>NW_019174333.1:614835-807335 GCF_002260705.1 Seriola dumerili
TTTTTTTTTTTTTCTTCTTATTTCTTTGTTGTTGTTTTTTTCTTTCATCTTTTTACCTTCTCCCCTCGTTCCTGTCATTCATCCCTGCTAACCCGGCTTCAAAAATGTGTGTCTATTTAAAAAAAATAAATAAAAAAAAATAAAAAAATTACACTCTCACACAAACACACACTGCGCTGCACTCCCTCGCTATCAAACCACTCCTCCCCCTCCCTCCATAACTCCTCCCCTCCTCCTTACTCCATTTGCTTCTCTCCTATGCTGCTTTGCTCTCCTCCTTCTCCTCCACCCTTCCTTTCTTCCTTCGTTGCTCCCTTCCCCTTCCTCCCTTCAGTCCTCCCATACTCACTCGCGTGACTATGCCAAGCCCTGGCTGGCACACAGTAAAACTCCAACGCCAACCAAGTGCCACTGCTGCCCAGATCTCGGTCACAGCCACACCACTCCTGGGCACGAGGTAACACACTCAACCCCACCCACCCACCCACCCAACCTCCCTGTCCCACCCCACTGAATGCGCTAATGCACTAACGCACACTCCTGGGGGCTCACACACCACCACATCTAAAGTTTTACTTTTGCTGCGGTCATGTGAAAACATTGAAACTCCAGTTTCACTGGTTTTAATGTTTGAGTTTGAGTTGAGAGNCCCACCTACCTCCCTGTCCCACCCCACTGAATGCGCTAATGCACTAACGCACACTCCTGGGGGCTCACACACCACCACATCTAAAGTTTTACTTTTGCTGCGGTCATGTGAAAACATTGAAACTCCAGTTTCACTGGTTTTAATGTTTGAGTTTGAGTTGAGAGATTGTTTCATCTGCTGAAGGTTGTGAACATATTCCAACCTTTGACTTGAGAAGAAACATGATGTGGTCGAGCTCAGACCGAGTAATCAATTTACTTTATAATTATATTAAATACACAGGGAAGGTTTGACTGGAAAGAAAGTGAATGTGGGAACATCTGAAAAGCTGTTTACGCACAGATCATATTGAGTTTAAGCTTTGAAAGATGTTCAGATTTCAATTTCTTCAGTTGTCTTATCACCTGATTATTGTAGAGCTGAAACAATTATTTGAGTAATCGATCATCATTAATTGACAGAAAATTCATCACCAACTACTTTGATAGTTGATTATTCATTATGGTCATTTTTTTCTAGCAGACATTACAAAAAATATTTATTGGTTGAAGTTTATTAATTGTGGGATTAGATGCTTTTATTTGTCTAATTTCATAATAAACTGAATTTGTTTGGGTTTTAAACTGTTAATCAGATAAATCAGGAAATATGAAGATGGAACCATGGAAATTGTAAATCAATAATGAAAATAATCATTGTTGCAGCATCAGTTCAATGCTCTACTCTTCTTAGGTTCTGTTATAAAGTAATTTAATCTAACACCGAATATTCACAAACACAGAATATTGAGAACTTGTAGATATTTGTGTTAAAATGTTTCTGTGTAGTTTTCATTTTTGTGTTTGTAGGTCTATTTCTTGTCCAGTGTCCATGTGACGTGCTGTTTATTTGTTTAGGAGTAATAGTGTGTCTGTAGTGTGATGCTCATGAGCTCAGCTCCACAGTGGTGTCACCCTCAGCTGATGTTTCCTGTGTTCTCCTGCAGGGCGCGGCATCAGGGTCCAAACTGAAGAGGCCGACCTTCCACTCGAGCCGAGGATCACTGACCGGAGAGAACGGAGGGACGACACACACCAGCAAACCAGGACGAAGTGGTGAGACAGCGGCCGTGTTTATACTGTCAAACGCTTTCATGTTGGTTCATATCGGTGGAAATGAAAATGTGTTTTCACCTTTTTAGCTAATTGTCCTAAAAAATGAAACAAGAGAAACAGCCATGCTAGCAGCTCTGCAAGGCTGCACCTAGCAGCCTTGCTAGCATCAGCATGCTAACATTTACTCATTAGCACTAGAAATAAATTACAGCTGAGGGTGATGTCATGAGCTTTGCAGGTATTTGTGCATAAACCATGATCATAAGTCCTGGGCAAATTAAAATTTTGACCCGATGATGGCAAATGAAGGAATCACCAAATTAATTACGAGTCATCCTCAGGAGGACATGAAGGTCTGCACCAGATCTTAAAATAATCCATCGAACAGTTGTCAAGACATTTCATTTAAAATCACAAATGTGAACCTCATGATGGCACTAGAAGATTTCAAGCTACAAAATTCAGTGCCAGTTCTTTGAGTAGATGTTCAGATATTTCACTGGTTCATGTGAAAACTGCTGGTGGCGTCGGATTAAAAGTTAAGGGTTCTTCAAAATCCGTAGGATTCGTCCTCTGGGGGCCATGAACGTAGTTATTTAGACATTTCAGTCTTGATCAAAATGGTGGATCGCCCCCCCCCCCAACATTACTTTATGACTTTACAGTGACTTAAAACCATTGTCACAAACTCATAAATGTTCTTGACAAAACAAAGACTTACCCTTCACATTTTTCGCACTTTTAAACTCTTTCCCTCTAAACTGTCTAAACTTTTCATCTCCCTGTCAGATCCAAAGCGAGGAGCCAGCGGTCCGACCAGCCGCGCCGGCAGCCGGGCGGGCAGCAGAGCCAGCAGTCGCCGCGGCAGCGATGCCTCAGACGCATCAGAGCTCCAGGACGCTCGCTCCGTCTGCTCCGACGCCTCAGATACCCCGAGACGACCCGGCAGCGGGGCCAAGCCCTCCAAGATCCCCACCATCTCCAAGAAGGCTCCCAGCCCAAAGACCCCGGGGTCGGCAAAGAAATAACAGCCACAGAAACTGGAGAAGAACGGTTACACCTCCCTGTTACAGAGGGTGGACTGCTATCATCGGCCATCTTGGGTGTACCAGCTCTTCAATCTGAACATCCATCCAATTTGTGCACTAGGACTCATGATTAATAGGGGAAAGAAGGAGGTGGATAAGACGAGCGAGTCTCCTTCTCACTCTTTCCCCGTCGGCTGAAAACATGCACAAGAGGAGAAAGGTTCTGGTCCCAGACCAGAGTCTGCGGGGGTGAAACCGACTTTTCCCCTTGAAGAAGCGACCCCAGTTTGCCTTCCAGTCTCCTGCTTCGTCTTTCAAAAGTTCCGCCCCAGCGTGGAACCAAACACCAACGGACTTGACGTGATGCTGCCTTACTTTGTGTACACACTTCTGTCCCGATCAGACAGAGCGACACACAAAAGTCTTTAAACTGCTTTATACCACACTGACACACAAACACACACATTTTAACTCAGAGGCGGGGAAGGGAGTGGGACACACCACCACCACCACAGCTACAAAAACAAAAAAAGCTCAGATGACATTCAGGAAAAAGAAAAGAATTGTGGGTAATTATTTTGGCTTGTGGGCCAGATGCCTCAACGATGAGTTAAAAAAGAAAATATGCAACGACTGCCATGTCGCTTCCTCTGGACTGGTTGGCAAGAAAAAGAGTCACCTCAGCAGATCTGCAGACGCAGACACCACGTGTGGAGAGCTCAGGAGGCGGGAAACGCTGCCCGACACACACACACACACACACACACACACACGCACACACACACCGGCTAACCTCAGACTCAGAGGATCGGTGGTGGTGGTGACAGTGGTGGTGGTGGTGCTGCTGCAGCTGAGGGCAAACACTCACACACACAAACACCGCAGAGCAGACTCCTCCTGACCGCTGGAACGTTAAGATCAGCCTCGTGTGCATTTCAGCGAGGGGCGGTGTGGTTCTGTCACATGCCGGCATAACAATCCGACACACAAAAATCACAAACTGGCAATAGAAAGGACTATTTTTATGGTGACACACAACTAACAGCACATTACTGACAATATACGACATGTGTAACCTAACCCGATGTTAATGCCCGTGTTCGCAGAGTTCCACAACCAGCATGCACTAATTGTCTCTTCCTCTGCAGTTCCACCTTAATGTCTACACTGCGTTGCCCTTAGCAACTCAGCAGCACACAAACACACTCACACACACGGTGGTGTGTATCATGTGTGTCTTTGTTAAAGGAAATAATAGAGGTCATTGACTTGAGTCACTGTATGCAAAATTTTAATTTGCGAATGTCATTTTTCTTCTCGTTGTTTTCTGGTTAATTTATAATCCAGTTGTACTTTTGTTATTTAGCTTGAAAGAAAAATCTATTTATTTTTCAGTTTCATGTCATATCACCGTTGGCGGAGAGTGATTTAGTATTATGGTTAAAGACATTGTGATTTTTGTACCAAGGAAATGTCCACTCCGCTCTTTGACATTATCTGTGTGTAAAGTGTGTTTCTACTTCATTGTAACATGACATTATTCACTAGGTCTCTGATTCTAGTGGCAGCCTTGTTTGTTTAAGTTTCTTCTTTTTGCTAATGACTATAATTCCCAGACCATGACCAAAGGGGTTTGCCCTTCATGTGTAGAGAGAACTACAAATATGAATGACAGGAGTCCTGGGCAGAGCGGACCAATGAGAGCGGGTTTCCTCCCTCATGTTCCTCCCCAGCGTCTCTTCTTCTAGGCTTTTTTTCAAATGTCCCGTCATTGATGGGGCCGAGTTGTCTCTGTGTTATCTCAGTGTAAGAGATGAAGTTTATGAAAACTAATGAAATGACAGTAAGAAAGAAGAAGACATCACATCTTAAGGTGATTTTTATTTATTTATTGTCTCTCTGAGGAGGGGGGGGGTTCAGGGCGAAGGAGACGAGTCCACCACCTTTTGATGCTGTGCTACTCTTAGTGTGATGATGACAATATGGAGGGAGGGGGGATGGGTGTTACTAGGAGTCAATTGTGTAAAAGTTAAAAAACTAAAATTATAAACTTTTTTGTTCTGTTTTTGTATTAAAAATATGCTTGCAGTAAAACTGTCTCTTGTCTTTGATGTATGTCAGTTTTTATTTCTACATTTACCTGCTGTTATTTTTATTTTTGATTCATTTTTCTTTAGCAGCAAAATTTGGATTAAGTTCATTGAATTCAAATGTTTTATTGTTTAGATGCAACTTTTTGTGTGTGTGTGTGTGTGTGTTTGTGTGTGTGTGTGTGTGTGTGTGTGTGTGTGTGTGTGTGTGTGTGTGTGTGTGTGTGTGTGAAGTTTTGCAGCGTTTTTCATTGATTATCTACAGAAGCGTAATGCATTTGCTTTCTCTGAATTTAAGAGATGATTATCTCGTCCATCATCTATCTCAGAGATATAATCTCGTTAATTCTGAAAAACAGAGCAGATGTTTTTTCTCAAGTGAAACGCTTCTGTAATTATCTCACATTGTTTGTGTTTTATTTCATGATTAGAATTACATGTTGATGTCTTGGCGTGAGTATGTATATATGTATGAGTCAGTATGATGTTTTTCGTAATCATACCGGTGAAGACCTGTGTTGATTTTCTTTATATATTTATGGATGTTTCGGTTTTTCTTTCCCTCCCCATGTTTATGATTTTCATTCATTTTGCATGCAGTGTAAACATTCTTGTATATGATCTCTTAGACGTAGGCTGAGTTTACATGCAATGAGCTAAATGGATGTCATTTTGTTTCCCTTCTCTTGTGCGTGCCTTCACACACGCACGTCTGACAACAGACCACAGGCTCAAAGGCAGCGACCGGACATTTCTAGGTAATTATCCTGTGAGAGATAAGGACACACCCGACTGGATCTTCACTCCATTGGACCGTGAGGAGGTACACGCATGAGGAGGAGGTGGCTGGAAGTCATTTTAATAATTAGAAATCTCTCATGTCTCTCTCTCCTCCTCTCCGTCTTTCTCTCTGAGTATTTGTCATTGTAGGTTTTTAATCACAGTCTCAGTTTATGTGTCTGTGAGACAGAGACGGAGGATTTGAAAATAACTTTGTCCTGTTTATTTGGTGGTTCCACCGGAGATGATGAGGTCTGAGTCCACCCTCTGCAGCTGTGTGTACACACACACACACACACTCACTCCTCTCATTTTCTGTCCACTCTCAATCCATCTACGCCCGTCCTCCCTGCAGTCCATCTGTCATCCCAGACCTCTCTCTCTGATGACAGTCCTCGCTCTGTTCCACCACTTCTGTCTCCCAGGAATTTCATTTTTCATTTTTGTTGGGTTCGTATGGTTTCAAGGGCACTCATTCCCTCTCTTTCTTTTCTGTCTCTCCTCCTCAGCTCACTCCCACTCTGTTCTTCCACCTCCTCCGCTTCAACCTCTCTCACTCCTCTCACCATTATCTCTCCAGACAAAACCCCCTAAAGTTGCAGATGTGCAGGGAAAAGAAAAACAAAATGGGCAGAGGGTTAATTCCTGGCATTTGGGACTCGCCCTTTCGGCCAGGACAGAATGAACCGCGGTCAGTTTGGTTTGGTCAGTGTTATTCATGCCTTTCAAAGTGACCACAAGTACCAGGCTGCTTTGAAGAAAAGAGTACACAAACACGAGCTGGCACAGGGCTGAGCCTCACTACTATATTTGAGTCACTTCTTCCCTCCAAATCCTTTTGGTTTAGACACACACATACACCGAGTGTGTTTGCATTAGGTCTGCTGCAGTGCAAGCTCGCTCAGCTAATGAATAGCTCAACGGGAAACGGTGTTACACAGTGAAACAGAAAACCTGCCACTTCAGAGTTCAAGAGCTGAAAGTTTTTTCCTACAGTGTTAGTTTGAGGCAGGCTCAGTTTGGAGTTCAAATTTGATGTTTTCCATTTTGTTGCCTCCAAACCTCAGTGATGTTTAGAGCTTTGGCAAAGGAATAAAAAAAATATTCATCCAAAGTGACAAATGTGCCGCAGTTACGGAGTCCCAAAACTGACAAAATGCAGTAAAAGGTTATGATGAAGTCAGAAAACTGAAAAAAAGTAAATTCATATTGTTAGTTAAGTACTGAAAACAGTGTAAAAAAAACAACAAAAACAAAACCCTCAATTTTTCTTTTTACCTTCATTCAGCTGATGGAAAAAAGAAAAAAGCTTATTTTTTTCCTGATTAAAATGAAGAAAAAAAGCGCCTGTTTAAATGGCATGCTAACGTTTACAAAGTTCCAAACAGCAAATCCTACGGAAGCTGTGAAAGGCCAAACTTGCAAATATTTTTTTATCCCGTTATTTCAAGATAACAAAGCCTGTTATCCCGAGATAATGAGATATCATCAGGGGGAAACGATTCTGATTGAAACCTCATTCACTAAGTCGCAAGTAACACGCAGTCCAGATAATCTGCACCTCTCGTGCATCATTCGGTAACCATGGAGACTACGTGCTTTCTGTCCTTGATTGAAATATTCTCTGATGCGTTGATATTCTCAGTTTACAGCACTAGAATTTGCATCTGCACCTGATCTCTGATTAACTAAGTAATTATAATGAGAAAACAAGATTTGTTATCAGCAGATAGTGGAATAATTATCTTGTTTTCTCAGGATAACGAGCTTTGTTATCTTGAGCTAATTGGATAAAACAATATTTGGCCTCTCTCGGCTTCCATAAAATCCAGAGAGAAAATACAGAAAAACTTTAAATCTACAAGAAAAATTTACAAGTTTGTGGAATATTTGATGTAAACCTATAAAATTACTTTTTTATCTTTCTATTGTTTTTAGATATTTAAAAAACAATATTATTATTGATGTTTGTCTGATAACTCTTTACTGCCTTTAGTTGCGCTGGGGGCTCCATACACTGTAACATTAGTAAAGACATTCAATCCTGTGAAAACTTCACACTGGTTGTGAGAAATTTCAGCATTTAACAAGGCATCAGGCCACTTGACATGTTTCCCGCCGAGCCGCCTGAGACTCAACGTTGAGTAGCTATGAAAGGAAGCAGTCATGAGAAGATGAAAAGATAGAAAGGGTGGAGGTAAGGAGGGAGAGATGAGGTCTCCCAGAGAGACCGCTGGGAGGGGTGATGATGAGATGTGAGCAGGAGAGAGAAGTTTAAAGACTTGAAAGAGGAGGAGAAGGCGGAGGCTAGGAGGGAAACTCCCTCCTGGTTATGAACAACTGTTGCACACTGAAAGCTTCATACACAGGACACACTCTCTGCTGCACAGCTTCAGCTGAGTGTGTGTCCATCGGCTGCCACAGATTTTAGCTGTGAAGGAAACCCTTCGAGGATTACAATCAGGAAACAATTTCCTGGAGTTATCGTTTTTATAAATTGGATTAAGACATCTGGAGCCCCAGAGACGTGTGGGTGGGGAGCGGTCTTGAATGGATGAATAAGTACTCAAGGATGACTGGATAAAAGCTTCCAGCAGTGATTGCTGCTCAGATCCTCGTGAGGTATCTGAATGAGCGTTGACTCACTGCAGGTGTGAACGTCTTCGTTTCTCTGTGAGGTCGAGGGAGACTCAGGGGAAACCTGATGACACAGCTGCAGCACCTGCTCGTCACTGAAACTGCTTTCCATCCTCCAAGTTTACAACTTCAAAGCGCAGACTGATCCTCCGCAGGGGCATTGTTTGTCTATATTCAAAACACAGCAAAAAAAAAAAAAAAGAAGTATCATTATGCCCTCACTCTCATTATC
Organism: Seriola dumerili; assembly: GCF_002260705.1. Classification (NCBI taxonomy): domain Eukaryota; kingdom Metazoa; phylum Chordata; class Actinopteri; order Carangiformes; family Carangidae; genus Seriola; species Seriola dumerili. The sequence goes on from NW_019174333.1 coordinate 623,346, forward strand.
TCTGTTTCTGCTGCTGCACAGCTGAGAGGTGAGAGAGATCAGAGCGTGAGGAGTTTTTTTTTTTCTTCTAGATTAGAGAAAGAAAGAGGGAGAGAGGAAAGCAAAGGGGGGAGGGAGAGTAAACAGGCAGTTAAAGGCAGTAAACACATCCCAGCTCTCTTCTAAACACATCAGGCATAAATCAACGCTGCATTTGTCTGTGGTGCCTCTGAAGCAGTCTGGGGACAAACTGGACCAAGTAGGGGACACTGTGTTTGCCCGCCTGGATTCACTGGAGGAAATACAGCCTGAATAAAGTTTGTGAGTAAAAACTTTGATTCACCAGCAGAGAAGAAGAAACCAGAGTTAACCGCAGCCATGGCCTCAGACGTCTCCTACAGCTTCCCTTGCGTTTGCACCAAGAGGAAACAGCAGCACCTCTTCCTTCAGCAGCAGACCAGATCCACCTCCGGACCCCACTGGCCTCTCCTCCACCCCAGGACCCTGCTCCTCCTGCCCCTGCTCCTCCTGCTCTTCCTCTCCCTGTGGAGCCAGCAGGCTGAGGCTGTGGTCCACTCCAGCTTCAGGCGGCTCAGCGGCCGCGAGAAGAAGGAGATGCAGAAGGAGATCCTGTCCATCCTGGGTCTGCCTGGACGACCCAGACCCCACCCGCCCCTACGACCCCCCTCCTCTGCACCGCTCTTCATGCTGGACCTCTACCACGCCATGTCAGCTGATGGGGAGGATGAAGGGAATGAAATAATCGTTAACGGGCCTGGCATGGGGAAGTTTGGAGGGGCAGAAAGGTTGGCTCAGGTCAACCACGCCGCCCTGCCAACCCTCAGCACACACACTCCGCCGCTGGGGACGGTGGTCAGCGAGGCCGACACCGTGATGAGCTTCGTCAACCTGGGTGAGTAGTAACTTCCTCAGGCCTTTTTCTCTGTCCATGTAGCTTGGAAGTAGGTGAACCTGTGGCAGAAATCCCTACTCTGCTGGTTGAGCAGTTAGTTCACATGGCAATGGGTCGGTGATCCAGGATAAGAAGCCTGAGGCAAACAGAGAGTGATGTAGTGAGTTTGGAAGAGTAAAAAACTGGGTGGTTAACACGAGTAGAGAAAACCAGAGCCAGCTACAGAAACTCATAATGCATCAGTCAGGTGTCTGATGAGGAAAAAAATAATAGGAGCAAAGATTTCACCAAAATAAAAGCACAAAAGGATGTCACACACTACCATCGACGATTTGGGAAATACACTGATTTGCTTTCTTGTTTGGAGTCAGATGAAAAGATTGATATCAGCCTCATGTCTGTTTATTTGATATGAAGCTGGATCCAGCAGATGTTTAGCTTACCATAGCATAAGCATAGCATAGCTAGCTGTTAATGCGTTCTATAAAATCTTTTAATTGTTTTTAAGTCATTGGCTTTCCTTTTGGAGAAAAAAAGTACATCAAATTCTACTGTAAATATGGAAAATCCACTTTTCCTTATTCCAATACATTTGCTGAAATGTTTCGATTCCTATTCAGATTGACTAATGAATTGTAATGTGCAGTCTTAGGGCAAATTAGAGCAATAGTCACCCCAAAAATCTAGATATTATTATACCAGATATTTGAATTTAAACTACTCAACTAGTCTAAAAGTAAGAAAACAATCAGACGGTCCAAATTTGGCAGTGATAGCACCCACAGTCTTCTTCCTCTTGGTTGTACAGTTGATATTTCACATGGTAAGAGTCAGAAGGTTTTTATGAGTTTGAATTTGAGGAAATTATCCAAGTGCTGGGATGCATTTTGATTTTCAGCAGCTGTACTGTGAGGGCAGGAGGAGAATCGCTATTAAGTCCAAAAGCTGCTGGTTTGACTTTGATCTTGTTATCGATGTCTCACTTGACCGGAGGTGGTCCGAGTGAAAAAGAAAAGTGAGTGTAGGACATTTCAGGAAATATTTTTTTCTGCGTCATGGATCCAATTATTTATGTTTAATATGCCACTAAAACTGGTCTGATTTCATGCAGAATAACATTTTCAAACCATGCATCAAAACTATGTAGTTTTCAGTGTTTCACAGTAAACGTGGCTCTGCTGCTGTTGACTGTCTGACAGTTTGGCCCCCATGGAAAAAAAGAGTGAAGAGCACTGGTTTAATCTGCACATACATGAAATTATGGAAGTTATGGTGTTGTGTCATGTCAGACAAAGTCTGTTTCCTCAGTTGTGTTTCCTGTCAGGTTCAGGTTCAGGTTCAGGTTCAGGTTCAGGTTCAGTTTCAGGTTCAGGTTCAGGTTCAGGTTCTGGTTCTGGTTCAGGTTCAGGTTCAGGTTAGGGGGAAACAGACTTCAACAATGGCCTTGACTTTTCTTGGGCGGGTGCAGTGACTTCCTGGAGAAACAGTCATAAATTTGTCAGTTTTACCTAATGAAGCAAATGAGCTATAATGGGTGACATTTAGAGGTTAGGGTTCATTTTATCTCCTTTGGACAGAGCCTGCTGCTTTGTGCTAAGCTAAGCTAACCAGTCATGAGAGCGGTATCAATCTTGTCATCTAACTCTTGGCTCAGCAACTTAACTTTGTCTCGAGAACATTTTTATCATCAGTTCTGAATGACAGAGCAGTTTTTGACTTCGCGGTTTGGCAACAAAATGTAAACTGTGAGGAGATGAAATTACACTGTGTGAACTTGATGACACTGACAGTGACATGTCAGTGCTGCCATTTTAGTTTTTTTGCTGTGCAAATTTCCACAAACATTTACCCCCAGAGAGAGAGAATTAAAACCAATGTCAGTACGGCTGAACTGTAGTGGTAGGTTTCCATTTCAGACCAGCATTCCTAAATCCACCAGCCGAGGTTCATTCCTGCTGCTACAGACAAACTGCACTCAGCTAAATCTGCTCTGAGACCACTCTGCTTCAATGTTTAATGAAGGACAGTGATTGATTGTTGAGCTTTACGAGGTTCAAAATGTGATTAGAAAATTGATCTTGTTGTGGATGTTCATCCTGAGAAATAAGACTAAAAAGGATAAAACACATTTCATAATAGTGTTTATCAATATGGTGTACTGTCTATATTAGGTGACTTTTAGTGACGTGGAACTGGACATAATTGGTTAAACTTCCAACCAGGGAATCTTTAGGCAAAATATATAGGCAGCTGAAACAATTAGTCCATTTATTTATTAATAATGTAATAATGATTTTAATCATTTTTCAAGCCATGAAATGCAAGAAATGTTCTGGTCCCTGCTTCTAAAATATAAAGATTCCTCTTTTTTTGTCATATATGAAAATAAACTTAATATCTTTGGGTTGTGTTAAACAAAAAAAAGCGTTTTGAAGCCTCTGGGATGTCGTGATGACAAAACAATTGATTGATTAATCAAAAAATAAACAGCACAATAACTATTATTTATTGCATCTCTAAATATAGAAGAAATACTGTTAAATGTTGCCACCCAGACGTTGTGTGAGTGTTTGTGCCTCTGTTAAAACCACACAGCAGCCTGACTGATGCCTATCTGTCAGAGCATAAAAATTAAACATCCTCGTCTCGATGGCTTCCTTCCTCCAGCTTCTCTGGAATGGGGATGTGATCTGAGCCCAGTTTACCGTGGGAAACATCACCCCTCCCCCACCCCCCACCCCCCCCACCCCCCACCCCCATCTCTCTACCCGGGGTCTTTAATGAACTCCCATCAAATGAAAGGTTTCCTTTTCAAACTTGGTCTCTGTTATGGAGGAGAAAACACACCCTGAAATTTATCAGTCAGCGCTGCAGAATCTCAGCGTCTCATCCTCCAAGCCTCCAAAGGGATTTTGTAAACAAAGGTGACTCAAAGTGACTCATGCCTTTAATAGTGACCCTCGGTCAGTCACAGCCAGTGTTTCCTTTCACACAGTGAAGCTGGTGTTTTGTGGTAAAACCCTTCAAACGTCATCTAAATGCATTTTAGACAAAAGTGTAGCTGGAGACTTCACACAGACGTAGAGGACATCACAAAGAAGGATCTAATTGTGTATTTGCACGACTCACATGCAACAGAGAATTACAGTCATTAAACATATTCTACTTTTCTTACTCAATGATGCTTTTGAAAATGTGACCCGATCCACTGCAGAGATGAGATGGTATATTTAGTTTCTATTCCCATAACTAATCTAATCAGTGTGTGTCGTTCATGTACGTTGAATCCAACAGCTATGGGTGTGTGTTCCTACGCATATGTAATGGGAAGACACAGCTGGTTAGAATTAAAGGCCCCACTGAAACACACTGAAAAAAAAAGCAAACGGTCCGAAGCGAGATGAAAATACTGCTGTGGAGGGAGCGACTCTAAAAATACCAGGCAGGGCTGCAATTATGGTGTGTGTGCTGAGCAGCTGCTGTGGTTCAGGGCACTAAGTGTCTCTAATTACTGCAGTGTGTGTGTGTGTGTGTGTGCGCTGATATGAGCACACCCAACCCATCAGGGGTGTCCTGTCTTTAGTATCTCTATTTACCATGTATTCATTGTGTATGTGTGTGTGTGTGTGTGTGTGTGTGTGTGTGCGCCAAACCCCACTGACCAGAGCTGTTTCGTGTCCCTGTGGGGTTCCACAAGGACACACACACTGTCCTAGTGTTTCAGTTTCATGTGTAGGAGGGCGTGTGTTCGCCTGCTCACCGCCTCATTTACACATTGTTTGTTAACAGGACGTTCACATCGATGTGTTTCACTCAGTGTTTGTTTGGTTTTGCTTCTGTTGGTTTGGATCAAAAGCTGAGAACACTTGACATGATCTCCGCTCTCTCAGCAGCTCCTGTTGATGTGCCCTTTAGCAAGGCACTTCACGTTTATCCTGCTCAGTGGAGCGTGAGTGTGATGTAGGATTGTTGGTGAAAAAGAGCGTACACGCCTCATAAATCCTCTCTGGGTAAATAAAGAACAGAACTGGTGCGTAGTAAAAGTTGGAAGAGAATTTTTTTTTTCCACTCTTCAGGCTTCAGGATTCAAAGCGCCATGTTTTATCTTTTATGAGAACAACTTTGTACCTAACATGTTAAAACTGAGCTGAGGAGTTGGGATATACTCCTCCTACAGCGGTGGAAAGAAACTAAATAAAGTGATTCTGTGAGTCTGGCTTGAGTAGATTGAAGTTCCGTGCTTTTATTTACAAAAATAGTGAGAAAAAAAAACATGGACATCCACAACAAAACAAAACAACCGAAATGATCTACACCTTGCAAAAGTCACCTGTCTGGCTCACAGCCACCCTCAGAGTCTTGGACTAGTCGAAAGCCAGAGGCTTGTAACTGCTAAGCCCCTCCCCCTGGACCAACCGAAATCTAATAACATCAATTATCATTCTTTTCTCACAGTATGCAATTTCAGTGTAAGTTTTCATGTTTCACAAATACAATTTATTAACAGAAACACAATTTCCCAGTTCAATAACTTCAATAAATCCCTTAATTCAGTAAAACGACCCATGACCCAGTAAAACATGGTTTCATCTGCCATCAGCACACCTGTGCAGGTAGCTGCTGCTTCTACTTAAGGAAGCACTTTGCAGCTGCTCTGTTTCAGACCCAGAGACTGTGGAGGAGAGGAACATCAGTTGTGGCGACACTTTGGTTGAATGAGATGAGTATGAATATATTGACCTGAATTGATTAACCTGTGGTGTGGTGTGTTTCTGTGGTCATATATTGTACTGCAGGGGATGTGTGGAAAGTTTTGATTGTGGTGTTGCGTGCACTCACCACAAGGACAGAGGGGAATTATGTGTCTGGGTGACCATTTGAGTGTGTATTACTGAGTGTCCTCTTTACCCATGTGCCATCCGTAATCAGTGACGAGGTCTTGGTCACACTGTAGTAAAGGATGCGTTCAAGTCAATGTGAACACTGAAACAGGTCAAATCTGATTGTAGAGACGATATAAAAGCTTCAGCCTTCCACATTAGTCAGTTTAAGTGGAAATCTTCCAAAGTTTCAGGCTTTTTCTTACCTACTTTTGAAGATATTCACTTGATTTTATTAACTCAAACTGCTCATATATATTGGCTTTAGATAAACATTTCTATACATTTCGGCACAGATCAAAGGACTGGATTTTGTCCTCACTCACTTCCACTGAATCAGGAGAACTAGAACCTCTGTCACTGTTCATATATTCCCCTGACTATTGTATAAAGACAGATTTGGAAAACTGAACCAATTTTGTGCTTTTACTTAAAAATTGTTCAACGTTTTGGTAAATATATATCAAATTCAAATATTTAAGAAAAATCAGTTTTGTAGTTTTATGACAAACAAAATGTATTCATGTTTGTTACACCTGAAGGATGCACACTGTTTTTGGGGAGTATGTTGTTTAAAAGGAAATTCCGTAGAGTCCCTTTTTAAAAGTTGTTGGTAGATGGATTGTTACCTTTGGACAGAGCTAGGCTAGCTGTTTCCAGTCTTTATGCTAAGCTAGTTAGTTAGTATTTAACATACAGATGGAAGAGTTGCATCAACGTTCTCACCTGACTCTCAACAAGAAAGTGAGTGAGTGTTTTTCACTAAATGTTGAAGTGTTCCTTCAAGTATTTCCATTTTATGCCACTTTATATTTTGCTGTTTCAGAGAGAAATGTTGAACTTTTTACTCCACTGCTTTTGATAGCTGAAAAAAATCTGATGCTTTATTATGTTTAACAACACAACAGCATAAAAAGTTGTTAACGAGTTGAGCATCCAGCGAGGTGAGATTGAGTCTTAAATACTTCCAGTGCCTCCATGAGGTGCTTCCAAGTTTATCCTGAAAATAAAATGTCAGTGCTTCCTCTAATATTCAAGAAACTTTGACTATTAATTGTCTTTCATAGCTTTAAAAAATTCAAAAGTACAGGCTCTGATGTCAGTTTAAAAGGTAAAATTCCTTTTATTTTGAAAGCTTTTAGACAAATTCAAACATCTGTCAATCTATTAACAGAAACCTTCATGTGAGGAAAACCTTGTGTTCATATTTGTTGTCTGTTATATATTTGGGAATGACTGAGGCACTGCTTGTCTGAAACATACATCTCATCTGTGTCTTTGTGTCGCTGCAGTGGAGCAGGAGCGCGACCTCCTGCAGCCTCGTCCGTACTGGAAGGAGTTTCGTTTCGACCTGACCCCCCTCCCTCAGGGTGAGACAGTGACAGCAGCAGAGTTCCGTATCTATAAGACCCTGACCATGGGCCAGAGGGCAAACCGCACACTGCACATCTCCGTCTACGAGATCCAGCGAGAGAACCGACACAGGTTCAAACTTTTTCTTTCCCTCTGTTTTTGTTCTAAAGTTATCAGATGTTTTGTCTGAACTGGAACTTTCCCTCAAATTTATATGATCACTGTCTTTACTTGGGGACTTTTGATAAAGACACCAAAACACCTCTACCTTTTAAACACTTCATTGTCATCATGGTGCCACCCTCGTCTTTATTTACTGACAAACAAACCTTGGTACTTGTATAATTCTGCCACTGATCCCACAGCAGCTTTAGAATTACTCACAATAAGTCTTTGGAAAAGATCAGCTAGCAAAAGCAAAACTTTTTATTCATCCAGATGGCAGATTTAACCTTCGTTTCACTGTTGTAGACGGCCACTTACTACTTCAGTACGTGATTGTGTTGTTTTATTGTTTGACAGTTGGACCACCACTTTGGTCCAGACCAAATGTCTCATTCACTTTCTACAGATGTTAAAGGTCTGTAGAGGATGATGATTCTCCTCACTTTTTCTCTGGTGATGTCGACATCTATTGTTTTGATTGAACTATTAAATGGATTTCTAGGAAATTTGGTTTCACACAAAGGATGAACTGTATGAACTGACTTTTCATTGAGGACCACCATCATGACACCTGGTACAAAATGAATGACAATCCCATCAGCCTTAGCTTTACTTTGTGTTTAGTGCTAATTAGCAATAGTTATCACACTAAACTAAGATGGAAAACATTACACCTGCTGAACATCAACATGTTTTGGTAGCTGTTAAAATAAAACCACATAATGTTTTATGTATTATTTGGAAATAGCTTCATATCTGACCAGACGTACACTGGTAATGTAATTAAGAGTATCATCGCAACAGATTAACAGGGTTTACGCCCTGTCTTTGTGAATATTTATCCTTATATTGTATACTTGTGCAAAGCAAACACCCAAAAGGTGCTGTGATCTGTAGCTGAGCCTGATCTTTGACGTCTGAGAGCTTAAAAAAGTTACTCTCATCCCAGAGAACCATCCATGCAAACAAGCTTTGATTTTAACATCCTATTAAATGTACAAATCAAATAATAGGATAAACTACTACTATTCTGACATTGCCAAAGCTAATGCATTATTCATCATGACCAGTGAAGTGAATCATTTTTACTTTGATCTTTTTCCCCCCAGAGAGCCAGAGCTGGTGCTGCTGGACATGCAGTCTGTGCCTGCAGGGCAGGAGGGCTGGCTGGCCTTCGATGTCACCTCTGCCTCCAACCACTGGCTCCTCCACCCCCGCAGCAACCTGGGCATCCGTCTCTATGTGGAGACTGAGGAGGGTGGGTGCAGCACCAATATAACCCTTAACTGGTTTTATTGATTAACATAAAGCTCATTTGAAATGGTTTATTTCCTTATGTTAAAAACTTCCTTTCCAGACCGCTCACTGTCTGCAGGCTGGATTGGGTTGGTGGGTCGCAGGGGTCCTCGCTCCAAACAGCCCTTCATGGTGACCTTCTTCAGGGAGAGCCAGGTCCCTTGTCGGCCGCCGCGAGCTGTCAAGCCTCACCCCCGCAAGAAGAAACCCAAATACGACCTCCCTGTCCCCAGCATCCATAGTGAGGTTCCACATTGTGGGATTAGAGCTCTGGCTCTGATGCTTTAATTTTACTTCACTACACTCAAACATTCACCTTTTTTTTCTTAGTCATGAGATTTCAAATTAATTTAACTATCAATCATTAGTTCATCTTTAAATACCTGTTAAGAAATTACTCAAATTAATGAACTACATAGTTTTTTTTTTATTATGTAGAACTCAACCTATTAATGTATTGATTATCAATGAAAAGCCTTAAAATGTAGAAATTGTAGTGTTAAAGGTTAATGTCCTGCAAATCATTTTCCCTTTGATCACCTTTTCAAAGTAAAAGGATTCATGAATGAAAGTTTGAATTATTAGAAAATATCATTCTATCCTCATTCTCATTAAACTAATTCATTGACTTTGATCTCAATAAATGTTTTTCTTCCTGGTTCAGATCGGAGTCCTGCAAACAACGGAGGTCAACCCTGTAAAAAACATGAACTCTACGTCAGCTTCAGTGACCTGGGATGGAAGGTCAGATCTTTATTCTCTACTCAACTGCTTTGATTCTTGATTTACATTAGAGTCAGGTTTTTATTCAGGTCCATTTACTCCTTAAGTTAAAGTTCATTATCATTGTTGAAGCTTTTTAAGAGCAGAAAAATATGCTGGGTCCCCAAGTTGATTTTTTGGCTGGACCGCAAATGCGGGGCCAGCCCTATAATTGCAAATGTCCCTGACTTGACTGAATGACCAACTGACTAAGTGATGATATTTCCACCACTGCTCAGCTGATTGGCGAGCCGCAGTCCACCGAGACACTCTGGTTTCCAGGCTGCTCGGGAACTGCAAGGAAGAAGGGGGCTTCCAATACACCGAGCCTCGCCTCCATTACAGCAAATAAACTACTTTCATTACATGTATCATTACTAAAGAAGGCAGAGGAATAACTAAACATAAGACACGCTGAGCAGAGAGAGGGAGAAGTCATCAGTAACGAGGCTTCGTACTAACGACAATGACCAACTCTACATATCAAACAGAGGGAGTTAGACATGAAGACCTGCCTCTAACAAAAGTCTGTTACGTTCTGGAGTTAAAAGTAAAGACCCAGATGAAGGCTGTGCTCTGTGTGAGGGGAAAAAATAAGAAATATGATGTGTGTCAAGGTATTTCCCCCTGCAGCACCGGTTCGAGTCCGGCCTGTGGCCCTCTTGCTGAGAAAAAATAACTTTAAAAAAAAAAAAAGAAAGAAGAATGATAGTCTGTCTCTCCTAACTTACTCTCTGAGTGTTTATAAGTAAACCCAGCTGAAATCACAGCTCAGTCTTTGTCTTTCATTTGTGTTTAGTGATTTTGTCAGATGATGAACATCAGGATTTGATTATAGGTAGTCCAGACATATACTAGGTTTGACCTAGTCTTTTTTATGACATACTATACTATGACATTTTAATCCTTTACTATACTATTAAGTTTTTATGCCTTACTATACTGTGACATTTTTATATTATTCATCATGACCAATTATAGTTTTTACAATCACATTTCTGAACATGGAAGTGTGTGCTCACCTGTTTTTATATAACTAGTACATTTAATGAATTGCTTTTATTGTAAATGTAAATGGTTTATTGCCATTGAATAGATTTTACTGTGATACATAAGATAAGAACTGTGGATAATTTTCATGCCTGTTGCTTTGCTCAGGACTGGGTTTTGGCCCCAACTGGATATTCAGCCTACTACTGTGATGGAGAGTGTTTTTACCCTCTGGGCTCCTGCATGAACGCCACCAACCACGCCCTCATCCAGCAAGTGGTCAGTACAGTGATGACACACCCATGTGACACTGTTGCTTCATCCTGGAAACACTCAGGACAGGATCAGACTTTTCCATTAGAAAGTGTACAAGTAGAAGTAGAAAAAGCAGCTAAAACAGAAACGTACAGTATTCATGTGTCACCTTTAAGACTCTGGTACTATCGTACATTACAGTACAATACTTGTATACTTTTACACAAGTAGGATTTTAAGGACTTAAAATAGAGTATTTTTACATTGTTGTATTGGTACTTTTACTTAAGAAAATGATCTAGTTAAGGTTACTACAGAATTTAAGTTAAATACCTAAATAGATTTTTTTTACTCTATACTGTAGGTCCACCTTCTGAAGCCCGATGAGGTTCCTAAGGCGTGTTGCGCTCCCACCAAGCTCAGCCCCATTTCCGTCCTCTTCTATGACGACAACAACAACGTCATCCTCAAAAAGCATCGGAACATGGTGGTTAAGACCTGTGGATGTCTATGATAAGAGTCCGAAACGAAAAATGTACATGGATGATTTTTTTTCCAGACACGAACTTTGCAGAATACTTAAACATTGGCAAACAAGTTGGATGACAAAGGCACCAGATATCTGATCTGGGCTCATGTGGCATCACTGACTTAACTGTCTTTAATCAAATTTTCCAAATTGGCTTTTTTGCTCAGAGGCTTTAACGTTTTTTGTTTTTTTTTCCCTCAAATCTGTGGATATTTACATGTTCAAACACTCGGCTGGTCGAGTCAATACCTGTGACCAGAAATGTCAGCTCCACAGGCAATAGTTAGGAGCACAAGATGTGAGGACATTTTCTTCTAAAGAGCACAAATGTTTAATTTCATGAACTTTTCTTACAAACTTGGATCTTTTCATGCCTGTCTCATCAGGAACAAACCATAGACTCCAGTTTATCACCAATGGCGTTTTCAGACAGGTTTCAATTATGAAAATGGCAAATGATATTGGATGGCAGAACAAGCCATTAGTGATGCCTGTATGTTTTTTTTGTTTGTTTTATAAGGAAATTGACAGCACTATTGTTGTAACACAAATTTATATGAAGAGACTATTAAAATGTATTCAATTAATAAAATAATATTTACATTATCTTGACTTATTGTAGCATGAAATGGACAGAGGGAAAGTAAACAATCAATCCAATCGAATAAGTTTCAATTGGTCCTCTTCCCCCACTGAAGTGAACCAAATTTTACTAATGTAAAACAAAATGTGAAACTTTCATTCTGGTGTCACCTTAAAGATTTCTGGAATAATAGTAAATCTATTTTAGACCAGTGCCAGAGTAAAATGTTACAGTGCAGCATCATGTACAAAGTCGATGAAGACCGGTCACATTAAATACATTGTTCAGTTTATTGAAAAGGGTAAAAAAAAAAAAAAAAAATACAGTGAGTAAATTCATGAAATTTTTGCCTACTAGTGAACATATGAACCAAAAAGAACAGTGAAGAAATATTTTTGGCAGGTACTGGATTAAATCTAATTTTCAGTCCTTGGGGGCGACTTATGATTTTCTTTAAAAACTATAGCTGAAAGCATCGATGAGCACAGAACTGTGTATGTTAGAGGGGTGTGAGAACAAAGTTAGCGCTTGGTTTTCAAAACAAATCTTGTCCTGGTTTAACTTAAGTGGGACAAAGACATTATTGCCAAGATTATTTAGGGAAAGGTGCCCGAGGAGGACGACGGTAAAATGAGTAGTAGAAGAAGAATTTTTTCGGGGAAAGAAAAAAAAAAACAACATACTATGAGAGTTGCTGTGTGGTCTAACGTGAGGTACTGTTGTAAGGTGTTACTGAGTGAGGACACCTGTGGAGCAGCAGCACAGAGGAGGCAAAGCTGTAGAGTCCGTTGCTATCATCGGACAATAACCATGAATCTCCAAAAATGGCTTGAACTAATATCCTGCATTTCAACACCAACAACGTTCAATCCTGCAGTCACACAATGAGATTTTTGTCATTTTAAGAGGCCAATGTTCATGAAAACTCCAAATTAAAATGACTGGAGTTCACAGGTTTTAACCTGACAGCAGTGCCACGTCTACTGTGGATGAGTGATGAATCTATAGTGGGGGCTTTGAATGTGCCATCTATCTATTCCTCTGGACGACACAGTGTTTAGTACAACCAGCTTTTAGCTAGCCACACATTCAAAACTATTGTTTTAACATCTCATTGTAGCTTTTTCAGTCTTGTCAACCCTCCCCATCATTAGTCACAAGTTAATTTTATTCAGTGTTAGCAGGCAAACTTGCTGGTTCTGCTTTCTGGGAACCCCAACCCCAAATCTGGAATAGCAAGGTAGTTGTACATAATAAATATAAAAAAAGGGCTGCTGGTGTACTACTGCCCCATCATTAGTTTTCTCTTACACAAACACACACATTATGTACACAGCACATACACACATTCACCCCCTCCTTCCATCCCAACCCGCTGTCCATGAATACTGACGGGTCCCAGTGTTCGTCATCAACATCCTTCAGGCGCCGCAATTCAACGTTTAGTCCATGGTCATTGTGTATCTGTAAGTAACAGGTTTTGGTGTTTTTTTAGGGTTATAGTTTGAAAAATATTAAGTGACCAATTAAATTTACAAATACCCTTAGTTGCTTCTAATATTATTTTGGTTGCTCTCTGATCTACAAGAACGCAGAATTCAGAAACTTTGAGATGTTTACTACAAACGGCAGCTTCCAGTGAGCACAGTGCTACGAGTGCTGTTGGTCTTACCCAGGTTCAGTCCAGTCGGCAGTCCTTTATGCCTGAACATCTGCCAGCTCAGGAGGCATGGGGGACTTGGGATGTTTGCTCTCAAAGTGCTGCTTGAAAGTCTTGGGGTCAGGCATCTGAGTCTGAAAAAAAAAGGAGAACCAAAGTGTTAAGTTTATTTTATCTTATGGAAACAAGACTCTGCTCTCTACTCAAACTCATGTTTCATGCAGTGACTAACAACAAACTTAAAAAACAACAACAAACTTAAGTCATGTTGAAATCAACAGGTAAGCAGTGCCTAAAAGTTATTTGCAATTAACTTCAGCAGAAGCTCAAACTGCTTGATGATCAATTGGCAAATCAAATACATAAACCTGATAAACTGAGTATGAAGTAATTTTGATGAAATAAATTTACTCTAACTTAAAGAGATTCTCCTGTGGAGAAACCAAGAGATCTGCGGCTGAAGGCCTTTGGGGCTTCAAACAAAGTAACTACAGTGACATCTGATGGTTTGAAAAAATAAAGCAGCTCTTTAAGACTCAGGTCAGAGCACCACAACACTGACCAATAGTTTAAGTCTGGTTTGTGCAATAAAGGTTCAAGAACATTAAAAGAATAAATACATTTGACATATTTTTGCAGACACTAAATATTAATGTACCTTGTTAGTGTAGTTAAAGCCAAGTGTCCACTGTGGACTTGTCTATCATCATGATACAATGCATGATAATACAAGAGAAATTATTTCTTATTATTACTCACTTATTACTTTGGCATCAAGTGGAAATGTCATATTTATGTCTTTCTGGTGTATGAGACCATATTTCTCAATAATTCTCTTCTTATTCCATTAATGTGCCCATCACATAGTTTACCTGCAAAACTTTCAAAACTCTGACTCAGTGAAGCACCAGAGACATCTGAAGCATCAGACATCAGGCACATCCTCATTTGACACAATGTACTGACAGTGCACTTCAAAGGAGTGGAACATGCTTTGGTATCATCCGTCCATCTCTAGAAAAACCTCTAATCAACGACTAAAGAGGAGTAAGCATGCTGCAGCAGAGTGTTGTACTCACCCGGCAGACAGGGCATGTGTGGACCAGAGCAGCCTTAGCGGCGGTCTTCTGGTCGGCGCCCTGAGATTTCTTCTTCTCTGCTGCCTTCTTGGCGTTCTTTTGCTGGGACTGAATCTTCTGCTGCCCACGAGCCATGGCCCTCAGCTTCGACCTGCAGGAAGTTTAAAGAGAGAGACCACAGATTAACCTCCTGTCCAAATAATATGGCCAAAGTTTTTCTCATGTAATGAGAGAAATGCAGAAATGTTTAAGGGGGCAACAGGCAGGACTGTGACCTGCAACTTTAGTCAAGACATCAATTAATGACCAATTTTTGGACCCAATACCTTAATATCAATTATGCAACAACAGATTGAATATGAAGGGGCTGAGGAGCTAAGACGTCGACCATGAACCGGTTCCAGCACAACCAGGAATCTTTGTTCTCTCTCTATTATTTATTCTCTATCTGTAATAAAGGCTTCAAAATGAATGAACTGAACATGACTATTGGCTTTTTCCTCTCATGTCAATCGACACAAAACTTCATCCACATTTAGACTATAGTGTGCTTCCACATTTGTGGCAACAGTTTGGTGAAAAGCTTTTCCTGTTTTGACACAAACACGCACAAAACCAGGCAAAGACAACAACCAGAATACCTGATGGTTTGACGTCTAAAACACGTCATCTTGTTAAACACTCAACAGCCAGTTTAGCAGGTACACTTAGTGTTGTGTTAGTCAGACCTAACACAGTCTAATAAAACACTCCTGTAATAAATCATGCTTTAATCATATAATTATATGGTCAGTTTTTGTTGAGACTTTTTGAGAGGCACTGATTCAACTGATTCAAGTAATTTTGGAGAATGTAGTTTGTGCTACAAGTAACAATTGTTTACAGAATATAGACCCGAATCATAATTCACTATTGACCTGTAAAATGCCAAGAAATAGTGGAAAGTCACCAGAAAAACCTTTTTACAAGCACAATTTCCTAAAACCCAAAAGGAAGTCCTCAAAACAGATTTTAAAAAGACACAAAATCTTTATATAGCAGTTGCATAAGTTTGACATGTGTGCACCTGAAAAAATGGTAACTGTAATAATTGAAGACCTTAGAAAATGGAGCAGGGAGGTGATAACAGTTATTAGCTTTTAAAATACTTTAAAGTATGTGGTTTATTTATTCATCTAATCATGCACCAATTTAGTGCAATGAGTGGTGAAAGAGACCTGCCTGTTTCGTATTAGAAAAGTGTTAGTGATGTAACAACATTACAGGCTTTATTTCACTAAAATCGTTTGTCTTATACATCATTTTCTGATGACTTTTCAAAGTGTTCATCCACTACCAAGATATACAGAAAGAAAAATGAACTGTGATAAAGTTTACATTAACGTTGTTTTTACGGTGCTGCTGAGCACTAGTTTTATCACCAATATCACCACAACACAGGAAGTTTTTACGAAAAATGAACCTACATTTCCAATGGTTTAATTCGCCAGGTCACAACACCACAACAGCGACTTAAACTAGTGCGTTATCCCTGTTGACGCTTCTCTTTAAGTCATTACACCTATGAAGCTTTAACAGGTTTTCTGCAGGGTTCTCCTAAACTTGGCATTGAGTGAAATTTAATACATGATTCACTGCCAATAACCAGTTGCCTACAAGTATTTAACAAAAGCGTTAACCTATTGACTTTTTTATTTGCTGTACATGACAATTCCTGACATCAATAATTAATCAATAAAAACGACCTGGGCTTCGACAAGCAGCAGGGAATAAATGTGTAAATTGATGGATTAACTAATAAAACGAAACAACCTATTTATTTAAGGTCCACATGCTGCCATGCCTCGATATCATAGTTAAAACACATTATTACTTACATTACCACTACCAGCGCGCTATAAAATGTATTTCAGACATCTCTAAATAAAATGACACTTTAATATAATAAAATGTCTTTTTGAGGATAAAACAGAAATTAGTGTGTATAATGTGTGTTTTTAAGACTTGCAGATAACCTGGATAACTTAGCTATTTGTTATCAATTACCTATAATTAAGTAATTAGTCGATTATGTTAAACTGTAGCCACAAATATAAAGTTCCTTCTCATTCAAAAGATAAAAATAAAACAAGTTAAATAAAAATATCAACATCGTCCAAACAGGCCTCTCATCAACCGGCGCCGCCTTGCTAACACTGTTAGCTGATGAGGCTAAGATTACATGTGATCGATTTACTACGCAATACAATGTTGTTGGGGTATAACGAAAACACTGTCGAGCACAAACCGCTGTTATCTAACACAGAAATGAGTTACAACTGTTAAATAGTCAGGAATATATTGATTTTTCAGGCAGATTTACCTTCGACGTTTTACTCTCTCTTCGCTCTTTTGTCGGTTTCTTTTTTGAATACCAGAGGAAACTACAAAGGCTCATAAATCCTGACGGTGACGCGAACAGCGCCCCCAGCGGGACTGGGGAGGAACTGCAGTGTTAACAGCAGCAGCAGCGGTCGCTGCTCATGCCCTCCGTTTGTTTGTGTTTTCTGTTCATTTAAGAAACATTTGGAGAGTTTATGTTATGCTTTTATGTTAGTAGGAAAGTGATGTGTGTTCATACTTGCCCTTCATCCGCTGTGTCAGCCAGAGCAGGAAACAGCCCTCAGGGTCCAGTTAGTGCAGTGTTTTCATGGGACTGAAAACAGTCATCAGTGTGATTTTATTGGTTTATTATGAAGGCTGTGAGTCTTTCAGATAAAGTTTGATTGACTTACAAACAGAACAGCATTAAAGGCAGTCACAGATATCAGTCACGGGAATAATAGTTCTAATTGTCATTTATACAACTTCTTATTGTTATTTATGCAAAATACTTTAATTGCAGTTTTGGCAGTACTCAGGATGCTGAGTGTGTAAAAAAGAAACATATGTACTGGTACATACACATCCGGTCAATCCTTTGGCTGATTTAAGTTCAAGAACCTTGCAGTGTCTTGATTGTAATGAACAAAACACACACCAAAAACATACAAAAGCAATAGGATAGGCTTTTCTTTCTCCTTCACCTCACTTATTCAGATGGTCAATAAATGTCACAGACCAAAAACACATCTTTTTAGGGAGTTTACTGATGTTAAAAAAACACTCTTGGCACATCAGAGAAACTGCTTTTATTTTCCAAATGATTGACAGAATTTGGTTTTGAAAGCGTTTCATGTGATCTCATGTAGTCAGTCTGCATATACTTTAACCATAGAACAGACAGGAATGTCTTGAACAGGAGCGATATGTCACATTAAAAGCATCAGATCCGGTCTTGTTCCACAGACAAAGGGAAACATCTCTTCACAATACCTTGTATCTAACAGGAAAACAAGAGAGGAAAACCACTATTACATTTTCTATCTTAGAAACAAGTTTACTCCACGACATTAATCATTTCTGTAATAACTTCTGCCAGGAATCAGTTGATTTAGTAACTGTAGTTACCTGCCAGACCCATTGAAAGGCATTTATTCCATCTATTCCAGATGCTTGGCATGAGTGTGGCCCAGCTCCCGACATCAAATACTGAACCGTCACTCCATAACCACTCCCCACTCTGTAAACACAAACAAAAGACAAATAGCATGTAAATATGTTAGTCTACATTTTGTATTTGTCAAACATTTTAAAGAGTCACTGAAACAATATAGTGTCAACACTGTTAAGTCAACAGAACTTTAAGATCTGAGTTCACAAACAGCATGAACTTCTGGTGATACCAAACTTATAAATACATTTACACTAAAGCATGAACATCCTGCTGCAGGTATCTGTTCTGTGAGACAAATACATGGACCAGTCTCTTTAAAGTGATGTTTGCGCATTACCCTAACAGCATCATGGCCACCAATCCAGGCTGGGCCATAAAGACCATAATAATTGCTGTCCATTACAAAGTCCCGGATGAAATTGTGCTCCTGTTCGTCATGAATGGATGCCAGATTGGCGCCATAGTGCCAACAATGTTTCTGTAAAAGCAGAGATGAACAGCTCTTACTGTGGGACAGACATAGTACAGCCTCAGGGATACACAGCTTACTTAACATTATAAATAGAAATTTAAAAGAAAAAGATGTTTTAGTTCTAGTCTTTGCAATACTCTCATACATATCAGTCTATGATATAAAGAGTCCACAAGCTTATTCTCTCATTAAAACATAATTGACATTATATTACTCTCAACATGGCAAATCTGCAATTGTGTAATTGAATTGCATTTTTTGTATGTTTCTTTTCTTTGTTGTTGCTGTTGTTTGTACTGTTAACAATGTTTTGTAAAATTGGGAAAATTTATAAATAATGTGTTCAGGAAAAGAAAAGAAATTACATATGTACATGTTGGTAAAAGATTCAAAACCTTTATGCAACATGAGGTAATGTCAGGCTACCTCAGCTTCCATCCAGGCCATTGGGATGTTGATGAAGGAGAAACATCGCCCCCTATAGCTGTGCCAGTGGAAAGGACAGTTGTTCTCTCCAGGAAAATAGTCTGGAGGAAGCACGGTTCCCTGCCATTTAGTCCCCATCCCTGTAATTCTGCGCAGCAGTTCCCCTCGCTTCTCATCTAGCAGAAAAAAAGAATTTAAAAATTGATGGAGAAAGGTTTGTGAAGTGCTAAAATACATTTGGAAAATGGATCTGATCACAACTGACAGGGTGGCATCTGTATATAAATGATTGAGTGGATTAGAGAGTTTACACTGCAGTATGTCTCAGCTCGTCATGGACTAGGGATTTTGGACATGATGTACAGAGCTTTGGTCTTCATTTGCAGCAGTTGAGTTGTATTTCCATTACAGAGCACCATGATCTCAAATCTGAAGTTACAAAGTCCAAACAACCAAAGAGAAGAAAAGGGATTTTGTTTGCTGTCGTAGATATTTTCTCTTACCTGCAGTCTTGTTTTGCTGGACAGGCAGGGGATCCTCCACTGGTTCTACAGAGGATAAGAACAACATGTAACTGCTACTTTTTTTATCTACTCTTGTTTTTTTTGTCGTCACTGTTTTGCATGTGCAGCTGAACAGGCGTCACATTTTCATCCTTTGTCTCACAGGTGGAAATTGAGGTTTAACAACCAGGCATCCATTTTCCATACCCACTTAGAGATTTTCCTCAGATTACAATAATCCTTCTATAACTATGAAAATCTGTTTGGACAGTTTATTGGTGCAAGTATAAACTGAGAGAGTTACATATACACTTTATCTATTCCCCTTATTTCTCCAGTGAATCATTTTTAATGCATAAAATGGTTAAAACAACTTGTAGCTATGGCTGGAGTTAAAGCCTAAGTCTGAAGTGTAACCTTGATATACACTGAACACAGTGAAATAATGTATCATCAGGTATTATATGTTGTTGAGTCTCACCTGGCTTCATCTTCTTCACTGGATCTGCTGTGGAGGAAGATTCAGACCACTGTTAACCATCTTCAAGAACTACCTTTATATCATGCTTTTAGTTAGTTGGGGAAAAGATGCATCAATCAGAATGTATAATATTGGAGACTGGAAACATTTTGTGTCATAATTTTGTGTTGGGTGTTCAGTGTGTTGCTGAGTCTCACCTGTTGTGACGCTCAGAGCGAAGGCAGAACAGAGGAGCAGAACGACCCTCATTGTTTCTGTTGAATAGAAAAGTTAGAGGATGAACAGATGAGCAGAGAGCCATGAACTGGCATGAACTGCTCCCAGGTTAAGATGCATTTAACCCACAAATCTCACCTGCTTCAGCAGATGAATCTCTCATGTGAGTGTCTTCAGGTTCTGTAAGACTATATGGGAAAAAGAACGCTTATATAACAAAAAGCAGCGAGGTAATACTCTTGTATGAAGGATTATCTGTCCACTGGTACTGATCAACTTAGACATTTTTAAGTCATTTATTCACTTGTCTAACCTGAATTACTAACTAAGATCATCTGGGGATTCACTGGCTCCCGAAAAATATGCTTGGAAATTTTCCGGCTTCTGGTTAAGCTCTCCAGCATGTTTGCCATGTCACTGGCCACACTGTTCCCCACATACAGTACCTACAGGATGGCTACTACATGGTGCATAGAGAACATTCTGCCTTCAGTATTAAATAAAAATAATTACCTGGGACCATTTTAATCTTCTGGGTCTGCATTTAGGTAGTTTAGTCCACTGATTCACAACCTAAGGGTCCAGGGCCTCCAAATGGTCACAAGGTAAAGTGATTAGTTCAGTAAAATCTGCACAGTTTATTTTCAGGATAACACTGTAAAAGGTTCATTAAAAGGTCTGTTAGAATCACTTAGAATCTGGTCAGAGACAGGAGAGCAGTAATATATTGTCAGAACTTGGGTATTTTCCGCAACTAACTTACATCTGAGTATCAAGGAAGTAGGACTCTAATAATGCACAAACTTAATTGGTCAGCCTTTAATCAAGGAGACGTGATCATTTTATTATGGAGGGCTGGAGAGGTTCAAGATTTACAGTGATTTATTAAGTCAAACTCTGCCAAAGTAAATCACAGCAGACATGTTGATGTTATTGGATCTGGACAGCGGGAATGTCCCTGACTGACTGACTGATCATATTTCCGCCATTAGTCAGCTGAAGGCCAGTTAGAGTTTCTGACACAAACGGTTCTATTAGTGGAGTGTTTACAGCTGCAGTGATGCCAACTTAGCACTTGTCACTAGATTTAGAGACTTTTTGCAAACAAGAGCAGGTACAGACTGGGGTTTAGGGATACACTTCCTCTACCAGGTGAGCCACCGAGCCACCGAGCGCCCCGGCAATTATGAATTAAAAAAAAAAATAAAGTGGTAAGAATAAACACCACATAAGAGACATTTACACAGAGACAATAAATTAGGTACAAAAAACAAAACAACAAACATTAAAATACACTAAACAGAGTAAGTCATAAATTAACTATTCAAAAAGAATTAAATAAAATGAAATAAAAATAAAAACTAACATTTTATTCAATAGTGAGATCATTTTCTAATGATATAAAAAGATCATTGGCACATTTAGATTTGATTAAATTCAGGGACTTAGTATATATTTATAATTCAAAATAATAACACATGACGATAGGTGGGTCTTTATAAATTTAGCCTTATGGATAAAAACTATTGTGCTCTGAGTGAAAGACTAAATAAGAGATATTGTGTCTCTTCTAACTTTCTCTCCGAGTGATCATTTTACAGTTAATACAGCTGAAATCACAGCTCAGTCTTTGTCTTTCAATGATGTGTTTGGGGATTTTGTCAGACGATGTCGCAGTTGTAAAATCAGGATTTGACCAGAGGTGGTCCAAATTGACATATACTAGCTTTACCAGGCCTGCATGAAGGATTATCTGTCCACTGGTGTTGAACCCAAGAGAGGATATACTGGTCGCAGCGTTACACGGTGAAAATTTAAACTTAAATACAGTTCACAACCTCTGAACAGGAATTAACCTTTAAAGTTCTCAGACAATTCAGTGCACACAATCTAAACACAGTTTCATCACTTTATTACAGTAAATGAGTCCATATCATACACACAGAACAGAGACAGACAGGCTTGTGTTTCTTTCTCTCTCTTTCTCCTCCTATCCCTCCATCACCCAACACACCAGTCCACCATGGCAGAAGGAGACCCACGTCAACAGCATTGGAGTATAAAATTAAATCAAAAAGGTGATGTTATGAACCTATACAGACTTACAATGATCGCCCTCAGTTGATCTAAAGAGAGGTAACATTAACGTACAAGTTTTAAAACAAAAAGAAAAGTAACATTTCTGAGCTACTTTACTTGAAACTGTTGGTTAATAGCAGAAACGTGTCTGGATACAAACACACATACACAACTGGCAGCTCTGCCTGCATTCACAACACAAATGTTTATTTCTGCCATCTTCTGGTCATTAGCAGCAATTCTGAATGCCACACAGCACATAACACAAAATGCCCATGTTGAGAACTTGTTGAGCCGGACATCATCATGTGATTTCTAGTCCAACTAAATACTGTTGAGATCACTCAAGTCAGGACTGAAAATACCAGTGACCTGCAGCGGAGTCATTTTTCGCAATACTGCACAGTAATCATATATAACAATCTGTCACAACACAAAGAGTTCTGTTCCAGTAAGACAAGCAGAAGAAAAGTATGTGGAAAACACACAGACCTGCAGCTGTAGCTGGTGAATATAGTATTTAACAGATAAACAGACAGATAAAAGAGAGTGAACATTAGACTTGAATTCATCCGGTGGACTAAAAACAGGACTCCAAATGAATGATCATGTTGCTCCATATTTACTGGATGCATAAATAAGTAACTGTTTGCTGCCATATCAGCTTAAAAAGTGACATTAAAACAGTGTCGTTTTTACACCTTGTTGTACACCTCATTGCCATCAAGTGACCAAAAAAAAAATCAGTTAATGCAAGTTTAAGTTTTACTTTCTAAATCTGCAAAATGTAAAACTTGAGTCAACTGGCACCTGGTTTCAGCCTGTGTGTTCACATTGCCCTGCATTACTGTGGAGACACAGGGAGGTTTTCTAATTGATCAATAATAGAGTAGGAGGTTACTATGGCAAGAAGAAAACAACAACAGGAAATTGGAAATGTATCTTAAATGTGTTTCCTGTAATTGGTGCAGGTTGGCATGTGTAGAACTGGTCTAATAAAGACTGAACAGCTCCCTCTTGTGGAGAAGCTGCAGATTGTTAAATGTCACTGAGTCATTGAGGTGCTTTATAGAAAAAAAAAAAGAAATTGAATTATGGTAAAACAAACTCTGCCTCCCTGTTCTTGTTTCACTGTTTCAGAGATTTTGCATTTATTATACTGTAAGCAGATACAGATGGGCAGGTGGGAGAGAGCACCTTCAAACCCAAGATGCTGCTGTTACACGGATCAAATGAACAAACATGACACGCCTCAGTCCTTTAGGTTTTAGAGAGACAGAATTACATAATTCATGGGTGATATATTTATTATATTTACCCCCTAAGTGGACAGAAGGAACACATTTTGGAACAGAACCCTTACAACAGTCATTCAACAGTTGGGTGGTCCCACAGAGGGCGGAACAGGAGAGCTGAGTAACAATGATGTTAATGGCTACTTTACAATTTTCACTGGACAAGAGAGAGAAAGAGAGAGAAAGATCATCAACAAACATGAGGAGTAGACTGTTTTTTTTTTCTTCTTTTTTTTTCTTTGCAGTATTTACATTTTGGATTGTGAAAAAAAAAGAAACATATTTACAAAAATGCACAAACTAAAGACTGCTTCGTAGAGAGAATGAGGAAAATAAGATATAAACAACTCTGTAATAAAAAGTAAAAAGAGGGAAATAAAAATCAGTGATATTTACACGTGCGATAAGAGAGGAAGAAAGGAGAGTGAGGAAATAAATGGCTTGTGATACTGGGAGAAGAGAAGAATCAGCCATGTTTGATTCTTCTCTCAGGGATTTCTCACACACTTTTCATAGCCACAGAGTCTGACAGCTCTGAGTGTCACACTCCCTGCAGAGATGATCAAACAAGCTGGTTGGACTCTTTTCAGCAAAGAAAGCAGAACGTGTCCAGCAGTAACCCACCGGGTTAGGTTGCTAGTTTGAAACCCAGAAGCAGCTGGCAGGAAAAAGGAAAAGAAACGCTCTCCACTCTCCTCATATAAAATGACTGTGAATGTGGTGGAATTAAAAAAAAGCATCAGGGCTCTTCCACTTATATTAAAAAAGGGGTTAAAAACAAACATGGCTGCAGGTAAAACAGCAGGTGGAGGCATGGTACAATAGTATCAAATATACTATACTACAAACTTTCAAGTTGTCTGTACTGCTTACTAAAAATCTGTATTGTTGACTGCTCTATTCCTAAAACACTGGCTGTTCAGACTGCAGTTTGGGATATGGTCATACACACACACACAGACACACACAAGTTTGTACTTCTATACTAGTGATACATTCTATGGGCCCCCAAACTTACTTCTAAATTTATCTCTAAAGCGTCTTAGTTTTTTGAAGTGAGGATTGGCCAAAAGTCGTCACTCTCATGGGGTCAAATCCGAATCGCTCCTCGTAAAGATAGAAGTACAACAGCACACAAACAAACAAAAACACAGTCACCTTAAAGGAGTTTCCGTGCTTGATATTCATGTTAACATTTAGCCTTTCACTCGTGATTCTTACACTATGCTTGTGTATACATGTCAGCAGCACTAATGACCTGAAGCACATGTTCATTTATCCTGTTACTGTTGTTTCTACGAAGCTTCTTCTTGTAAAAACTGAAGACTTTTCATTTATTTCCACTGATGAGAAATGAAGTTTGCTAAAGAAGCTGCAACACTATTTCAAAGCCTTCTCAGTCAACAATTCACACATTCAACTCTCATCCAAAAACAAAGAAATAAATATGTTTACATCAAGTATCCTCCATTTAAAAACATGCAATTCCCATTTAAGCATTGTTTAGTTTATCTAATTAACGGGAGGACTCACATTCGCTTTTCTTGTTTCCATACAGTGTATGAGTACAACAGCATTTTTCTCTACACTGAAACCAGGACAGGAATGATCTTAATGCTAGAGGGGATTTCCACCAAAAGTGACTTCTTGGTTTTTACTTCTAATCTGCAAACATTTTTTCAGGGGATCTTACAGGTTGTTGATATAGGTTTTTGACCACGTTTATTAACAGATTTTAAGACTAAAACAAGGAATCAGTTCCTGTATTCTGTATGGCTACATGTCAACAGGTAGAATAGAGAAAAAGACAACATGAAATTGTAAAAGGAAGCGATCAGGTAACTATATTTACCACATTTTAATACTTTTCAAGGCTTTAAAATGAACAGTATATTTTTTAAAACCGATTTCAGATTTAAATTTCTTTTAAAAAGCACCCACAGTTTCCCTAATTGAAAAGTTTTGACTTCTTATCACCTCCAGTAGCACAAATAACTAAGTGAAAGTTGTGAATGAAAACAAAGAAAAAACAAATGTTTTTGTTTAGTTAAAGGAACACAATTACAGCAAATTTTAGTGGAATAAACTTAAGACTTTTCTTGATTCAGCCACTGGCTCCGCAGTAAACTGCTGTTTTGATCAGCTATTACAGCCTCTAGTCACTGACAGTAACACCAGTGAAACCAGAGGATTTTCATTTAAAGGTAAAATAAAGGAATAAACAAAGCTTCTTCTTTTAGATGGTTAAAAGGGGCAGAAGTTTGTTTAATTTCTTTGAGCAGATAAATTTCACAAACAATTTCTTTAAGAGGCATCAGTGTTGTGATGAGTAATGACTCATGTTTTTTTTTAGTTTATTAGATAAGCTTCAGTTTTCATCTTCAATTTAAGATCACAAGGAACCTCTGAGCTTTTATTGGTGTGATGATCTGGGACCGTGGCGTCCTCAGCACAGCCATCTAATCATCAACTGAACACAACTAATTATTTGACAGGACAGAGAACAAGCAGCTTTGTTTGCTCAATATCAAAAGGCTCTAGATGAAGATCTCAGTTTGCTTTTGTGGAGCACCACAGTCACACTTTCTTCACAACTCTATTGGTGAGGAACAAGAGGAAGAGTTTTCCTCTGGATGCCTCTCTGCTGTCCTGATGTGTACAAATAAAATCACTATTAAAAAGCGGTCGATTTCACTCATATTTATATGGCAGTTTAAATGAAGTACAACTGTGGACAGGTCCAGGGGACAAGACAAAGGCTGGTACTCAGTGATTGGCTGGTGTCTGGTGATTTCCAGTCCAGTCTAAAATCACAGCCACTGAACATGACAAATGTCAAAGGGATATTCAACACACCTCCAACCACACACAGATTAATGCAACCTACAGCTGCAGAGTTTTTCTACTCTGCCTCCTCAGCAGGTAAATTAACAAGACCTGGAGATTTAATTTGAGCTTAAACATCAGATTGTGTGATTTATGAATTCATCAGTCCCCACATCTGTTCTCCTGCCCTGAGTTAAATAAAATTACTTTTACCCTGATGACCTACTTAGGGACAGTTCTAGTCTTGGTCAGGCAGTGTTCAGTCCAACCCTTTACTAACAGGGATTTAAAACATGGAAGAATAATTTAAAAAAAATTATCTGAGGTGGAAAAAAAAAAAACAAAAAAACAAAACTAGAGACCAGTTGTGTGATCACATGATGCTTTCAATTACTCAAATAAATAAACACAAATATAAAGAAGAAAAAGGAAAAAAAAAATGTTGATTAAAAAAGGTTTATATTACAGAGGACCAGCCCCCACTATTGAACCTTCATACCACCCGAGCAGCAGCGAGACGACTGTGTGTGTGACCTGCCGTAATTTCAACCCTGGCAGCTACAGAACTAATAGTTTGTTCAATGTATTTACTGTACAAAAACAGATCATCTAAGAGGAGAGCAAGCAGCATGGAGGAAAGCAGTAGAGTGTGAGTGTGTGTGTGTGTGTGTGTGTCTGAGATAAGGGTGAGGCTGGCAGGCAGACAGGTGAGAAGCTGCTTCAGATGCTGTTAAGAGATCCTGGTACTGAACTGTGTTGAGATGAATCTGAACCGGTGCCATCTGAAGGAGAAGAGGAGGAGAGAGAGAGGCAGAGTGAGCTGTGAATTAATGGTCTGCAATAGTGCAACAGACATGACTGTAAGAGGTGAGTACAATCACTACAGCAGAGGACATTACACTAGAATTACCACCTTGTGGTCAAGTTGCAGTTTACATCCATGTCTGTCCAGACTCATAATATATGTAGTGAAGACTTACTTTGAAGGAATTTAATAAAAGGTATTAAGTGTATTTTATCATAATTAGTATACTCATTCTTCTGGCCCAAAACTGCACAGTGACCTTTGACCAGTTCTTCTTCGAGTCCAAGTGGACATTTGTGCCAGATGTAATATAATTCATAATATATCATGTTCACAAGAAAATCTAAAATGGCTAATTTCTGGATAACAGATCAATATTTCAAATCTAAAACGGAGTATCAGGACCTCATTGAGGAAAAAAAAAATTAAGTCGTGAAGTCGACTTTACGAGAATAAAGTCATAATTATGAGAATAAAATCATATTTCAAGAAAACAGTCATAATGTTATGAGAATAAAGTCATAATTTTATGAGAAAAGAATCATATAATGAGAATAAAGTTGTAATTTTACGTTCCATGTTGTTTTCGAGGGGAAAATATTAGAAGCTTTAAAATGAGGAACGTGGAGCACCCTGTGAAGTTCTTCTTTAGCAGAGGTTTCACAAATAAGCAGATACTTCATCTTATGGCGGCTCATCATCATCATCATCATCATCATCATCATCATCAATATCATCATCATCATCATCATCATCATCAGGACATTGAAAAGATTGTGAAGAAACTGAGTCTACTCGATTGTTAGACAGACAAACAGCAGGCTGCCCCAGACTGTCCTTTCACCTGTTTGATTGGTTGCTCGTAATATCCTTAAAAATATATTTTTTTCTCTCTCGAAATTTTACATTTCTAATTCTTGAAATATTACGACTTTTTCTTATAAAATTGTGTTTTTATTCTCGATATTACTACTTTATTCTTGTAATCTAATCAGTACATGACAAATTTTGTTTATTTCATATGCAGTTCTGTCATATTGTATCAGGAAACAGCTCTTACTCTTTTGTTATTGTAAAAAAAAAAAAATCCTCAGCTTTTGAGGTTGTTGAACTGCTGAACCACGATTTATAATAAAAACATGTTTTGTAATAAAAACATGTTATGTCAGTATTCCATGCCAAATGATTTACAGCTTTTGTAATTTGCTGTATGATTAAAACTATTCTGCAACTTTTATATGCAATTCATGAAATTGAGATATAAAAATAATCACTCTAAATGATAATAAACATTTTTAATGATGTTTTACAACACAGTGACTGTGACTGCAAAATAACAAAACCTAAAGGGAGTGTTTTAAGTTTTTTTTAAATTCCAGACTGTTACTTGTGATGTCTGGATTGTTTGTCATGTTATTGTTTTTACACCACACCGGAGCAGATTTTGTCAGCCAGCATGAAACCATGCAAAACCAGTGATATTAACACTGACAATAAAATGATAATAAGTTTCCCACCGTGGGCAGAAGCAGCTGTATGAGAGCGAGCGTGAGGAGGGATGAGGGTTGAGTTCAGCTGGGGCTGGATTGACAGCTCTGCAGAGGATAAAAAAAAAAAAAAAAAAAAAAAAAAAGAGTTTTCAGTTCATGATGAGTCACACAAGAGGACAGAGTCGTTTAACAAAAGAAGAGTGTACGCTACATTAACTGCACCTCCTCAAGGGTCAGAGTGCTGACCCACAACAAACCAAGAAACACCATCTGATTATATTTAGCTGAACAGATGTTGACTGTGACTTAAACAGAGCTGAAAAACCTGTCAGCCAAAAGAAAGGGAAATTTATCTGTGTTCATGTACCTGTGGTGCTGAAGTTGAAGAGCATCGGCAATTCTCGGCCGCTGGGCAGTCGTGTGTTGGGCTGGCGCAGCTCGTCGAAGAAGGCATGTGAACAGGCCTCTAGTGGGGAGAGGCGTGAGGCCGGTGTGTACTCCAGCAGCCGAGAGCAGAGAGCAATGGCCTCTGGAGGGGTGCGAGGTTTAAACACCTGAGGAACAAGAAGAGATTTATTTTAAGTAGTAGTCACAAAAAATGGCGATTTCTAGCATGAATGTAAACTACTGTCTAAACGAGTCCAATTCTAAATGATGAACAAGGTTTTTTTCAAGACAGAAACACCCAGTATCACTGATATGAAGCAACCAAGAAGGAAAACTGATGAGAGGGGAGGCAGATTTATCTTAAAGCATAATTGTACAACAAAGTATTTATCTTCTGGAGGCATGCGATTCGGATGTTAATTTACAACTATTATTATATATTTTATTTTAGCAAATGTGGTAAATCTAGAACCTGAAAAAGAAAGGAAACACAAAGAAAACAAAGGTAACAATGGTTAGAACAAGGAGGTGAATCTAAAAAAACAGCTGCATGTATTCTCGAGTAGAAAGCTATCCACTCTGTAGTAAATGTTCAAGGGCCACTTCTCCTGGTTTTACGTTGTTTCTGTACTCTGTAGGTGTGCAGGTTAATCGACTTTCAAAAGAAGGATATTAAAGCAATTCAACCTGCAGATTTAAATAGCCTGTGTAGGCAACAACACGTCTACAGCTTTTCTTTCTATTGTTTTACTAAACTGGAGTCCAGCACAGTATGTCACTTTCAAGTTTCCTTTTTGGAACAATTGCAATCATGCAGATTATTGTAGAGTGCATATATACATAATTTTTCTACTTTTTTTGAGTTCATCTACATAAAAATATATAAAATGTGTCTCATACCTCATTAGGCATGTCATAAAAATCAGGAATTAAATAATAGTAATGACCATTGGATCTGAAACAATTAGAAAATTAATCAATAAATTCAATGACACAAAAACAATCTGCATTCTGGTCATCATGTAATTGTTTACGTAATTTTTCAGACAAAACTGCACCAAAAAATCCCAGTTAGAGCTTCTCTATTGTGAATATTTGCTGGCATTATTATTTTCTGTTTTATAAACTAATATCTTTGATGTTTTGAACAGCTGTTTGGACAAAGCCTGACATTTTATAGGCTAAACGATTGATCAAGACAATAATTGGCAGATTAACTGATAATGAAAACGATGATCCATGTCTTTCAGTTAAAAATGTCTTTGTTTTCAGATTTTCTTTCTCAATTCTTCAACTCTGCATGCCTTTCCAGACAGAACAGGCCTGCAGAGGACTGCCTGGTGTTTGTCCTCAGGTATTTATTTACCTTGGTCCATGGATGAGCTTTGATCTGAGGGAATTTGAATTCTGTGTAGTTTGGGTTCATCTCTCGGATTTGCTCTCTTGTTGGTGTTCCCAGCACCTGAAAACAGACAAGGAGGGTGAATGAGCAGGATTCTGTAGACACACAGAGACCATGTTAGTGTGTTGATTATTCTACCTCTATTATGATATCAATACAGAACATTAATATCTGTTAATATCTTGACACACAAGATATTTTCTGATTAATCACGTTTTTTATTTGAATGATCCAATGTTGATTCTTAAAATCCCAAGATCGATCTTTGCATTTGTGCCTTTTTCTGAGTAAACATGTACAACTGCACTAAATGTCATGTGTATGCAGTGGTTACTTGCTGTAAGTGGTTCAGTAAAAGCTGCAAGAAGTGTGAATTGTGTATTTTTGGAAATCAAACTATTACAACTTGCACAAAAAGGTTCTTTTAAGTTAAAAAGTAACAGACGATAGCTGGCTGTATTATCAGCCTTGAGTCACAACAGTCCTGTAAACTGTGACATCAATGGTAACAGTCTATGTGGACCTGCTGCAGTCTACAGGACTGTCGTGACTCAGGATGGTCAGCTGACTGTGGCTGTATCGTAATGAATCTAGAAATTGCATCTGGAGACTGAAAAAAGACTGCAGACTGATCTGAGCTCAGTTTGTGTTTGTTGAAGAGATATTATCTCTGTCTACGAGATGTGAAGTCGTGGAAGTTGAGTGGACAGTGTGTGGATTCTACTTTATTCAGTCTGTCCCTCCTGGGGAGCAAACAGCAGCTAAAAGCTGTCTGCAGATATCAGGCAACAAACAGATGAATTAGTGAG
This sequence comes from Seriola dumerili, assembly GCF_002260705.1. Taxonomy (NCBI): domain Eukaryota; kingdom Metazoa; phylum Chordata; class Actinopteri; order Carangiformes; family Carangidae; genus Seriola; species Seriola dumerili. Next base: position 654,516 of record NW_019174333.1, read on the forward strand.
CAGGCTCTCAGTTTCTGTTCCGTCTGTGCTCAAAGTTAACGAGGATGTCTGTACTGAGCTGAAGCATCCACTAGTGTTAGTCCATCTGTAGCTGCATGTGACAGCAATTGTTTTTTTTAAATATGCAAAACTGATAACAACCTTGTAACTGTTTTGCCTAGGCCAAAAAATTATTGATGTGCCATCAATTATGGTTGTTTTTGCCAAGGCAAAGAATTCCTTGGTCTACAGTTTTTTAACAGGGAAATGTATTTACAGTTTAGACTATAATGTGACTTTACACAATTTTATATTCAAGGAATAAACAATGTTGTTCACTTGTAATTTGGAGAAGTCCTTTATGCAACATTGGTATTTATCTGATATAACTGAATCATTAAGAGTCTAATAAAAATGATTCAACTCTGGACTTTGTGAATGGAAATCGAATCGGGAGATTGGTGCCAATATCCAGCCCTGAAAACAGGAAGCTGTTTTAAGATTGGCGCAGTAATAAAACAGAATACACAACCAGTACAAAAGAAACACACAGATTACTTAAAAAGGCAAAAAACACTCACCTTGATTATCTCTACTAGCTGGTCCACCCCACTGTCACCGGGGAATATGGGCTGTCCGAGCAGCAGCTCAGCTAGTACACAGCCTGCTGACCAGATATCAATGTTTGCTGTGTAATCTGTGGCACCAAAAATGAGCTCAGGGGCCCGATAATACCGTGAGCAGATATACGACACGTTGGGTTCACCACGGACCAGCTGCTTGGCGCTGTGGAAACACAAGAAATCAGATTAAATGATGACAAAGGGTGCGGCAAAGAAAGGCTGGGGTGCACGGCTTAGACAGGTGATGAAGAGGGTGAAGTACTATGGAGAAAATAGTTATCAATAGTTACAGTTAGATACAAATTAGAACCTAGTAAAGATTAAGAACAAGTTCACACTGACATATTGAATACAATTCCATAATATTCGTGGGCTGTTGGTTATTACACTTGTATCGGCACTGCCACATAATGTTTCAGGATAGAAACTTTGAAATGGCACGTTTAATTCTATTCTATTAGATCTTTTTAAATAGGGTTAGGGTTAGGGTTCGTTCTCTGTGAGGAGAAATCACAACAACTCACCTGCCGAAGTCACACAGTTTGAGGATGGCAGTTTCTGGGTCGACAAGCAGGTTTTGGGGCTTGATGTCTCTGTGACACACACCCTGGGAATGGATATAAGCCAAACTGCGAAACAACTGGTACATGTACACCTGAAGAGGTCATAACACAAGAACAACATAAGATCAGCTGTCCACACTGTTGAAATGCCAAGAAACTAAAAGACAACATAGCAACAGGTGTGGGGGTGGTGTTAGGAACATCACTTACCAAAAACATCCACAAAAAGCCTCAATACTTTGACAAAGAAAATATTTAATATACTAAATTTTACTGAAGAACTTTTCCAAGTCTGAAAAAAAATAATTTGCATAAAAATGAAAATGTCTTACTATTCAACAACCTTCATCAGGAAGATCTATAAACTTCTCATTTTTATTCTAAATAAATATTCTAAATAAAAAAACAATAAGAATACTTGTAAGAATACTTGCAACACATAAATGATACAGTGAACGCAAAATTAACTGGTGAAACTTACCTTCACGTATATTATGGGAATGATGCTCTTGGCCTTGTTAAAATGCCTGGCAACCCTGTAGACCGTCTCAGGGACAAAGTCCAGCACCAGGTTGAGATACACTTCATCTTTCTGGACAACAACATTAAACAGAGAGAGAAGGAGATAAGTGTGTTTAAGATATAAACAGTTTAACAAATGTTTCAAAGCCCTGCCCACTGTTTCAAAACAGTGGGCACATAGATACCACAGACTGGATTATTCCATGAGCATATTAAGACTGTATGATATGCAAAAAAATAAAAAATCAAATAAAATCATACTGTGATATATTTTCAGTGGGGAAAAAAATACATACATAAAAATGATGATGTGGTTTTTGCTGGGGTCTGTTCAAAACAAACATTTGGAGAATCTGATTTGTAGGCTGGGGCATCTCTGCAGCACCACAATGCTTCATTTATAACGGTATATTGTTCCACATTTTACCTTTATCAAAAAATTACAGCTCCTGAAATTTGGATATTGCTGTTGGCCATATAGTGATTTCAATAATATTTCTATTAATTATTCAGCCCTAAAGCTCCCACACACACAGAGCAACTGCCTGCCGTGACTCTTTTAAATAATAAAAAAAAAGCACATGCACTGACTAATAATATTGTTTCCAGTAATTTACTTCTGCAACATTTAAGTCAGTGTTTCTATATTTGTCAGTCCAAGAAATAGCGTACTTCCTTTTTTAGAGTAGGGGTATTTCTATTTACGCTGTATTTGAGTAATCTCATCTTTAATGTGTATTGTGTGCATACATCATTTCCTCTCTTTTACTGTCATCTCCTGAAATTAGTGTCCTGTGAGACAAGAGTGTGTAATATGGTGACTAAGCAAAAGTTTGTATGATCAGAAAACAGCTTTGTTTTCTGTTATTCCAAGTTTCTATAATTGTACTATTATGTGTTTTTAATTTGTTGATTTATATGCAATCTTCCTTCAAAGTTTTATAATGTGAAAAACAAAACAAACAAAGAGCTGAAGTACCTTCTCGCCACTGGAGTAGAAGAAGTAACGAAGTCTGACAATGTTGCAGTGGTCCAGCTTCCTCATGATCTGTAGTTCCCGATTCTGCAAACACACGAGTGTAGACGGGAAACCAAGTAAACAAACTTTGAACGACAAAAAAACCTTCCACACACCATTTGGTTCAGATAATATGTCGAGGAAGATTACACCTTTACCTTGAACCTCTTATCCTGCAGAACTTTTTTGATGGCCACCATCTCTTGGCTGTCGATGAGCCGAGCTTGGTACACCACACCAAACGAGCCATTACCAATCACCTGTAAAGAGAAAACAGTTCATCAGATGAGGTGCAAATACAGTCATTCACAATATAGTTTCTTACAGCTAATGATTCAAGTTCATTTGCATCAGTCCAGCTTCAGTAACACAGATCACATTTTCAAAAAACCTTTTCTAACAATTTTGCAGATCACGTTCATTTTCAGAGTCTAAACTGGTGCAACCTGTTTGTTTGAAGTAGGTCAGCAGCAAATTTTTCACCAGCAAAGGCAGGTTTATGCTAAATTTCCTCTTCAAGCACTCAGTGCGTTTACATGCACTTCAGTAACCACATTACTCAGAGAAACCAGGATACATGGGTAATTGAAGAATGTGTTGACATACACTGTAGTAACCTGGTTGTGTCCATTTTTTTACAACCCAGTAGACTTGGGTCACTAAAGTAGCATTAATGAATACTGGGTTTTTTTTGTGTTTAATCAACACAAACAAAAAACAAAGAAAAAAATCTTGATCCACTGAATTTGAAAGAATTATGACCAAGGTACATACTAGGCGGAACATTTTTAAATGACCTTAAACACTTTCTAAATTACCTTGTCAATTGGGGGAGGTGAAGATGGAACTGTTGGTATCGATACTGTTGCAAATGAGTATCTAATACGATACTAGTTCTTAGTATCAATTAGTATCTAAGTGTTGATTTTTTTGACAACCGTAGTAAGGACAGAGTTTCTTATGATGAGACTGTTAGGTCCTGGGTTTCCTCTCCTCTGCTCACCTTGATGTCAGTGTAGGAGACTTCCTGTGGGCGGTCCGGTCCCTGACCTGGTGTGGCCACAACTGTTGTCACCTTCCCACTGTCTCCTAGGAAACAAGGAGAAACAGGGTTAAAAGGAGGTCATGGCAAATAATAATAAAGTAGTATGATTCATACAGAGAATGTGGCTTTACCACGCAGCATGAGTAAGAATGGGGATACCAAAGACTGATTTTTCTTTTTTTATTGTCCTCTATTTCACTTCGAAGTAGAAGACTTTGTTCATTTGTAATAACAGGTAATCTGTTAATTGCTTTATTATGCTAAAATGTGTGAAGTTATAAAACGGATTAAAATTGGCTGTGGTCCCTCTGGCTACTTCCTTCAAGAGGTAAAGATATGAAATGGATTCACAACTTCACCAAAACAATACCCCTGACATTCAACCCAGGACACTTGCTGCAGCTGGCCTTCACATCTGGGTCATCTCTCTTCTGACCGTTTGAATATTTAGGTTAATGACAGCCCAGTGAATGGATGTCAACTTTACAGAAGCCTCCAAGGAAGGGGAAGGGAATGGCAGAGTTCATCTTCAAGACAAGACTGTGCCTAATTAAACTGGGAGTGAACCCAAAAATAGGACAGCCACTTTCTTTGTCCTGATAAACTGTTTTAAGTGATGACAGCCTTAAATACAAGGATTATTGTGTCATATCATCCAGCAGTAATGCACTGCTGGATGATATGACACAATGATAAATAAATAAATAAATAAATAATAAATCTACTGGTCAATCAAACCAACTATCCCCAACAAAATTCTCATAATTTTATTACTCACTTGGGTGAGTGGTAAACGCCATATTTCCAGTATGAAAGCCCCTTTTTTGGTCATGGTGTTTGTTTTCAATGGTTTCCTTGGCTAACTATATATCTAACTAAATAGAAAAACACATTTATGCGCGTTTAAGTCATGAACTGCAATATCCTTCTCCTCATTTCCTGTCACCTCTCAAATGTCCAATCTAACAAAAAGGCATACAAAATACCGCAAAAGGGAGAAAAACATGATAGAGCCTCTACACTTAAATTCCTATACTCTATAAATATATAAAAAAGAAAAAAGTCACGTGAAAACACTTCTATCCACCATGCAATGCTCTATTCTTATCAGTGTTGGGGTCAACTCTAGTTTAATGTTGTTTCAGCCACTATGGCTCACATTCACTTATTCCACTAGTCTTAGCATCTTTAGACCATGATGAAAAATAGGAAACTTTATCTGTTGTTACAGTAAATTTAAATACTTGAAAGACAGACTAAAAATGTAGACTATTGGTTCATCTGTACCTGGTTCAGAAATTCAAATTCCAAAAGGAAAAATATTAACTTTGAAAAGCTAAATTTTATGAAGAAAGTGTGAGTGGAGACCTGAGGCCTAAAAAGGACGAAAATATAAAAATTCTGGTGAATTCAAATTTCTCTGCTCAACCAGCTACCTTATAAATCGAACACTGCAATCTGCAGCTTAACTTCTGTAATTTCGCACAGACACACTAAAAGAAGCTACTAAGTTTGGGATTCCTTTAACCAGTGTGGCCAGTCGATGGAAATTTAATTTTCCTCTGCTGATGTGTTGATGTGTTTAAATAATGGAGCAGCCCTTTGCCATCCAGTTGTCATCGCGCTGTATCACTGTCAGCCTGACCTTGTCCACATACTTAATGCTTTGTTTACCAAACAAGACAATGCACTTATTGATATGGCCCTCTTAAAGCCAGAACTGCATGTCCTGGAGCTCATGTGTGTCCACATCCACATACACACACACAGTAAATTGTCCTCAGCCACAAAAGTGAGGTGGTCATCCAATAGGCATGCTGGCAATATCTGTTACAGCTGAAACTGTGAGCCCTGCAGAGTGACCGGGTCAGTGAGTTCCCCAACTCAGTGACTGAGTTCATCCTCTGGACAGGAATACGTGCATGCGCGCGCACGCACACACACACGCACACACACACACACACGGCTGCAGGTTAAAAGTGGGGCAACTGGGTAAAGTATGTGTTTATGCCAACTGCCTATGTTGCTCCTCCTCTTCCATTTTCCTTGCTGATGTATCCGTCAGTACAACTGGGGACATCAGAGCTCTTTTCCTGCTGTCACTCATATCTTCCAGTATGAAAAACAACTTTCACCAGCTTGAAACTTGCCGGAGGTCAATAATCTATCATAGTAAAAAGAGGCCTTACTCTGGCTTTGTCAGAGTTTCTGATTTATCATCACTTCATTGTGTCTGAACTCAGTGTTTTCATATCAGCAGTGCAGTGTCTTACTGCGCTTCCTGTCATTCACAGAAGGAAACTCACATCTGCAGGAAGAAATAATATCTTAAAAAAACAAGACATTTTTCAAACTTTGTCACATCCATATCTATTTATTTAGTGTCTTTAAACTCAAAGTTACATCTGTATTTTAAGAATTATAAAAAAAATTAATACAGCAGGCATACCATTCTGATTAACCAGCAGATTTTTGTGTTAATGCCTTCATACACACAAAAAAACTGTACTTAAATGAACTCCACATCTTAAAGCAAAGTAGCTTCAAGAGAATTTAGTTTACCTTATTAATATGCAGTTTAATGCAGCAAGATCTTCCAAAATCTAACCAGGCCATCTACTCTATAGGGAGAACTTCTGGTGTAAATGTGAGGTTTCAATCAAGCATCTATTGTTTTAGAGATATTGTGCTCATGTGACATGTGTCTACCACAGAAAGAGAATTAACACAATGTCCATTTCCCTGTAAATCATGGTTATGTCTGCCAGTAATTAGTAAGCTGGTTTACATGAAATGTATATTGAGCAATTGTGGACAAAACAATCTTGTGATTTGACCATCCCAGTGTTGATCACATGATTTTATCTTATCATATCTGTCCCTGTAGAATTTTCCATTAAGACATAGCCATGAATCATTATAGAATTGCTGCCCATTTAAGGGAAAATCCAACATTAAATAGTGTTTTTATATCGGTATCTCAATTTAACTTTTGAATATGAACATTCCTCCTAAAGTCGAATACACAGAAGACAGACTGTGGTGATGAGACAAATCCTGGAGCTGCTCCACAGACAGTGAATAATGGAACAACTGCTTGGACACTGTGACAGCATCCATGGTAGACTGGGATGTGGGGAAATTTTCTGATTTATTGCAGTAACCCCTATTTGCAGATGCCTTTCCCTTTGGATATAGTATCTTAACATTATGCAAAAACTCTATGAGCTCACTAATTCATTCAACTGATAACCCTAACCCATGTAATGATATTGTCAATTCAATAGATGATTCTTTAAACTTTAAGTAAAGGAATAGCACTGGCAAATATTTATATCATGTAATAAAAGGAGTGGAAAATGTTCGACTGTAAAATGCCACCACATTGGAAATGTTCATCTTCATTCCCTCTCTCTTTCACTGACATACAGTGGGCTTCTCAGTTCATCCTTGAGACATTCACACCAGCTGCTATAATGCAGGGTAGTGTCAAATACTGTACCATTTCTACTAGGTCTACCCCTTGCTCCAAACCAATTCAGAAGGTAAGCAGGTGGGTGACAAAGTTATTTCTTCATCCACCAGCCACTCTAGATGGAAAGCTTTAGTTTGATCTTTAAAGGTCATGTTCAAACTTAAAGATACATTCTGTAGCAAAAGACTAAACTAAGGCCATGAGGTATATTTCATAAGCAGAACTACTTGGAAACCCGCAACATTTCATCATCAGATTCTTCTAGTGTTGTTCATAATGACAGACCACTGGTTGGTATGGCAACACAACATCCTTAATGTTCCATGTCCAAGTTTAATTTTTACTGGTGATTCAAGATGTCAAATCAAATCATTCCCTCTCACAAATATCTGTCTAAATAGGTTAATCCTGTCTCTTGAAATAGCCCACAGTCTCCCAAACCTGACAACATATCCATCAATCATCCTAAAGAGTATCTGTAACAGCCAAAGGGTGACATTTCAGCTTAAAGGGCCCTCAGGCTCTGCTCTGCTGCTGCTGCTGCTGAGGGAGGGAGAGAAAACAAGGGTCACACTGCTTTGAACTAGAGATGACCTCCCATTCAGGCTCTAATATCAAAGTCACAAACAGCTGCCTGTTAATGCATGATAAGGTTTGGATTAACACACTTGCATCTCTGCTTTCACCAGTCACTACAGTGATAAAAGGGCATACTATACAACCATCTCAGACAGGAGAGTAACCTCCTTGGCATTCCAGCAGACGGTGCATCACTTGTATCCTCCAGGCGTCGGCCACCTGCTGCTGAGCCTTTGCCCCACAGGTGACCTTGGTGAAAAGGCAACTTTCCGCCCTGACCCCTCTCCAGACTGAGCCACACTGACAGCTGATGCCACTCTCTCAATGACTCCCAAAAAAAGAACACTGAATGCAGCATGCACCTAAGTTTAGGTATTTCAGTCTGGCTTGGCCACTAAGAACAACAGAACCCGTTAAACTGCTCACTCACACCACACTGATACCCATCTAGTAATTTAATATTAGTAAATCAGATTATTCAATAAATTAGCTGAGGTTACACAGGGATAAAGTAATGACCAGTAAGCTAGTCTGACATCAGAAGGGGTGAATACATCCATGGACCGGACGGGGAACTGGTTACATACAAAACAAGTGGCTAACGTTAGCCGGCTAGCTAGTTAGCACGCTAGCAAGCTGGTTAGCCTCTACACGGAGCAATAACGGCGTTCTTCTGGGTTGTGACACACAACACCAGCAGGTGTATTCGAAGTAAAAGCATAGAGTGACATTTATTGGTTAGACAGACCCCGACAAAGAGCTGGTAGCTAATTAAAACTTACTGCCAAGCTTAAGGTTCGGGCATCCCGACGAGCTGGTGCCGGAGGCCTGCGGGACCCCGGACTTTCCTGTGCTGCTCCCCACGGCAGCGGCTGATCCGGTGGACGCAGCGGCGGCTCCTGGAACACCTGGCGGCTCAGCAAACGAGCTGGTCCTGGGCCGCCCGCTGCCGCTCATATCTCTGTGCAGGGGTCAGGGTTGTTTTTTCACTATTTTCAGCCAAGCGACTATTAATTATGAAAACCCGGCAGCGAATAATCGTGGAAGACACACCGAGAAATACCGCTCCCGTTGCCGCCGGCTGTCTGGGCTGATAGCTGTTGCTAGACACCTAGAAACAGACCGCTCGCAATGCCACCTGGGAGATGAAGTTCAAGGTAGCTGTTGCTCAGGTTTGCTGCTCTGGCTTTCACAAATCAAAACAACTACAAATTTAAAATGACTTAACAGTGGATGTAGGCCAACGAAAGAGCATCAGTCAATCTATATATTTCAACAAAAATAAAAGAATAAAAAATGCTTACCACCAAGAAATATAGTGAATTTGCCCATCATCTTTTTTCTAATAATAGAGATGATTTTTTACATTATATATTAGTCTACCTAGTCCATACCACCATATAATCTTATTTTGAAACCTGCTATTAATACTCTAATTAAAACTTTAAGTGCTTGTTAAATTATAATAAAAGTAACAATAATAATGCAAATGGAAAGGTACCATGACCGATATTTGGACGGTTCAACATTGTGCTATTGTTTAAATCTTCAAATTAATTTGATTTAAATGAAGGCCTTTTTCTGTGATCTTATTCAATATAATCAGTGGCGTGATGATTTGTCTTGCTTGGGGAAAACATACCTAAGAGATCACTACTGAAGGCCTCTGGGCTTATTTGGGACTTGTATGTGAACTGGCCAACGTTGTCTCCAGCTTCTCAGTGTGGCTGCCGATATTGAAGGCTCTTTGACAAGGTCTCCTTACCTCAACCCACCTCTCACCCAATATAACCTGAATCTGAAAGGCTACTCTAATCCAATAAGCACTCTTAACACTGAGATGCTTGGTGAAGGCCAGCTGGAGAAGCACACACTCTATGTTCCAGGGATTTTGGGCCTTTCTTGGTGGGTCAAGGTTACTACATCTGTATACCTTGCTCATTAGTATACAGCTGAATTTGTAGTAACAATGTACAATGATTTTGCATTAGCTTGTCTCTTCTGTTAGGATTTTGGAGAAAGCATAGTTAAAATAGAGATTGCAACCATTCAGAAAGAAGTCTCAAAATCATTTGATTGATAAATTTGGTGAAACATTAAAAAAATACAACACACTCAAGACATTCAGGAATGTGAAATAAACTAAACGACATCCGACATTGTGTTAGATCTTTAATATTTTCAATATTTAGTTTTTTTGTTGTTGTTTAGAAATATTGCACATGGTCAACATGCCTGCTTATGAGATAACACTCACCTCGCTCATCCTAAAATTCCTTCTCCAAAGTAAGGACAGTTTATTTTTAAGCACAATCATACAGTGTACACGCATACATGTGTGTGTATGCACATATGTCTGTGTGGGTGTGTGCACGCGTGCATGTGATTGCACATGCATGCAGATGGACACTTTACAGCCCTAACCCCAAAGAGAAGTGAGTTGATAGTCTTCTATTACCTGTGTGTCATTTATATATATTTATATATTGTATATCCTGAATATATATTTGATATATATCCTGAATCAACTGGGTTTGATAACAGTCAAGATGGCAGACAAAATAGTCATGGTGACTATAAAAATACTGTCTCTAGAGTAGAATATAGAATGTAGAATACAATGAAAAATATACTATCGATAATGTTGCTGTGTGGTGAAAGAACAAGAGGTTGGTTGTGTTAACACGCTACCTGCATGTGCCAAAACATACACACACACCCAAACACAGACCTAAATGCACATATATAGAAATATCGGTATATATATTTTTTTCACACATCCAACTGTATACAGAGAAATAAAAGAGATACCCATAATAATAACTACCCCCACTCTTCACCAAGGAAGCAAAGAGCCAAAAAGTGCTATTCAAAAATTGTCTTTGACTTTTAGTAAGTTATACTCTCTATCTCTTCAACAATAACAATAATTGTGTGATTCTTTTTTGTTTTGTTTTATACCATAGTTAAAGATAGTATCACAACAGCTCATTCCTCTCACTGACTGACTGCACTGGATTTAATATCTATGGCACAGAGCCTTCCCCCAAAACAAAATAACCCACCCATTTCCAAAGAAAAAAAAAAAAAAGTCCTATTGCACCATTTGATGGGAAAGGATAAAGTGTCAAGAAGAGAGGGAAGAGGGGAGGGCTCCAGAGACTGCCCTCCAGGGCTGGTCTAGGATCTGCTTTCCCTGAACTAACCCTAACCAGAACCATCCTGAGCTACATAGCGCTTGACCCGGGACCAGTGCTTAAGGGCACTTTCTAACAACACTTGAGGAGTCGAGGGAGATGGGTGAGGAGAGGGGTAAAGAGGGGAGGAGAGGACTGGGGAGAAATGGGTTGAGAGGAGGGAAAAAGCAGGGAGGACAAGGGGGAGGAAAAGGTGGTTGATAACATACGGAACAAGGTTATTATTTTTTCTACTAAAACAATCTCTAAAAACAATACTTTCCTGATTTAACTTACGGCGGTCCCACACAAGAAGGGCCGCACAAATTGTGCAAACACCTGATTTCAACGTTTTACAAAACGACAAACGCCCCTGCTCCCCCACTTCTGTGTCTGGTGAGAAATTGTGGGAGAGGGGAGTGGGGGAGAACCACCCCAGGTACAATTAAAAGTGGGGGGCCACAGACTGATTTTGTCCCCTTCTTTGTCCAGAGTTTTTTTTTTTTGTTGTTTTTGTTTTGTTGTGATTTTTTTTTTATGCTGGAGAAGAAACACAATAGAGCCACGAGAGAGAAAAACAGGCCACGGTAAAACTGGTTATTTCCACGGCAACGATAACGAGAGAAAGCAACATCATATCCACTGGGAGATTCAGAGAAGTTTGGTTAAAATTCTACTTTTTCTCTCTGTTGTAAGCTTGTCATGTTGTTGTTTGTCCTTATTCACTATCATCACCTGTCTTTTCTATTGTTGCAATATGAATCTTCCATCCAATGAACATCATCCAGTTTCTTCTTCTGCCTTTTCTCTGTGCTCTGCTGGGAGCCGGTCAGTGTCGAACTTAACGTTGATTCTTCAAAGCCTCACAACCAATAGTCTCTTTACATAATCTCTTTATGGTGCCTGTTCACACAGGTTTCGGGGAGGGGACCCCAACAGATATACAGACATATATAATCAGCTCCCACCAATGAGGACTCAGTCTTTCAAAATGGCAATAACTGAAGGTGCAAAGATTGGTCACACTACATCCCAGCTCCTGCCTTCGTTTTGTTTTTCCAGGAGCAAATAGATTTCATGCTTTCAGTTTCTCTTCTCACTACAATCACTAAAAACTGTGCAGGCCAATGGCTTGGTCAGACCAGGGTTGACTATGTTTGTGTACGAGTGCTCACACTGCACAGATGTGTCCATGCACCGCGTGTGTTTGTGTGTGTATATGCATGTGTGTGTGTGTGTGTGTGTGTGTGTGTGTGTGTGTGTGTGTGTGTGTGTGTGTGTGTGTGTGTGTGTGTGTGTGTGTGTGGGTGTGTGTGTTCACTTGTGTGTGCTGTCTGTCTTGCAGCATCGAGGGGCTGTGGAATACCAGTGGAGGTCGTTGGGGTTGTGTTTGTGTCCCGACCACTGTGCTGAGGAGTGGAGGGGGCGAGAAGGAGGTCAAGTCAATGGCATCTGAGGGCTGGCTGGCTGGCTGGCAACAGCAAACTGCATCTGCACAATAAGTGACAAAGTGCCTTTGTGTGTCATGGTCCTTGGTGGCGGCTCCTGGGGACTGCCAACCAAGAGTAACAGTCTGATTTGGTAAGGGTGTGTGTCTGTGTGTGTGTGTGTGTGTGTGTGTGTGTTTGTGTGTGTGAGTGTATGTGAGTGTATGTGTGTGGGATCATGTGCATGCTGGAGATTACATATGCACCAGGGTTTGTGTGTGCCAGAGAGATAGAGAGTGTGTACCACAGAGTTTGTGTGTCAAACTACAAACTACTGTACAAATGTGCTGAGATCAGACCTGGGCAGAGTGTGAACTGAAGATACTCTGGATACTTGGGAAAGAAAAGGGAAAACAACACTACAAGAAGCACTTGACTCATCAGAACTTGCATTTGATTTGTCCACGTTTGAGGCTTTCTTTTGTCTGATTAGACAAATCAAGCGCACGTTGAGTAGTTTGAATATATTCAAATGTATTTCTTGCCCAGGTCTGGTGGAGATTAGTGCCAGTAGAAGAGATCCTGCTGGAGAAATCCTTAGTACTGGTTCAACACATACAAGAACATTCTGCGGGGATGACACACTCCCCTCTCTCGTCTTCTTCTTCTCCTTGATTTTTTCCGCTTTGTCATCCTCTCCAGCTTATGATCCTTCACTTTTCGGCCCCTCTGGGCTCCGGCCTTTGTCTCCTTGTTGCTCCGCCCCTCCGTCCTCCCGGGCTGATTGATTGAAAGAGGAGCTGTGGGATGGGGCAGGGTTGATTTCAGCTGACCCCCCGGGCTCGAGGGCTCCGGGCGTGGCCGTCTGCATGATCTTCTGCCGGACCTCGCGGATCTTCAGCTGCAGACACACCTTGGTGGGGAACGTGTCTGAGAAGCGAGCCTGGAAGGCAGCAGTCGCCTGAGCTGGAGAGGATGAGAGGAACATAAGGAAGAATGAAAATAGGGAAGAGGAAGAGGAATTTAAACTGTATGATTTCAGGTATTACCACATATCCTGTATGACATTCTTTCAGAGGATAACAAAGCTGCAATAGCTACAGATTGATTTTTTTGTTAAATATATTTTTGATTCAATGATTAATTTGTTGCTCAGTTTAACAATTACAAAGCCAAAGAATGAATTACAACCGAAATAAAACCTAAAATAAACTGAGGAGAAAGACAAGGAAGGAAAGGCAACAAAGAACTTATATAATTACACTCTGTTACCCTAACCCACCCAAATTCCCTGCATATTTTGTACAACACTGTGAACTATTACAAAGGTGTAAGAGACTTTGTTTCTTAACCCTCTGGAGTCACAGTTACATAATTTTATATATCATCTAGAGACAAGCTGAGGAAATTAGATGAAAGTGCTGATGTGGGACTTTCGCACACGATCACAGTCTGAATAAAAGCCTTTACATGTAAATAGACTGTGTTATAGTTTCATTTCTTACATATTTCTGCTATATTAGTGTGTACAAATAACAAAACTATAGTTTTTACAACTTTGATCTTTTCTATAATAATATTTCGATTGATTATGACTAAAGATATGAACATTATATTTTACATATCTTGGGTGCCTATAGCGGTTTATAATTTGTCAGATACAATGCACGTGGGCTAGAGACAGGAATTAATGCATAAAAAAGGGTTAAAGTAAAATAAATCTTTTCTAAATGTTGGGGCAGCTGTTTTCTTCTAAAGTTTGTCTCAGTTTGTCTAGTTTTTCCTATAACATCTTGTTCTATCTACAGGTGATTTACCTGATGGAAAGAAGCCATGTTCCTGAAACAGCTGCATGACCAGAGCCCGCCGCTGGTCCAGAGTTCTGCGCAGAGACGAGTAGGGGACTCGGTCCAAGTCTCCTAAGAGATCCTCTCCTTCTGTGCCTGGTTGGAAAAAAAAACAGAGCACCATAGCAGTGTGAGTAAACCTTTGCGGAGCTGTTCTGCAGCTGCTGCACCTGATGTACCTGTCTTACCTGCTCTGTCGAAGGTGAAGATGTCTCCCTCACACTTGGCGGCGCTCTTCGGAGTGTTTGGCTCCGAACTGCAGCTGGACAGACGTCGAGTCTTCCTCCTCGGGGAGCTGGGGTCCTCTGCTGTCAGCTCCAGCTCTAGACACATGATGTGTGAAGGACACAGAAAGGGAATAAAGAAGGAAAGGAAAGAAAGAGTGTGAAGAGAAAAAAGGACATGCAGTGAGAAAGGAGGGGAGATTTGAACAGGACAGTGGGGTTATCAGGATTGAGGAGGAAGAGTAAAAGAAGAAAAGGAATCAGAATAGGTCAGGGTTAATAAAACAGTGAAGAATGGAGGTAAAAAAAAGCAGGTAGAAAATGTATAAACAGAATGAAATAAGATATCCAAATAAAAAAACAGATTGCTCTATTAAAAATTGAATTTACTTTTATTGCATTTTAGGTATTTCTTTGGATCAAAGTGAGTCATGTTCTCTCTGTGCAGTATCTCACCGGTGGAGTTGCGCCTCTTCTTGCGGTAGCTCCCCAGGATGGCTCTTGGCGAGGTGGCCAGACTCTGCAGGGTGGGCGAGGGGAGGACCTCCTCCGGATTAAACTCTGGAAGCTCAGCAAAACGCTCCTCGAAGTATGTCTCAGACAAGACCCTGCACGCAGAAAAACACAGCGGTCACATCAGTCCCCTGTTCAGTGATGCGCTGGTTAAAATATCAAGGGAATGCCTCTGAATGTATTCTCATTTCTCATGCCTTCAGGCTGAGCTCTGCCAGGGCTTTCTCTTCTCTGTGGCTTCCCCACCACTCTCCAACCGTCTAAATAAAGAATATAAAGGTTGAGCTCTCCGCCCACTCACATTCAGTAAACAAAGAATTTCCACCATGATTTTTATGAAGTTGGAGATTTGCACACAAACTAAAAATGGAACAAGATCCCACTGTGTGTGAAGGACCAGGGCTGTATCTCATTGTCAAGCTGCTTCACGCCATAATTAGAGATGATAAACTACTATTGTATGACAAAATGTAAACTGTTAAAATAGAGAGAACATTGTCTTACAGTGACCAGAAGCCACAGGTACATGACAGACTTTCATTTTGCTTTAGCACTGATTCTATAAGAGACATAAATCTGATCACAGAGAGTGGCTCTGGACTTTAATAAAATTCTCAGTTATGGGTACTTTGATACCTTTCCTACCCATTTCATGTCATTTAACAGTTTCTGAAACTGTGAGGTCAAACCCGCCAAGATATGTTTGATTATTTAAATTATGCAAGAGCTAATGTTCCCTCAGCTGATGATTTTTTTCCCTCTTCGAGCTGTTATCGTCCCACTTACTTGTCAAGCGAGTCGGGTGTCTTTTTGAGCGGTGGGGGTCGAAACTTGGTCTTCTTTGAGGAAGAGGGGGGCTCTCTTTCTGCAGGGGGAGGGGGAGGAGGGTCCAAACCTGAGGGGGGTGGAAGAGGGGAACGAGGTCCAGCCTGAGGAGAGAAGGTGAGGGTTGAGACTAATAGGATAAAACACTCATCTAATGTACTTCTTAACCTTTCCATGACTTTGTGAAGCTGACGTCAGAGCAACAGGACGTCTGTTAACATTTTTATTTCTGAAGAGCTCTTGGATGATTAACTAATGTGTGTATCATGATTCTAAACACAGCAAACCAGACTGGGACCACCTGATGCAAGCAATAAATGTGTGGAACAAGCTTGAAAACACAATCTGGTATATTCCTGTAAAGCCATACGTTTGTAAAATTCACAGATTCTTCCTGACTTTCTTTGAGAAGTTGTGAAATTCCCTTTTTTTTTTTCCTGTGCACGATATCACTGACGTTCTATGGCCACAGCCAACTTAGTAAGAACTTTCAGTTTCTCAAAGGTAAAAAAAAAAAGTCTGACCTAAAACTCTTAGAATAGATGTCTAAAGACCATTAACCAAAGCTTCAAGAAATGTGGGGTGTGATGAGAGGAACCACTGGAGTGGGGCAGATATCCAGCTTTTCTCACCTCTTTGCAGCCGTCGCCCATGCTGTGGTCCTCTCTGTCTGCCTCTCTGCCTCTCTTCTTCTCACTGCTCTCCCTCATCCCTCTCTCACGCTCTGTGTCGGTCTCACTTCGTTTCTCCCTGCTGTGTCCATCTCGCACATTTTCCTCTTTGATGTACAGGCCGATGATGTCCTCCTCTTTTTTTACTAGAACGGATAAAGATAATGTCAGACTTTGTTAGAGAAATACTAAATATCAAACCTTATTTATGTCATTCACTGACCTGGAGAAGGTTACTGATACATTCAGCCCATCACCTCTTGACTACTGCAACTCCCTATATACACGTCTCTCCCAAAAATCTCTTTGCTCATTAAAACTCATACAAAATGCTGTAGGTAGAGTCCTAACTGGTGATCATATTACACCAATTTTAGCCTCCTTACATTGGCTACCTGTGTCTTTTAGGATTGATTTTAAAATACTTTTAATTAGTTTTAAGGCTCTGTCTGATTTGGCACCTTCTTACATCTCAGAACTGCTCTCCCCTTATAACCAGATGTGCTGCCTGAGATCCTCGGGCAGAACTCTGTTATCTGTCCCAAAGTCTCGCTAAAAACAAAGGTGACTGTGCATTTGCTGTTAGAGCCCTCAGGCTTTGGAGTGTCCTGTCCGAGGAGATGAGGCCCCAGTTTAAAACGCTACTCAAATCACACTTGCATAAAGCAGCTTTTAATTCTTGATTTAAATGCTTTTATCTTTGGTTTTTTGCTTTTGGTGCTCATTTTTGGTTTTCTTTTCTTTTCTCTGCTCCATTGGTCTCATTGTTTTAACACACGTATTTGTAATTCTCTGTTACACTTGCTTTGCTAATTTACATGTTGCCTTTCTTCTCTGTCTTTTATTTTTTTGTTATTATTTATGTTTTTATGTTTGTACAGCACTTTTTAACTCTGTTTTGAAATGTGTTAAATAAAGTTACTATGATTATGATTATTATTTATCTCACTTTAAACATTCAACACTGCAACTTTCCACTAGCTTTGCAGCATCAGCCTTAATCCTACAGGTTCAGTTTCACTACAAGATGTTAATCTGGAAAACCAGGCTGATTCTGAAACAACAAGTCTCCTTTTTATGCCTCAAGTACAGAGAGAAACCAGGAGAGAACTTGTCAATCACCAGTTTAGAAGTTTTATTTATAAAGTGTACTTTATTGCACCCCATCATCTCTGTAATTAGATGGGATGAGTGTCATGAAACGAAGACTTTTGAGGCTCGACATGAGACTAGATGATTCGTTGGGATAAAAAAAAAAAACTCTTAAAAATAAAACCAGGTGAAACCACAGGAAAATTACCTGTTGCAGAATTGCTCATACAGTTGGCCAATGACACCCCCTGCCCTCCATCCTCAGTCTGAGCATCCAGCTGACTGTCCCTCTCCCTCTTCACCTCCACCTTCGGCTCCACCTCCGCTCCCACGCTGGGCTGAAGGGTCACTACCGCTGAACCCTGCAGCCCCGTCGCCAGCGGAGAGGAGGGGTTTATGACGTCTTGGGCCGAAGCTCCTACTGCAGGCGGTACGGTCGTCACAGAGACCATGCCGGTAGGCAGCCCAACAGTCGGTGCAGGGTAGATGGCAGTTAGTACCTGATGAAGAGGATTGTAAAATATGAACATCATTAAACGGTCAAAGCTTTCCTGGCTCCACCTGTGCTTGTTTTGAGGAGCAAGATAAAGAAGGATAAAAGGTGACAACAGCCCTGACAGCAGGGAACATGTCCTGAGATGGTAGGCGCCATGAGAGCATTTATATTACAATTTTATTACACTAAGCAAACAAACCTGTGTGCTGTAAATCAACCCGGCAGGTTTATGACTTGGTAGACAATATGTAAAATGCAGCACAGAGGCCAGGAAAGGGTGCCAATGTTCTCATTTATTTGTTTACAGTAATTTCCCTAACGTCTCAGGACTAATGTAGTGATGACTTATTGATACCAGATTGATACGTCTAACACCTTTAATCCCTCTGCCTCCGGGGCTATGTTTGCTCCTGCCTTTCCCGAGCAAATACAATTGCTTTTTTAGTGTGCAGATTTTATTGCAACAGACTTTTGAGGAGGTTTAATTAATTCATACACCACTGGTAAAAAACAGACAGTTTATGAAATCAGGCATCATTACATCTGCAGTATGTGTATTGAAAAGAAAAACTCATCCAAAACTGAAAACTAAAAAAACTTTTAATGTCGATTAAATTTCTTAAACACCATTCATTTCTTTTGACATTTCAGTTTTCTAATTTCCTTACTGACCACACACACACATTGCAGTTTTAACACTGTACAGCCCTTTGTTCCTCTTTACCTGACGACCAGCAGTCGCCGCGGCCTGGCCAGGGGGAGTCTGTGATTGACAGCTCAGGGGCGGGGCTGGAGCCAGCAGAGGCGATTGACCGACAATTGGCTGTACCAGGGTTTGCCCGCCCGGAGCGATGGCGGTGAATCCCAGAGTGGCCAGAGGTGATGGGAGATACGCTGGGCCTGGAGCGGGTGTGGCCTGTTGGGGCGTCGCTGTGGTAACTCCTGGACAGGACTGGACATAAGTGATCCTGCAGAAGAGAAGAAGAGAAATATCGTTAAATATTAGACATCAAAAAATAAGGATCCAAGCAGCTTGCAAAGTTTTACACAGCAACACAGATACAACACAAATACAAAACGACTGCTCGCATCAGATGAACTACAGATGCTTGCCAAATGCATTTGTCTTTTTAGTTGTGTATTTTGTATTTGTGTATTGTGACTTGCAATTTTGTTTGTTTTATCTTACCTAGGGACTACAGATGTAAATTAGCATTTTTGCTACAATCCAACATGTTTACATTAGGTATTTTGTGCTGATGTTCATTAACATGCATTGTCCCTAGCAAGTAAACAAATAAACAAACAACAAATAAATAAATATGCAAAGTTTAAAAAAAAAACTAGGGCAGTAACCACTGATTATTTTCTTTATCGATTATTCTGCCAATAACTTTCTTGTTAAATCGACGTTAATAGTGTTAGAAAATAACACCATCACAATCCTCTATAGCTAAGCTGACTTGAAATTGCTTGTTTTGTCTCATCAACAGTGCAAAAGATATTTGGTAAGAATAATAAGAGTAAATAACTTTTTTTTTTTTTGCATTTTTGCTTAAACAAACAATTTTAGAAAGTGTTATAATGTAAATATGTAATAAACAAATACATGATGCAACTCAGCGCTTAAAGAAAACCACCTAATTTTCACTTTTAATGTGTCCAATCAACACTATATTTTCTTTTATATTTTCTTTTATCGCTTTCTAAAGTTGGGAAACTTGAAAAAAAAAAAAAAAACATTTAAAGTTTTTACAGTAAGTATCATAGTTCACATCCCTCCAGCTGAGGATACAGTATTAAAGTGTGCCCTGAGTGTTGAATTTCTTTATGTACACTTACAGCACATCAAGTACAGTTAAGCTAATGACCTGGCTCAAATTGAAATCTGACGCTGTTGAACAGAGGAGCCTCTCTGACCAGCTGCAGCAGCTTGTGAGGAAAATAATAAGTGGGTATATATGTTTCTATGTTGCTGTGCTTAGGCCTGTGCTAGTGACCTGGTGGGTGGGGAGGTCAGAAGAACAGTCTGCGGGGGCGCAGCACCAGGAGCCATCACCGTTGCCACGGAAACAGGAAAGGGGCTCCCAGGATGTACTGTTGCTGCACCGCTAGGGTGAACGTTGGTCTGGACCACAGGCATGGGAGCGATCTGGATGATCTGTTGAGAGGAAAACACATAAAGAAAAGGATTCTTCTCAGCTTTTTCAGAGAACACATCTGATATTTCATCATTTATTTGTTATGTATCCAGAGAGACAAACTAAATATCAGACGTGGTTTTATGCTCCTCAGAACAATTCTAGCACTTTGTTAAAGCAAGTGGTGCCTTCAGAATAAAACTCCACACAGCCGTTGCCATGGGCACCTGGTTATGTTTTAAAATGGTGGAGCCAACTTGGAAAAATACATAATTGGCAGGGGGGATGGGGTCCACCTTTAGAAAAACATATTTCCTGCTCTTCTACACCACCTAACCTAAAATAACCACCTGCACTAGTTTAGATTAGTTGGACTGAGGTGCTATGAACACCAAGGATGTGAGTATTATAAGAATTTCATATTTGAAGTTATATTTATAAAAACATTATGTAGGCTAAAACAGCTGTCTTCACGGTCAAACAAAGACAAACAGTTTCTATAAATGAAACATGGATAATTAAACCTGGTTAGACATGTTAAATCTTCAAACACATGCATCAAAGTACAAACAATCTGGATGAATGAAACGGCCTCACAACAACTAGCTAATCCCACCAGTTTATTTTACACACAGGCTCTAGTGTGAGCTGTTCTCATAACTTCACTAGCTGGTGTAGTTGTTATGTTACACAGGAATGTATAATCATAACTTCAACCTACATTGCCTCAAATCAAGATCATGCACAACTCAGAAGGCGACTTTTGCCCCTCAAGAGGGTCATTTCAGTCAAGGACTAGACCTGACTGTGAAACCACCCCTGAGAGCTAAATGAAAGGAGTGATCATTACACAACGTGATATATTTCATATCTAAAAATAATTCAAAGCCTGAAACTAAAACTGAAACTAAGACAAAGTACAGTTTAAAGACGTTCCACTGCTGAACATCTGTTTGTTCATTCAGACTCTAATTGATCCAAAAATGGGTGATTTTTTTATTACTTGTTTTACTTATTACTAGCTGCTAAAAATAGTAAAATAATCATTAATATGACCTGCTTCAATATAATCACATGAACATGGGGACTGTATGATGATAAGTTCATTGTTAAAAACAAAAAAGTGGCATAAGAAGCCCACTTAATTGAATAACGGGGATACACTTGCTCCACTGCTCAGACACCTATGGCAGTTGTATCAAATGATTATTATCATTAATTTATTTATTTTGGACACTTTTAACTCTTTATTACAGTCCAAAACCCATAAGTATAAAATTTACAGTCAGATCCTGATGTTTGAGAAGTTTGACATTTATTTTTTAAATAAATGACTTAATCACTCAATTTTCAATAAATTTTCTGTCCCATTAATTTGATTATTTTTTCAGCACTACACAGTTTCCATCAGTGTTTTAAGGTAGTTTTCTAAACTCAAAGAGTGAGACTACTACTTTATTGTTTCCTACTTTGTTCATTTCTACAAGAGCATGTGTCATCTTCATCTAGTGTTAAAGCTGCTAATGATGTCATGTAGACTTCTTTCTTATCACCTGTCAGCGACTGTTATCCTTGACACTGTCGACATCTTGCTTTAGTTTTCTTGTTAACATCCATACCTTGTTTCCTGTTGCAGGTCCGTTCTGCACAGGAAGAGGCGGAGCCACCAGGGAAATGGAAGGATGAGGAGGAGTAGACCCTGTTCTCACTGTTGCCATGGGAACCAACATCTTGCTCTGCAAGACCGGCGACTGGGTTTGGACTAATGAGTGAGAAGGAGATAGATAGATAGAGAGAGAGAGAGAGAGAGAGAGAGAGAGAGAGAGAGAGAGAGAGAGAATTAAATCACTCAGCGTGAGGAACAGATGAATCGAGCCATAAGAGGAGAGGTGAAGACAGCAAAGGAGCGACGGGTGGGTGGAGACACACTGAGACGGAGAGGACATTTCAGCTGGTGATAGTGAAGTGAAATTCCTCGCGGATAACAAGGTGGAACAATGTTCTGTTGCTTCTGACTGTTGTGAATACAGAGCAATTGAGGGATGGGTGGGTGGCAGGCGCTCATATTCATGTCACTAGCGTTTCTGCTGTCAATCATTTATCTCTCATTTATGTAAGCCAATCAAATCTATTTTCAGTGCTTCCTGTGAAGATGATTAACAAGAAACAAGTGAAGGGAACTACGGCAAAAAGAAAAATGAAACAGAATTTTTTCAGTTTTCAGTGGACCAGTGAAAACACTAAGAATCTAAGAAAATCTGACTTGTTCTGCTTTGTCAGCCAATCATTATTCTCTGTCTCACCTCTGGTCCCGGGGCTGACTCTGATTCCCGCCCCCGAGTGTACGCCATTGGCCAGGGCGGCATTGGCGGGCAGGGAGAGGATTTGCTGGTGGGTGAGTTGAGGGGAGGAGGGGTTCTCGGTGGGCAGGATGTACTGGACCTGCGTTAGCGGCTTGGAGCCGGAGGGAGGTGTGAGAGAGGAGATGGCGGCAGTGGGGTGGAGCTGGGGCTGGAGGACGGGGAGGGGGGTCTGTGTGTGCGGCTGTGGGGGTTGCGGGGTGAGGAGCTGCACTGGTTGGGCAGCAGGATAGGACCCTCCCAGAACTAGGCTAGTGACCAGGCTGCTGCCCCCCACCGGGGTTACACTCACTGGACCAGGAGAGGAGGATGAGGACAGGTACCCACCCCCTGCGGTGATTGGCAGCTGCTGAGATCCGCCTCCTCCAATCAGGAGTGTGGCTTTCTTGTCCTGGGGGTGTGAGCTGAGGGTGACGGCTCCTTCCACTGGCTTGCTGGCGATGGGGATGGGTGTGCTGGCGATGGGTCGTACCACGTTGGTCACCATAGTGGGAGCCATGCGGACGCCGCCGAGGACCTGGGTCAGACCCTGCTGGGCCAGAGTGAGGGGAACCTGGGAGCTGGAAGTTGAGCCTGTGATGGACAGAGAGGAGACACCCTGCCCACCTCCACCACCTCCTTCTCCTCCACCTGCTGCTGTCTCTTCTCTCTTGGGTCCTCCCTCGCTGCCCTCCTCTCCTCCGTCTGTGCCTCTCTTTCTCTTTCTTTCAGACCCATCTTCAGCACCTCCGCCTCCTCCTTCTCCTGCTCCATTCCCTTTAGATGAGGTGGAGTCAGACGGAGGGATGGAGGGAGAGGAGGAGGGGAGAGAGGAGCGGGCCACTGGCTGGAAGCCATGCTGGAGGGAAGAGAGAGATGAAGAGGGGGAGAGATCAAAGCCGGGAAAGTTACTATGTAAAGTTCTTCTCTTTCTCAACTTAAAGTAACTTTAATTCTTGATGATCTGATGCCTCACATACTGAGAGCTGCAGGAGTGCGTCCTAAAACCTGGAAATTACTTAGCATTTTAACACTTCCAGTTCCCTTGTCCCCAATTCAATGGATTTTTTGAGTTTTTGGTTAGACTGAAATAATTTCTGTGGTTAACACAAGCTCAAAACATTTTCATTTTTATTCTACAACTTAAAATACGTCAGTTAATACCCAACCTGTGGTTTCTTGAAGCTTTTATGCGAGTGAAAGGCAGATTACTAAAAAAGTCTCTAAATGAGACTGCAGAGTTTGTCGGGGATGTTAAACGTCATCACGTGGAACATGAAAGGAAAGGAAAGGCTTTTGTAGAAGAAGAAACTACAAGTTGGAGGTTTAGTGGTGGTGTCGCTGAAGTCATGTGACTGTGGTGTAGTTGGTTTATAGCCTAACATAAGCTTTTTATTTCAAGCCATTGCATTCAGGCTTCAAAAAGTTTATTTGTGAAGATTATCCTGCTGAACAAAATGTGTCAGTATCATAAACTTGTGTTTGTCACAGAGTTTATTTCTTGAATTTCCTCTACGTGGAATCAATAAACGTACATCTTATGTTATCTTATCTTATCTTAGCTGCAATAATCCAAAAGCCAATGGAAAAATCTCATTGGCTTTTTGTCGAAGAAACCAGGGTGATGCTATCATCTGGGTTCGACTACAAAAATATGTAATCCCTGCAGCTGTCTATGGAACCACACTGATGAGACAAAAATTGACTAAGCTAAAAACTAAGCAATAAGTCTTAGCTATTACTATTATTTATTAATATCTTTATTGTCTGTCTGATGAAGAATATTCAGTTTTATTATCATTATCTACAGCATGGAAAAGAACAGATACTGAATTGTATTCTTTCCATTAACATCTCCTTTATACATAAGCAGCACAGTTTAGGGGGAAGGGAGTGGTTGCCCATGAAAAGCCATCTTAAATTTTGTATTTAGACCATATCAACAAATTATTAATTTTAAGTTATTTGATAATCAATGCGCCTACCTGTCCATCCGGTTCGTCCTCATCACTGTCCGTCACTCTCTCTTTACACTTGAGGTCGATGGAACCCTCTGGACATGAATCCTCTGACGGGACAAAGATATCAGAAGAATATTCTTACACATTTTAAGCAAAGTGGAAAAAATACACTTCTAACTGCTTCCTATAAGGGATGTCATTTGCACAGTGATGATTTCTGAACAAAAATTAGCCATCAAATAACCAATTATGTTCTATTGTTGCATGTGCTACTCGCAATTAGTAGTCTGGGGCTGGGGCTCTCCAGATGACACAGCAACTTTTTTTTTTTTTTTAGCTTTCAGGCGTTTCGCTGACACCATCATTCTGACTAAGAAGGCTGAAGTTGAGTGTGGTTTTCAAAAACACACTGACCGTTTTGGGAACTGAAACTATCACTCTGCGGTTATGAAACAGTCACTCTAAACCTTTCTGCTGATTATCCAACTCACCCATGACATCATCGTCCCCCTCTTCCTCACAGATGACCATGCGCTCTTCATCACTGGTCATGTCCTCGCTGGCCCCGCCCTGGTACAGGGACTGAGGCGGGGGCCGGCTACGAAACAAACTCGCCCCCTCCTCCTAAAGAGAGAGATAGCATAGGAAATCTTTAGTCTCATTACAATTACAGAGATTCTGAAAAATATATTCATGTAGCTGATGCAGAGAAAATATTTTCTTCAAAGTACTGATTATTAACTCAGAACTAAAAAGAAAAACCTGGAGTACTTAAGAAAAACACATCAGACAGAGGTAATATAGCCATTATCAAAGCATGCATACATATACGTTTTTGCCGCCAGCATGAAATGCCTTCAAACAAAAGAGCTCACATGCAGGCAGACTCCTTTGTGATTAGGAGCGAAGCAGCAAACACCACAGTTTCATACCTTCAAAGGCACTAAAAAAGTAGCGAGTGAAACCTTTGAAGTTGGAGGCTGAGCTCCCCCAGAGGTTTCAGTGGGTTTTCAACAGCAACAACTCGAGCCCTCACACAAAGATCCAAGCGAGTCCATTTGAACTGTTTTTGAACAGCGTGCTTTCAGTTGTAGAGCTCAAACCAATAATGCTCTGTAGTGTGAAGGACTCACGTCTGCTGCAGAATACACACTCGCATCGACACACATGTTGGTATGTAGGCGTTCGTATACACATGAGCATTGGCCCTGTTTTTTTTTAAAGTATTACTTCAGTCTGTTTCTTTTATTGTCTGTATTTTTGTTTGTTTTACTTTTTTCTTTGTTTCACTTTGCTGTAAGAAACCTAAAAAATACTGAAATCTTTAACTGTGAGGTCACAGTGATCCTGATCTATTAAATTGATTCATATGGCTGTTTTTCTTAAGTAAGTAACCAGTTTGTGGAGCTAGTGATCTGGAACAGTTTGCTTCACAGTCTTTAATCTCCTGAGTCTGTTTGCTGCCTTTGAGCTACAGATTAACAACCTCATACCTTCTCCAGGTCTCTCTCTCTCTCCCTCTGCTCCAGAGTGTGCACGGCACTCTGGGAAAAGGCTCTGGGGCGGGGTTGCTGCCCTACAAACAGCCCCCCTCGACGCTCCGATCCCCCTGGCCAGCCCGAGCCTCCTCCCTTCTCTTCCACCGTCTGGGACTCTGACAGAGGATCTGCAGAGGAGAGGGGATGAAAATAACACAGTCTATCGTGTTGGAGTGGATCAGTAAAACTTAGACTCATAAAGTCCTTGCCAACACTTGTTAATAATGTGTGTAAATGCATCAGCAAAATGGCTGCCACATGTAATAAAATTAGAGTAATATCTTTATGATTATGCTAAAATTATTTCGGGTCATCGCAGGAGACTGAAATAATTTACTGATCTAGTTTATTCTCCTAAAAGGCATTTTGCACATTAGCTTGGAAATGCTAATTGATGCTAATCAACACACACACCTATGCTCTCTGACATGCTCCTCTCTCGCGCCTCCTTTGGCGTCCCGCGGCCCTCTGACAGCGACTTTCTGCGGTCCTTGTTGCACCACTTCCAGTCCGGATGGGCTCTGAAGTGGGCCTCCTTCACCTGGAGGAGGAGGAGGAGGAGGAGGAGGAGGAGACAAAATCCTTTTCTAGTTTCTGTTTCTGTTTGAGTTTCTGTAGCTCCACGCTGCCTTTCACTGCTCATTAAAACTACACCGTTTTTATTTTAATCTCCTATCTCCAGACACCCTGCAACTGCCGTTCCTTAGTCTGTTAAATGCATCAGATCCTGTGCAACAAAAGGTCTGCAAATGAAAGGAGCCTTTATACTCTGGCTGAAGAATATTCACTCTACATTTCTTCACATGATATTGGAGCCTTACAGATATTTCCATGACCCAGTTTAACCCTGACAATCCAATAACAAATTGTAGAAATTAAAGAAAATAAGAACCAGTTAAAGAATTGTGTCTCAACCTGGAAGGCCAGATCGTGGTACTGCTGCTTCTCATTGGGCCCCAGGGCGTACCACCACTCCCCCAGGATCTTGCTGACTGTCCGGTTGTCCTGGTTGGGATGTCGCTGGTGCACCAGGGCCCGGTGGCGTTTACTGAAGATCATGAATGCGTTCATTGGACGGCGGATGTGGTCCTTCTCCCTCTGGTTGGGGTTTGGAAGACATTCATGGTAAGCTGTTAATAACAACCTTCCTCTGTACCTCTGACCTTATTGACCACTTGTCTGCATGGTGGACTAACCTTCCTGTCTCCGTCCTTGGGCAGGGCGCTGAGGGACTGTGTGCGTCTCTTCATGGGGCCAGTGGAGGGTGTTGGATCGTTGGCCACACCTGGGGAGAACCTGGATTCACACAGAGAGGAAAAGTGAAACAGTGAATCCATGAGAGATGGGAAAAGAGTGGACATTCCTTTCTCTGATAAACTTTCAGGAAAGCAACAAAGCTTAGACTTAGAGAGGAATTCAAGACACAGTAGTCCTCATTTATTAAGATCCTAAGTGTGGGGTCTACTCTTGATTTGACCTAACTATGTTTTTCTGATGTTTTTAAAGTAGTTCACACCTGTATGTGACCTGTATGACATGTTTTACTGTATGACCCCCCCCCCCCAAAAAATCTGCCTTTGAAGTTTAGTTGACCTGCAGACAGCGCTGAGATCACATATCAATCAAACAGAACTATGCTTTTCCTTACTTCCTTTTATTTACAGAGTACATTAAAAAAATAGAATTACCACCTTGCAGACGTACGCCTCCACCAACCAGTCAAGTTACAGGAAATATGGTGACAATGTCTCCCTCTGTTCCTGAGTTATATGTTGAATAGAATAATGGCCAGAAATGTGTTTATTTTGTGTTTATGATGTCACAGTGAAGTTGACCTTTGACCTTTTGTACATAAAATATCATCCATTCATCGTTTTATTCTATCAGACGTGTGTGAAATTTTGTAATAATTAACGTGTAAATTCTTGAGTTTTGTGAGGTCAAAGCGACCTTGACCTTTGGGTGACTGTTTGTGTCAGATGTAATGAAATCATCTCTGGGTGTTCTTGATATATTTGGGGTTCACAAGAACATGAGATCACCATGACATTGGCCTTTAACCTCCAAAATCTAATGAGTTCATCCTTCCTTCAAGGTGTTACTGAGATATCACTTTCATGAGAATGGGATGGACAACCCATTGAAAAATCCTGTCACCAGCTGGGTTACATTTGGAATACTATTGTGTTACAGCAGTTGGAGAAACAGAGTAAAATAGACAGTTTGTGTGCACATTTTTATACTTATTATTTCATAACACCACAGTTTACGATGATACCTGCCTGACTCCAATCAAGTGTCACACATTGTCCTGCACCTCTTTAGGCCAGATGTGCCGTATTACTAAAATGTCGGGATGCTGCCCCGCCCACTCCCACTCATTGGCTTATTTCCTCCCTTTTTTTGTCTTTCTGTTGATCTCTGTCAGTAATACAGTCGGTAAAAGTTTATCAGTTTCTAAACATCCCTTCTTTTACTTATTCATTTTTTCCTTGCTTTCTTTGCAAGGCTTGAAGATGGGGCTGTTGGGTGAGGGATGATGGGAACAAGATTGCATGTTATGCTTTGTAAAACTGACTTATATATTGTGCACCCTACAAATAATAATATCTTCTATTGTTATATTATTTCATTTTTTTTTAATAAAATGACAAAAATTAAAATAACAAAATGTGTTTATATTTGTGTAAATGTATTTAATATGAACATATTGGCTGTGCACCAGACAGTTTTGTTTGGTTCATTTTTTAAAATTCAAAAAAATTATAAAACTGCAGTTTATATCAGTGAGGACACTTGCAGAGAGGTAAAAAGAGAAGATGAATAATAAAACATAAATCAAGAGAGATACTGAGAAAAGAGAGAGGGTCAACAAGACAAGCCAGTACCTGCCAGGCATAATGATCAGCCAATCAGCACTAACGAACAGCGCCTCTGACCAGACTGTTTTGTGCAGGCACACCATGGGCTTTTCAAAGACAGTGATGGAGCAGTCAATGGTTTATAAACCTGAGTTAAAGTTTTCTTGCTTACCACAACAAGAAAAGTGCCATGGTTTTCAGTACCATCCTGTCAGTCATTCAGTCCAGTTGTTTGTACATTCATGTTTTAAATCTGCTGTCAGTTCAGACCCTGACATTCCTTCCCGTTGATTCACCCGACCTGCTCCTCCTGCCCACTCACCTGCTCACCTGTTCTCCCTAGTATATACACCAGTCCATTTCCACTTCCTGTCTGGCAGATTGTCTTTGTGCCATACGTCTTAGCTTTCCATCGCTCTGTTCTCCGCTTTGTTTCAATCCTGATCGTCTTTTGGACCTTGTCTGTGTTTTTTGGATTTTGCCTCAGCCCTTTCCTACTTTGTTTGCCTGCTTGGATTTTTGTATCCTTGTTTTATTTTTCTCTCTAAGTAAAGACTCTTTACTTATATATCTTCCTCCTGAGTCATGCTCTCGGGTCCCTTTTCTGAAAACCGTGACAAAAAGTCTTTTGAAACTGTGAGCCTGCAGACACAGAGTCTGAACCTCTCTGCTGTTGGAGACTGACCTCAGTGTCAAGCTGTGACTACATGAATATCGTGTTTTTTTTTTTTTTTTTGCTTTACTGTCTAGTTCTGCTAAAGATTTTTTTATTATATACAGCAAACACATGACAAAGAAAAGATTTAATTAAAAAAAGGGCAAAGGAGTAACACACACACGCACGTACACACACACACACACACACACACACACACACACACACACACACACACACACACACACACACACACACACACACACACACACACAGCGTCCATGAAGATGGAAATTAAGACAAGAGAAAAGAGACTATAGCGTCACAATCACCAGACGAGCAGAAGTTGTCAGGGAGACTGGAGCTACGTGAGAGTTTGGTTGGGGTAAGATCAGATGTGCTATTTGTGCGCATGTTTATAGGCGTATGTGTGAACATGGTCGTTTCAGTTTGTCAGGTTGTGTGTGTCGAAGAAGTGACACAGACTGAGAACAGACAGATGAGAGTGGGCAGATAAAAAACTCAAATTTAAAAATGTTTATATTATACTTTTTTTTTTTTTACATTCATATGTGTCTGTTTGCAGGCGTACACTGGGGGTGTACAGACAGGGGGGTAACAGAGATAATAAATAAGGCTGAAATCTTGTTAAATTCGTGGACTTTGTTTCTAACGCCATTAGTCTGTCCATTGAGATGCAGGCAGATAACAGGTGTTACCACTGCAACATTAAGAGACTGCTGAAGCATTTCTCTCGGCGATGGCGGCCTTTGTGAGCACAGTGACCCTGAAACATTCAAAACCACACTACAAGCCAGACAGCCACGCAGCCCGTCTGAGTCACTCTGAAAGAGCAATAACCCAGCCAGACGCAGAGACACAGCCTGAGACTGAGAGTGGAATGAGCAAGCACAGACTGTACAACTCTTGCCAGACTCACACACACACACACACACACACACACACACTGATGCAGTTAGTAGAAAAGTTGTTTGTTTTTGTTTGTTTCTTGTGAATTTCTATTGTCAGCG
Organism: Seriola dumerili; assembly: GCF_002260705.1. Classification (NCBI taxonomy): domain Eukaryota; kingdom Metazoa; phylum Chordata; class Actinopteri; order Carangiformes; family Carangidae; genus Seriola; species Seriola dumerili. The sequence continues at coordinate 685,117 of NW_019174333.1, forward strand.
GTGGATTTCAGGGAACCTGCTCTAAGTGTTTGTGTCCTTGACAGTTTTAAAGCTGGTGATTTTAATTACAGCAACAAACTGTGTCTAATATCTGCAGTTACTATCTGCTTTCTACTGACTGACACCGAGAGATGCAGAAAGGAAACAAACACAAATGTATGAGGAGTTTGAGTAAAAGTGGCACCAAAACAAGTTACTGTTACAAGTTGATACTTTTCAAAGCACAGAAGGTTATCTGACAATACGTTTGTTTTATTGCTTCTTCATATTCATCTTAGAGATTATTTTCCAAAAAGGATGCATATCATTTTGGAGGAAAACAAGTCTTTAGAATAAAATACCACAAGCAGTAAATGAGGAGAAAGCAAAGAACAAATCAGGAATAACTGAGTGACATCTCACTCCAATAAGTCACTGAGTTTATATGTGAATAATAGAAACATATAAATTATCACCTTTTGTGTCAATAAAACCTAAACTACATCCTGTGCCACATCATCTGAATTTGAATTCAATCTTTTGTTTGAGCTTCTTCTTCTCTTTATTCGCTTTGCCATCTGTAACCACAGCTGGACTTTGACAACCATCACAAAAAACTATTGCTGAGCAACTCACTGTTCCGCTCTGCTATAATAATTAAAATCTTTGATGAGTCAGAAATGAAATTGTCAGAAAACATCTCACAATTCAAAACATAAAGCTCTGCGGCCTTGACAAGGACCAGGAGAACAGGAAAGAAATGCAGCTCAAAAATAAAAAACACATTTGTACTTACGGGTCATCTGTATCGCTCTCTGTCTCGCTGTCAGCCCCGCCCCTATCTGTAGGAGGATTGTCATTGGTCGGGGGAGGGCATGATGGCGAGCCCCTTTCTAGGTCTGGAGGGCCAGTGCGACCGTCACTCACCAGGGCCACGCCGCAGCGAGGCTCTGAAAAATAAAAAATTTGCCACTTAGTGAAAAGCTTTATGAAATGAAGTAACAGCACCACGTGTGTAAACGCAGGGCTGCCCTGCATGAGTAGGTCTGGCCAACTCACTGTGGGAGGTGTGACGAGCTCTGATTACATCTACTATATGTTATAACATGTTGCAGTAGTGAGACAAAAGCACTTCACATATACAGGAAATGTTCCCTCAGCGGTTTAGTCACTACATCTGCACATTACAGAAGTATTTTGCCATTAAATATAGTAATTACAGGACTGAGTTGACACTGTTTTGTTTTTTTATACTGCAGGTGCTGTTTAGTGAGTTTGCTTCCTTTCACTGGGTTTATCCTCATCCTTATAACTTACAGGGTTTTTTTTAGCATTTATTCCGATGGGAAAATACTTAAAGGACTATATACACACTGTGGTGTTTGATACAGCAATGAATGGGATCCTATCTGGCATCTATTTTGATAATCAATTAATCCGTTCAGTCATTTTACAAGCAAAGATGCCAACAATTCACTGTTTCTTTTGACTGTTGGCTGGACAACACAAGCAATTTGAAAATATGATCTTAAACAATTAACCCTACAACAGTCTACACCTTGCAAAAATAAAGGAAAAATTACTTAAAGACCTAAAATAAGGCGTTGTGAAGCTCTACAGGAAAGAAACTGCAGTCCTCAGATTAGCTTTTAGATTACTGACTGTTCCCACCAGTCAAAATTAGTCCATGAATAAAATTTAGCACTTGAGTCAATAAACAGTGTTATCAACAATGTTACTGGAACTATATTGGTGTAAACACCAACTGTGCTGAATTGCAATTCAGTCGCAACTGTTTTGGGAAACACTGTCTTGGCTGCTGGTTTGTCCAACCAACATTTGTACTTGAGTGTTTTGGCAGAGAAACACAGCTCTATGATTATTTTATCTATTCCCATTCACTTGAAAGGGAAAGTGGTCTCAGACTTTTGGACCCCACTATGTGTGTGTGTGTATACGTATACGTTTACATTCATTTATATAAGCTGTAAAATCAGACTTCTGTGTCTGTATTCTCTGTAAAAAGTCATGATGTCATGTCCAGAGAAAAGGAATGGGGTCATTTGCTACCTTTGCTCTGATTGACAAGCTGTTGGCCATCAGCAGGCTGGGCAGCCACTCCTGATTGGCTGGGCTCCAGGAAAGGGACGAGCGAATGCCAAGGGAACACTGGCACCGACCGAGGCTCCACGTTGGTCCAAACTGTGGGAACAAGCAGGGAGAGAGAAGAGAGGAGGGGAGGGGGAGAGAAAAAGTGAAATGTCATCATGTTTATCCATTTCAGCATCATGGATTGTAGACAGAAGGTAGCGCTCTGCCCTCTGGCACCATGTGAAATCCTATGTGATCGTCAGCCAGCGATGAGCTCAAGAGCTACTAAAAACTACACTTTCATAGAAACTGCCAGAGACCCAAGACCATGAATGGAGTTGTGTATTCAGTCGCCTACTCTGCCCCCCCTTTCCACCACCACCACACACACACAGAGACCATCCCCCAGGATAATGAGAGTTGAGGGGTCATGTGGTGTGTGATGTGATGAAGGAACCTGTTATTTTATCCACATAGATTCCAGACTCCAGACTTACTCGCCGTCTAGACTGCTGCCACACTGCTGCCTAGCTTCACACTCTGAACCCAACTGTCTCTGCAGTGAGAACATTTTAAGCCAAGAAAGAAAGACTACACAGTACATTTTCAATCTGTGCACAAATCTCTATCACTGCATCTTAGGTATGAGTGTTATGGTTAAAAGAAATGATTTTTCCTGATACAGACGTATATCACAATATCATATATAAAACAGTTTAAGTGATTTTATCAGACAAAACTGTTGGTCAGCTGACCCACCACTGAAATATACACACAACACTGACACAACACCGAAACAGCTATCAGGTGGAATACCATGAAACTTTGTACAGACATTCATATCGCAGAGCATGAATCCCAGTGACTTTGGTGATCACTGGTTCATGGTCACCTCAGGATTACTGTAAAATAACTGGTGATCCCTTAACTTTTCATTTAGCATCATTATCAATCAATCTATCAACCAATCAATCAATCAATCAATCAATCAATCAATCAAACTTTAATTATATAGCACTTTTTTTATACAGGTTAGTGCAGTTCAAAGAGCTTCACAGACTGATGAGCTAAAAAGAAAAGGACAAATCAAGTGAGAAAGCTGACGATGAGATACAATAATCGATTTAAAAAGCTATAATAACATTAAAAAAATAACCCTAACATAAAATAGAATAGGATGCAGTAATAAAATAATAGGTAAAACAGAATAAAATACAAATAAATACAATTTAGATCATAATTACAATAAAATAGGTTAATAAAATAAAGTGACTAATGACTCAAAATGTATAAATATTTGATCCTCTTGTTAATATCGTTGGGGGTTCAGGAAGTAACCAGCTAACCTTGTGAGCGCTTTTTTACAAGCAGAAATCAAAATACCAAACATATATTTATCCAATCATCTTGCCTTAAAATCATTAAAAAAATAGCCTAAAAATAGCTTGGAAAATTGCAGATCAGTGTCAAATATGCTTTTTTTGTACTTTGTGATTCTGTTAAGCTCTAATTAAAAATTCCACAGAATCATTAAAATATAATGATTCTATATTACATACATTTTACATTACATAAAATGTTCATATCATCACAATACAATTACACTGAAAGCTCTATTACTGCTAATACTAATATGACAACCACAAATACTCATACTATTACAACTTCAACAAACACCAAAAGTGGTACAACAACTTTAACCAGAGCTGTTACTACTGATTCAATTGCTCCTGAATTTTTTTAAATTTTTTTTCTACTTTGGGAATCAGTGAAGGACTTCATGGTTTTGTGTTACTTCAGCAGTGATCATTCGTTTCTGAGAGTGGTCTAAACTAAAAACAGTTTCACCCTCCTCTCAGGCCTGGTGGAAATAAATTGGCTGTGAACTCTATGCTGCAGCACTGCAATGTCCAGTTTCCGTTTCCATGAATAATTTTATAATAAAGTATTAAAATGGTCTATATATAGCGAACCATTCACTGACTGTGGCTAATTTGAAACAGAGATCCAGATCCTGCAATCCTGAGTTAGACAACGAGGAAAATGTAAAAACATCCAGGACGCTCTGTTGATGCTGTTGGTTGGTTACACCTACAACAAGTTCTCTTTTAAATGCTGATTCTGGTGTCACATGACTATGATCACTGCACTGCAACCTTTGCACTCCTCACTACTCACTGGCAGTTTATGCTGCTGTTTGCATGAGGAACTTCAGCAGAGGAAGTGAGGATTTTTCAGGTTTTACACACACACACACACTACAGTACAGTACAGGTCCCTGTCTTTAAGTGGGAAAGACCAGAAATAGTACTGACATTTATTACTGTAAAACATATGTGTATATCTTCTTGCTTTCTTTCTTATTTTCTGGTAGGTCAAGGGTCAAATTCAGCTACACAGCAGCACCTCTTAAGGTTGTAGGGATTCAAAGGTTTGCTCAAAAACACATCAGCAGTAAAGCTCAATAGATCCTGGATTTTTAAAGCTGTTTTTTTTTTTTTTTTTTTTTTAAGTTAACAATATATAAGATGAAAGTAATTCCCTTTTTTAAATATAAATACAGAACACAAACAAATAACAATATGGATCCCTGAGATTTTTTTTTTTTTTTTTAAGAATTGTGACTGAGATACAAACTGAGAATTGGAAAAATCGACTTGTCAGTGCTCTCTGGTGAACAAATGATGCAGTAAGCATTTCTTATTTATTTTGATGCAATTTCTTGTTCCTTATTGGCCAAATGTTGTTGATGTTGCAAAAGAAATGGCAATGATATGACTTAAAGTCACTCTGGTTAATCTTTAAATTGAGAAAACATGGTGGAATAATTAATAATAAAGCTTAACCGTATAAATATATATGTTTTCTCTTTTCTGCTCTTTCTATTCAACAGTTTTTCATCTAATGACTAATGATTAATGTCTAATGGAATGGAGCCATGTAACTTAACTGTCCATTTAAATTGCTGAACCTTCCAAAATAAAAGGAGAAAAAGGAAAACTGGTTTGTCATTGAGTGGAATGCAGTTAACTTGACACCAAAACTGTTATATCTGCAAAAACAGTTAATATCAACCAGTTTATAGGTGTAGGTTTAATCAGCAGTGTGAATACCAGCCAACTTCAGGGACTGAGCCCAGGTTGTTTAAAGTAATATCTCCATTCTCATTAAACCTGAATGTTATCAGGAGGGTACATCAAACTCTGATGTAAACGTTTTAATTAGTCTGTGTGGCCACATGTAATCAGAAGCAGGTTATCAGGAGATTTAAGACAAATTTAACACTTTTTTCAGACCTTTCAGTCAATCTTGATTTGTATTTAAGACCAAATTAGTAATCTAAATAATGAAACTGGCAGCTGACAGAAACAGACTGTTTCCATCTGAATGTATCTTATGACAGTTCTGGTACTAATCTGAATGAACAGTGCAACAGGAAATGTTTATATTGTCAATACTGTATTAACCCTGTCGTGCAGCATCAGAATGTGACCCACTGAAAGCGCGAAATCAACACTCTGCACTTCTTCCACCCACTGATGTGGTCAAATTTGATCAGCTTAACTTTCCAACTCAGTCTCAACTAAATGTCACTGTGTAAGGGTTAAAACTAAGAAATTCAATTAAACCTGTAGTAGGTGATATTTTAGCAGTACCTCCAAAAGGATAAAGCTGCTGATCTTGTCTATTTTTCTTGGTGTCAACAAATCCCATGAACTTACTCCACTTAATCCTACTAACAAGTATGTGTGTGTATGTTTTGTGTAACCGAAACTGATGCATCTTTTTCCACACAAAAACACTGTTGCACTGAGTGACATTTTTCTTATCTGCGATGAACAAGTTAATCCAACCTTATCACTCCTGTAGTTACCCACAAAAGTACCAAATGTGTATTAATGCACTGCTGAAAATAGTCAACATATGCACTTTTTACTCCTGTTTGAGTAATGTTTGCTAAACACTACCGTGCCCAGCTGGGCCTGGATATTACTGAGCCCGAGATTTTAAGAATGAAACTTTTCACTGGTGACAAAGTTTTGAAAAATGTACTTATGGGCCTGTGCACCAAAGACTGGGGGAAGTTGAAAAGAGAGATGCACTAACACACTGTTGGTTTTGGGCTTTTTATGGGATTTGCTGACTGTGAGAAAAATACAGAATAGCACCACCTCACCCTTTAACGTGTTAAATAATAGGACTTTGAGATTCTTCAGACTTTTAAAAGGACCTGCTGACACTCAAAAGAGGTGAGGCATGAATATCCCAGCAACAGTGGTGAGTTGTGAAAAAATATCAAAAACAGAAACACTGCTCGGATATCCATCTGTCTCTATTGGTTTCCTTGAAGTGCTGACAGCGATGACATGACTAGCAAGTGCCAGCAGTGAAAAAGAAATACGTCTGATGGAGTGAACAGCTGTCTTCGTGCTTTAAGGTGGGAAAATTATGCACCTGTCCTCTGACTACACATCACTACCACTGAGGAATTTTCCAAATAATTCCTCCTGTGGGTGTAAAAGCAATAATATAGTTCCTCAGCTGTGTAACAGTATGGAACCTCAGCACTTCTTCTTCACTGAAGGCTGCAGATGTACTCGAAGAGAGCAGTAATGAAACTTGTGATGCTAATGCAGCTGCACTTGAGCTGGGCTATATTTAGGAGAGATCTCAGCCGTGGGGCCTCCACTGCCTTCTGCCTGTGTTTGTTTCTGGGCCCGCTGTGGCTCTAGGTGTTTTTAAAAATGTATGGCGGAGGAAACGTTACGCTACAGAGGCAGGTGGCTGTTAGCGGCAGTGCGAGGGATGTGAGAGGGAGAGGGAGAAATAAAAAAAGTGCACTTCGGTAATCAGCTCAGGCCTCAACGCTTTACTGCACTAATTCTACCGGTGGAAACAGTGTATCCATGACAACATGCCGGCAATACGATTACTCCTTTTTCTGTTGAGAGTGATGAAACACATTCACATCACGCTGGACTTGCCCTTGATGCCCTGTCTGAGGTTGTTGATTGTCTGGAACACTGAGATGAGTGTGTGTGAGTGTGTGTGAGTGAGTGTGAGTGTGAGTGTGTGTGTGTGTGTGTGTGTGTGTGTGTGTGTGTGTGTGTGTGTGTGTGTGTGTGTGTGTGTGTGTGTGTGTGTGTGTGTGTGTGTGTGTATGTGTGTGTGTGTGTGTGTGTGTGTGTGTGTGTGTGTGTGTGTGTGTGTGGTGGAGGAGGGGGTGTGAATCTCCTCGTTGCTCTCTGCACTCTCTGCTCTCAGTCTTACATGCCTAGACATGTTAATATTCTCAGTCTCCTTTCAAAGTTTCAGTAAAACACCCCCTTATCTCTGTCTCACACGCACACACATACGTACATATAAAGAGGGTGACACCCCATGCATACGCACATGCACTCAGCAACTACACACAATGAGTCACACATTACACACAATGAGCAGCAGATCTGGGTGGCTGCCTGAGCGACTCATATATTAAAGCTTTTCAGATCTTCCTCACAAAAAATGGTTTCACTCTGAAGTCATCTTCATCATTTGAACTAAGTCCAGAAATTATCATTTAATCAGACGAGTTATGAAATATTAAATATCAAAATTACGAAAGAAAAGATCCTCATGGTGTAAATTTCTCACTTGTATTCAATGATAAAAACAAATCTTCTGCAGCTGCAACTATGCCAGTTTCCTGATGGCATATTAACTGAAAGATGCACTGTATAGTAATTATCAAATATACTTTTTACATGACTACGTGTCAATATGAACTGTATATTGCTAATATTTCTCTGCACTAAGACAAATCCCTGTAAATTTATTACACTTTCAGTTTTCAGATTTAGAAAGTGATGCATCATAATGATACAAAATGAGACGTCAAGCCTTTTAAATGGAAACCATCTTCATATTCATATATTCAAAGTAACATTTCTCGAGTTTTGCCATACTGTAATATCGCAAGGTTGGCATGGAAACAAGCATACAGTATATGATGAATTTAAACACCTCTATTTCTCAGCGGCCAATTTTCTTACATCCAACAGTGTGCACACAAAGCTGACAAAATATTTTCACAACAGATTTTTTTTGCCTGAATAGATGCTTTAAAAGCAGATACACAGTGCTGATGATGGAAACATCACAGCTTTTCATCCTCTCTCAAACAACAGCGTGCTGCTTCTGTCTTTTATTTCAGAGTTAGCTGATGGTATGATTCAAGACGGCAATGATAACCAGGAAGCGATAAATATATTAAACAGTACAAAATCGACATGAAATGGACCAAAGCTTGGCTCACAATGCTCCTGAATGTTCATAAAGTGCCAAAAAAGTAATCCACTGTTTACTTTGTTTACCTGTAGCTTTTAATTGTCTTTTTCCAGTCAGTATAACATGCATGAATGCAATTACTTTCCCCCTGTGTCCACTGTGGCTGATTTTATGGGAACCTTGGTAATTGTTTACTGTGGGCTACTGGCAATAAATGCAGTATGCAGCCCAAAGCAGCAGGACATTGTACTTTATCTATCATGGCATATTATAATTTAAAAATAAAAATAAATCTGAATAAATATTCATTTATAACTCAATAAAAAGGGGTAAAAATGCCCTAAAATTGCAGATCAAGGGAGAAAAATGTCCTTTGGTTACTTTTCTCATACTGCAAGCAAACAATAGTACAATGTACATGAGTCATAACCATAGTACTCTGATGACACTCCTGGAACCTGAGAGAAATAATGAAAGCAAGACACACTAGACCTGATACAGAGATACAGCCTGTACATCCCTTCCTGTTTTACAGTATGGCAGATGTATGGCTCAGCAGACTTTGTATCTGACAGGAACAATGGACAAGGCCACGAAGCCTTGATGATCTCCCAACCCATCTCCCCCCGTCCTTCCTTACCAGTCCCTGGGCGTCCCATGATGATTTGCTTGCGTGGGGCAGGGTGAGGTGACTCAGCTGGCAGTATGAGTGGCAGCAGGGCGGTCGGCGTCGGGTGACAGGCTACCGGCTGTGGCAGTGCGCCTCCAGAGGCGTCCTGGTGTCCCTCAGGTTTCCTCTCCCTCTCCCTGCCTCCAGAGCCAGAGGAGGACAGGACTGAGGTGGACATCGACCCGGGGGTGGAGGGGCTGGACAGGGATGTGTGGCTCATCGTGGTTGGGGTCAAGGACTAGGAGGAGATGTCAAAAATGTATGTTTTATATTTGCAGAGAAACTTACTTATAGCAATAATAAGTAGATGTATATTCTCTATAACTAAAATGTTCTGTTAATCACACACAACATAGTTAGTCATTCTACTTCAATGTCACCCTATTAACTTCAATGCAGTAGTGGTTTCAGGGCTCTCACTCCAGGTCTCCACTGGACTCCACTGCTAGTATTTGGTACTCAAAATCAAAATCGAGGTTTTCTCTGAGGTATTTTTGAACTCACTTTCATGGTGGAGTCAGTTTCTAAGTCAGTGACAAAAATATAGAATTTACACATTGACCAAAAACATTCTGAATCAATAAGATGAACCTTTGATCAACAGCAAATGGACACCCTTCTCATGAAAATGCATCATTCATAGACGAATGTCTTGATCTTGATCAGTAACAGAGTTGGTGAGTTAAAATGTGCCAAACAACTTCTATGTCACAATAATAAACAGGAAATCTATTTTCTTAATTTCTCAAATGCAGAGAGCAGAACTGATAACGTCTGCGCTTATCGATAGTAGCTCCGGGGGCCTGTTTAATACTAGGTTTCGGGACCCATCCCTATACATGCCTCATATTCATGACATGAATATGTAATATCTTCTAATGCATGTTTTAAATTTTTTAGGGCCTAAGGTTCATGGAGGCCACTGGCTTGGAACAAAATGTGCTAAGGTTGGGGGATATGACGATATATACCATGAGCTAATAGATACTATATTCTGTACTGTACCATTTATCATAAAAAATAAGAAATTGTTGCTTTCTTACCGAGCTGGAGGTGACCAGGACAAGTGTGGATGTGGGGTTGCGCAGAAGAACTGCACCATTGGTGGTGGCCCCATTGATAGGGACGGGGGCCTGAAGGCCGGGGGGAGCAGTGTGTTGGGGCTGGCTGTGCTCCCTGGACCTGCTTCTCTCTCTCCTTCCTAATGGGCCATCAGAGAACTTGGCCAAGGGAACATCCGGGTTGCGTACGATGACCGGGGAATCACGGAGGGGCACGATGCGCCGTGGTGAGGGTTCCTGGGGTAGAGGGGAGGGAGGGGTGGGAGAGACCAGCATTGGTGGAGGCGTGGAAGCGGCTGATGATGGTGGCCTGCTGGTGGCGCTACGGGGCCGGGGAAAAGAGAGTGAGGAGGGAGTTGTCGGCTGACTCTGGGGGGAGAGGACTCTGAAGGCGGCAGGGCTGTGGCCCAGGGATGGCTCTCCCACCACCCCCCCACCTACACCCACAAGCTGTTGCTGCTCAGGTTTGGTCTGGTAGTCCTGAACTGTCGGCAGTGGAGGGGGTGGGTGGGTGTCGAGCTTCCTCTTGCTGGGGCTCATGGGAACAGTAAAAGTGAGGTTGGTCTGAAAAGTGGGCACAATCCCCGACAGGTGGCGTTCTCGCTCAGCACCTGGTGTGCCCATCTTAGTGCCGCTGAGCTGGCGATGGCGGCGTGGTGTAAGTGAGGCAGGAGCAGTGATGGGGCTGAAGTTGGCAGGGCGAAAGCCAAAGAGTGGAGAGGGTGAGGGCGACGGGGTGGGGGAGAAGGGCGACTGGTTGGAGATGGGGGAGAATGATGGCGTGCCTGAGCGGGAGCCCCCCAGGGAGACCAACATTGTTGCTGCCTCACACTCATCAAAGTCGAAACGAGAGAGGTCCTGGGGGAGCAGAGAGGGAAGGACAAGGCGGGGACGGGAGTCTCCTCCGCGGCTGCTGGCCTCGCTGCTTTCCCGTGACGTCTCATCCCAGTCGAACTCTGAGCTGGCTCTCCCACCTCCCAGTCGGAGGTCAGACGGCGTTAGGGTCCCTGTGCTGCTGGCTCCGCCCCGCTCCCGGCCGCCTCCACTGGCCTCCATCTCCTTGGTCCTCATTGAGAGGTGTCTGGAGCAGTATCCCCGGCGCTGGGACTCTTTGGAGCAGCCCTCCCGAGAGCACAGTCTCCTCCACTGCTTCCCGTTGAACTTCTTCCGGATGCCTGTTGGCGTACACACCACATCTCCCTTCTTGTACTTCTGCTGGGCAGCTGTCAGCGGGGTGCGGGAACGTGAGGAAGAGGAGGAGGTCGAACCTGATCCGGATCCACCGCCACCTGCTCCTCCGCTGGAAGAACCTCCTCCTGAGGCCTTCTCTACTCTGGAGGAGGACGCAGTGGACGAGGAGATGGGAGGGAGAGGAGGGAGCTGGGGGGTGGTGAGGACAGCACCAGCTGCTGCAGCTGCTGCGGTTGCTGGGTCAAGGCCTAACAGGACAGGTGAAGGAGGGGGATGGGGGTTCAAAGCCAAGTGGGCGGAGGGGATCCCGATGCCCCGCACCACAGACAGGTGGGGACTGAGGTAGCCAGGCGGGGGCTTAGAGACGATGTGGCGGTGTTGGGGAACTGCCATTGGTTTGGCCCCAGGTATGATCGCCCCCATTGGGACCATGTTAAAGTGGGACACCTCCATGTCTTCTTCAGGGGTAAGTGGCATGTACGGGTGGTGTTGCTGCTGCTGCTGATGTTTTACACTGTTCTCCCTTTCTCGCTCTCGTTCCCTCTCTCTTTCCTGTTTCCTCTGGAGGTCTCTCTCCCTCTCCAAGTCTTTCTCAATTTCCCACTCTCGGCCTGGAGCCAGGCTGAGGACTGACGCTGGAGTTACTGGGGAGGTAATACTGTGGCCCAATGTGGACGAAACAGGGACCATGCCTGGGTAGGGCATCCCTCTCCCCACTGACCCCACTCCTGGAGCCATCCCCCGGCTCAGACGACACACCTCCTGCTCAACGTCCATCTCCTCCCTGTCCTCCCGCTCCCTCTCCTTTTCTCTGACCCCGTCTTCTCCTTCTCGTCCTCCTCCAGTCGGCAAATCCAGATCCCAAGGTGGCACCAGAAGCCGGAGTGTTTGTCGGGAGACCCACACCGCCTGAGTAGCACCAGCTGACCCTCTGCCGTCTTCTTCCTCGTCCACAGAGTGAGCCCTCTCCTCAGACAGCAGGACACGGTAGCGGTTGGCCACTGCAGGGTGAGTGTCTACCTGAGTCACCACACCCTCTCGGTACCACTGCCACTGGCCCTCGCTGCACTCCTCATTGCCAAACGGTACACAGACACGGGTGCCAATAGGTATTGGATGGACACCAGGCGGCGGGGCATCTAGAATAATGTCCACCACCCCTGGGGGGCTGTCATGTCGATACGGATAACGACACAGCGTCTTCTCCCCGTTCAGTTGCACCTCCAGGCTTCCATATTCGCCGCTGACCTTACGGACCACCCCAGCCCGGAACACCAGGTCTGAACTCCCTCCTTCATCCCTCCTTTCGCCTCCTCCTTCCTCGTCACTTCTCCTCCTGAGCTGGCGGGCGAGGACACGCTGATTCTTCAGCCCTTTGGCGAGGGCGTCTGACAGTGCGTCGGGGAGACTGGATGGTGCGTGTGCAGACATCTGCGTGAGGGCACGCGTGTCGCCAACTACCTCCAGGTCAGCTGAGTGCTCGCTGGCGGTGTCGGTTGAGGAGCAGCGGGGGAGGGGGCTGGGCGACACTCGCTCTGCGTCTCTCACCCCTTCCCCTCCTCCAGGCCTTTCCCTCTCCACTCCCAGCGACAGGGTGGGGGGTCCTGGGGAGCTGTCCTGAGTCCCCTCCCTGCCAGTAGTCCTGACCTGGAAGTCGTCCATCAGGCTCCGACTCTGACCACCGCCATCAGGGTGTGAGATGCTGATGTCACTTCCTGAACCTGTTGACCCGTGGTTGAGGACCCCACTGCTCAGAGGAAGAGGAGGGGGCGTGCTGGAGGCAGGGTTGCTATGGTTACCAGCAGTGTTAGACAAGCAGTGTTCAGAGGTGTACTTCTTCTTGGGGACACGGGCCTTGAAGGTGGCGGTTTTTCGGCTGGAGGCGGGGTTCGGGCTGTTGTTGGCGCTCGGTGTACTGCTGTTACTACAGCTGCTGCCTCCGCTGTCACTGTGGCTCCCGCTGCTCACAGCTGACCTCCCTGATCTGTCATCCGAGGATGTCAACAACTTCTCAGAATCCATCACAAGCGACACCGTCGTCTCTGATAGCCCCTCCCTGTCTGAAGTGTCCCGCGCTCTGATTGGGTCGGCCTGGGAGGACTCTGAGTGTGAATTAGAGGAAAAAGAAGAGGAGGAAGTTTGGTTTTGTGGTGATCTGCTTCTGTCTCTGTTCTCATCTGAGTCTCTCTTCTCTCCTCCCTCTGGGGCGTCCCCCACTCCACGACGCTTTCCCCCTTTGGCCCGAGTGGAAGGAGGAGAGCGCCGGCCCTGCTTTTTAATCGGCTTCATCTTTTCATCTAGCTTGCCTTTTCTCCAAACAAGTCTTTTTATTTATTTATCCCAGAGATTCTCCTTGGCGTTCCCCTCTTGCTCTGCCTAGTTTTTTCTTCTTTCCCCTCCTTTTCCTCTTGCACTATTTTCCTCCTGTCTCTCTCATCCTGTCTTGTCTTCGTTGCGCGACTTCGGCACTTGCCCACCTTATTCCAGAGACTCTGAAAGAAAAGGAACAGGGAGTGTGGGTTACTCATGTGGCAAACATATTCAGACATGCACAAAGCCTATTCACCACACAGGATAGCTACTAGCTGCATGACTTTGAAAGGAAAAGTGACTGACTGAATCAAAATCAAACATCTGTGAAAAGATTCAAGTGGCATCAAAGTAATTCAAAATAAAAGCACAGCAAAGTGGGACCTTGTGATTACAGGCGTCATACAAAACAACCGTAATAAACAGTTAAACGTTAATTTTAAGAAATGTATTCCCTGCTAAATGATGCACCATCGTACTAGAGTAGTAATGAACATGACTCATCTACAAATTCATTACACATTAATTCATTACATAACAGGTTCTACTCACATTACACAAGGCCTGCAGACATACCAGGTACATAATGAAAACAGGAGGCCATATTGTACGGTAAACACAATGTAAGCTTACAACACTGTATGGAAATAGTGAAGAGCACTTTGCAATTTGCCCAGACAAGCCTTTCTGCATGCACTCCTCTCACACACACACACTACTTCTTGGCCGGGGCAGTAGAGGCGGGGGAATTCCTTCTTCACTCGCATACTGAAACCCTCCCTTTTTCTCTCTCTCTCTCTCTTGCTCCCTCTCTCTCTTGGTGGCGACCTTTATCTATGTATTTCAAAGCAGAGTCAATCCGCCCCTACAAACTCCATTTCCTGTGGAAGACCATTACCTAACTTCCCGTTACTTTATTCCTCCCTCTCTCTCTTTGCTAGTATCACACGTTCATTCTTATCCCCTGCCTGCGTTCTCTCTCTCTCTCAAATATCGATTTTTACCTCTCATCTTTCTTTTTCTCTCCTCTCCTTCCACTTAGTCTCTATCCTCATTTTGTGCTGCAGTCATCCAGAAAAGCAAGAGTTGTTCCCAATAATTGTTATTCCACACCAGAGTCATTCAGTATCACTCTTCCTAGCCACGCCAGAGTCATTCAGAATATCTCCTATTCCACACCGGACTCATTCACACTTCTGCCTCAGTTTAGAAAAGTAAAACAGATTGATTTTGCTGACTTGTTGAACGGGGGGTGGGGGACTGTTGTCATTTAACTGGTTTGTTTGTTGTGCGGCTGATTCGCGTGGGACTCGCCTCAGGTCCTAACTGCTGTGTGCTCTGCCTCATTTCTTCCAATACAAGAGTCTCCACAGAGCTACAATGTTAATAACAAGTGTATAAGAGGGAGAATCAGCACCACCACCAATATGCCCCATCTTCTTTTTTGAAATTTCTCACTGCAGCTGTGATATCCACTGCCAAAGTGTTCCTGGACTGATGACTATCAACCACCACTAGGCTCGTCTACTTGTCAGAGACTGTTTCACTGACTGTTAACGCACATGTCTGTCCCTGTTTCTACATTCGTCCTCCCACCAGTCTTTTTCTCTCTGTCTGCCTGTCTCTTCTCCCTTTTGCTGCCTCCCCGCTCGTCTGTGAAAGCTTACATTCATTCAAGTCCTTTTAATATCTGCCACATCATATCGGCTGGAGAGAAATCCATTTTCAGAGATGAGTGCCGCCTGTCTCAAGGCCACACACACACAGCAAACATCTATGTGATGATAGTTGATAGTGCACACAGAGAGCTGGAGAGCTCACAGCCATCACTGTGTCCTATGTAAATCCCTATTTAGGACAGACGGCCGTAGAGCAGCCACCATAAAATAATTTGGCAGCCTGCCTTACTTGGTCACGATAGTGGTATGCTACGTGTGTTTACTCAGTAGTGCACTGTGTACAACAGCTGGTGTCAGAGTCATGGGCCTAATGATAACAGCTTAAAGACAAACTGATGCAACTCGCACACCCCTCTGTGAAATATGGAGCAAGGAAGCCCATATGGGAGCTATAGTGGGCCTGAGCCTCCTATGTTTCATGCTCAGTGATCAAAGCCGGGCGCTTTCTGCTTATTGGGTGTACAAACAGAGCAAGGTAATAAGTTCAGTCATATTTCAGCTGCAGAACAGTGTTTACCCTCTTCTATACACTGACATGAATACATAGTAAACATGACCGTAGGCAGCATCAAGCTGATTTAAGTCATGTGAGGTGAGCAAAAACATGAACTGCTGCATAATTTTGTTAAACTGAGCGATTGTCCAAGTTTAGGTCACACTTTAATCCCTTTATCAACCACAACTGGGCTAAAACAAACTAATTATAACTTCAGTGACATGCAACTGATTATTATACCAAGTATAAAGTGAGTTAACTTGATAATGTTTTACCTATGAACATACAGGCCTTATGCATACAAAACTGTATAGGAGCTATACAAATGTTTGTCAACCGTACCATAAATTCACTACAATAATCCCACAGTGGTTAACTTTTACAGTTCATTATGTCCTTACCTGCTAAATAATTTTTAGCTGTAGGCCTTTATTTCTGACCCACAGCAAACTGCTTTATATATAAAAGTTTTGCAGGGTTACTACGGTGCTTTATTATCTACAGGCCTGGGTGTATAAATATACTGACATAATCATAATCCAGAGTAGATAACAGCTGTTAACTTCATCTTGACCAGGTCTGAAGCACAAAATGCAAACTACAAGAGCTGATGTCGTCACCTCTGGTTTAGCTGGATAGTACCGTGTATGTGTCAAGCCCTCGTAGTACCGCGATTACTACCAGTTTTACTCCACAACACAGCAGCAGGCCGTGGCGTGCAGCGACCAGGCCTCAACTACTACACACAAGGCCGCTTGGAGATCTCCCTCTCGCTGTCACCGGGAAAATAACCGGTTTAACGGGCATATTGATCCTTAATACCATGTAATACGACCCATATTCCCCGTTGCTGCATGACAGGGTACAATGTCCCGCACAGATGAACACGTTAACTTTGTCAACCACACACACAGACACACACAGCAGACAAAAAGTCAGTCGTTTTGGCCCATCCGAAAGTGACAGTCGTCCTAACGCACAGATAAAGCTGTCCGGACAACTTTGTATTGACCACCCGTCGTCATTTGCATTAGTGCAACCGACGATACAAGAGGGAGAAAAGTGTCAGTATGTTGCCACAAACTAGGCCCTAAAGACACATTAATTCAAAGAGCCACGTTGATTCATGAAAAAGAGGAAGAAAATGTCAATGTGAGAGACACAGAGAGAGAGAGAGGAGGAGGAGGAATGACAAGCGAGGAGTTTCCGAGGTTTTTGTACAACGCAGGAAAAATAACAGTTGTTCTCGGAAGTCCAGCGGCAGTTATGGCGTTGAATTTATTTCTAGTGGAAAAGTTTCAAGCTCACTATGTCTAGCCGCACCGCTCCCTTTTTTTTCGCAGAAGACACCCAATCCGCCCTCTGCTCCTCTCCGTAGGCCGCCCAGATATATCGGAAAATATGCTGATCAGCTCAACTGCTTACACTGTTTATAGCCACGGTGAACGTGAACAACGTTAGCAGCTCGGGAAAAAGCACAACAAGCCTCCACTGCAGTGCTGCAGGAGAAAGATTTGTGGGCAGCTTATACTCACCACAGCTAATATATAGTACCCCGGTGTGTTTCTCTGTTGAGTCCGCCGGGTAAAATAGGGCAGGGTGGCCAGTCGTCCGCAGCTGCCAATTAGCGGCCGTTCATGTTTCTCCGGCAAAGCAACTTAAAAGGAGGAAAAACTACTGCCCTGTATATTCTACACTACAGTCGCAAAATGGTGAATGAAGCCCCAAAGCCTTGACAACCAGCCCGGGCGGCCAATCGCGGAACACGAACGGGTACAGTAGCCAATGGGATGCGGAAGAAGGAGAGCAGGGGCGGAGCCACGCGTCAAAGTAAATTTGATCGACGGCGCACCGCGGCCAATCACAGTGTGGGAAAACACAGAACAGCTGTTGGGAGAGCGAGGCTGCGGCGGCCAATCGGGCTCCGCTGTGGGTATGTCCGTGACTTATACAGGCACGCAGGACAGCAATGAAACCTCTCTTTCTCTTTCTATCTTCTTCTTTTGCTTCTTGTCATCCGTCGTTCATTTGTCTACAGACATGAAAACGGGAGAGAGAGAGGAGGGGAGGACTGTGTTTTCAGAACACGTTAGACTTCCTTTGCTGGACTAAAAAGCTCTGACATGACATTATCAAATTTAATAGAGATCAAGATGTCACATCCCGAGCTGTCTCATGTTTTACACCAGCAACTCACACTTATAAATCAGCTTTAATCGCACTAGTTAACTTTCTATGTGATATTCATGCATTTATACTGTATGTATTCTACACTCTGATCCATACAAGCCACAGGTTGAGTGTAGTTTCAACAGGAGCCACAAAGAACACCAACTCCCAAATACGTATGCTTTTTCTCTCTCTCTCTCCATCCCAGCTAATCAGAGGTGCTCTAACCAGCAGAGCATCCCTTAGTCCCGCCTCCCCGGCCAATCAGGACAGCTGCTGGAGACTATACGTCACCAGAGCAGCGCACGATTGGCTGAGAGGCTTGGGGTCTGCAGGCCAATGACCGAGTGCTGTGGTGAGGTCATTATGCTTGTTGCCATCAGCTTGGCCAAACAGGAAGAGTGAAACCCCAGTGAGTAAGTTGAGTCCAAACTGTGGGATTATGGTTCCTAAGAGAGTGACCCATATACACAGTGGGCCTCCCTGCACACACACAGACACAAACACACACACACACACACACACACACACACACACACACACACACACACACACGTGAATGTGTAAGAGCAGGTACAGGCTGTAATAAACTGCAGAGTGCAAGCCAACATGCAAACAGGCTAAAAAAAACACACACACACACACACAGTTTAACATGCGTGAGTGCACAAACACACATACACTGACAGATAGAGGCGTGTACAGCACACACACACACACACACACACACACACACACACACAACACAGTGGCATCCTGCTGCGATTTCATAAGACACGAATGGTGTGCGGATTGCTGTGTAGCAGTGCGACACGCTGTTTCTATAGCTTACAGGCACAGATGGCGAGTTTGGTCAATGATGATACAGAGCTAGCTGGTTGCGGCATTGCAGTCTGTCTGGCACACACACACACACACATGCACACAGGCAAACGGGTACACTAACCACAGCTACACACAACTGGGCGCACACATACAAGCAAGCACCTACACAAACACACACACAGCAGGCACAGTGGAGTTATAACATGCCTGGGCGTTACATAAGATGTGCTGGAGCACACATATACTGTGCCCAGACACACACATATACACTTTTGTGTACACTGTGCAGACTCTACAGGCAACCCTTCCACACACACACACACGCACACACACACATGCACGCAAAAATCTATGTATTTAGCGTACACATTTTATCAGGCATAACATGTACAACTTGTGAGTCATAAATCTGTAAAAATGCACCATACACACTCACACGTTAAGTGCAGAGTGAGTGGGATCTCCAGACATCTTCCACATCCCTGATAGTGAAGCACTGCAGTCTCTGTCTCTCCCTAACTGACTGCTCATTCACCACAGATGAGTGTGTATTCAGAAATGTAGGGCGAGTAGAGAGAGAAGGCAACTTTGAGGGGCGGCTGGTTTCATAAGGCGCCGTCGAGAGACATTAGAGAGAGGGAGGGAACGAGACCCCAGATTTAAGAAAAGCTTTAGAATGAAGCTGGAAATGATGATGTGAAGGAGACTTTTGAGAGTGAGATAGACAGTGAAGTGAATTGTGAAAGACAGGTTGTTGCACTGAGAGAAAGAGAGACATGAATCGTGAAAACGACAGAGGCGGCGAGGAAGAGGGAGATAAAGACGGAGAGAAATGGCCAGAGAGGTAGTGTCAGAAACTGAGAGTGACTCTTTGCCGCAGAAGAAGTCGAGCTGTTCGTGAATGAGCACTATAAATCCGGCTGGTATTAGCACCTCTGAGCACTTTCTAAGAATGAGGCGGAGAGCTGCGGCTAAGCCCCCCAATCCCAGTCACTTTACACTAAATGCATTACGGCCACTTAACTGCTAAACAGCTCCAGGGACCCTGCACTGTGCCTGACCCAACACTCTAACACTCTCTAATTCAAGTGTGTGTGTGTTTTTAAAAAAAGAACAAAGCGAGAGCGAGAGATGGACCAGATGAGACCAGCTCCACTCCACTCCACCCCGGCCAACGTTTTGAGGTTGAGTAGATGTACAGTAGATTTAACAGCCTACACCTGCTGTGAATGATGAAACCTGAGATGAGTGTGCAGCCGCTGTCTGTTTAATTATCTCTCTAACACCTAAGCCAAAGGAAGTGGACTAATCTAATTATTATTGTTTATCATTTATTATTAACTATTATTATTATTATTACTAATGAGCTGTTGGACACCTGAATTTCCCCTAGGGGATAAATAAAGTAAATCTCTATCTATACAAGGTCAGTAAATTAACTGTCAAGTTCAACTGTCGAGTCAAGGTTCTAAAGGTGCTCAGAATCATGGGAAATTTCATGGTGACTGAGCAAACTCAATCTGCAGATGAAGACTGTGGCGGTGAAGAGCTCCAGCAGATCTGAGCAGTGGTGGAAGAAGAACCAAGAGTGAGTAACAGTAGTAATAAGACACTGCAAATTAAATTTACTTACAGCATCAAAAATCAAAGTGCTCATAATGCAGGATGACCCCGCCCTCTTCAGAGGGTTATGATAAAAAGATTTCATCAACTTCATACATATATGTCACAAGGACTTTGTGATTCAGTCAAAAGCAACAGAAAAATCGAATAAGTGGACCTTGAGTTTAGATTGCGTTGCTGTTTCAAAGGTCAGGAATGAACTGTCAAGTTCAACTATTAGGTCAAGGTCTTAGAGGTGCTCAGAATCATGAGAAATTTCATGGTAACTCAATCTGCTGATGAAGACTGTGTGATGTGGTCGAGAGCTCCAGAACAACTGAGCAGAAGTGGAAGAAAAACTAAGATTAACAGTAGTAATAAAACACTGTAAAAATATTATATTACAAGTTAAAGTACAGTATTAAATTTACTTACAGCATCAAAAGTCAAAGTGCTAATTATGCAGAATGACCCTGTCCCTTCAGAGGGTTATAATATTATACTGTATGTGTTATATCCATTGTGTTACATTATTGTATTAATATTAGAGGTGTTCCAACGACTAAGTAACATTTTTTCCAAAGTATGTTTATTGAGTTTTGTTTTTTTTTAAATCAAAATGGTGAAGAAATGATGAAAAAAAATAGCAAAAATGTAAAATCATTGATACAACACAAAAAAACACAAACACAAAAAAAGATCAAGTGACAAAGTATTATATTCAGTATTATAAACAGGATGCAACAAGTGGGGTCCATAACTAGTTTTGAAAGCGTTGAGGCCACTGTAAAGTTCGAAAAATTCAGATATGGAGTCCATCATAAGTAGCATTTTATATGAAGCTGGTCAATGTGGAGTTAATTCTGATAAGTTTATATACAACTGAGTAGTTTAATTTGTAAATATGTATTTATGGGTCATTTGTTTTCTGTGTAAAATCTTACTCTGCAAAGTAAGTAGTGCCTGTTCCTGTCAGATAAATGCAGTGGAGTAAAACTGAACTGTATTGAAGCAGATGAAATAGCACAAAATGGAAAAACTCAAACTTGTAATTAAATGCTGTACTTGTCTTGTTTAATTTCATCCTCATGGTGAGTAAAGGCAAGGTTTCTGTTTGGATTATTTATTTGAAGACAAAGACGTCTGGATTCAGGTCTAAACTACTGAATCACACTCTGCTCTATATCTGAACTGAAAATTATGCCACTCAAAGTTATTATATAAGGACCTCATGTAATAACAACAATATAGTTACAAAGACATCATTCAGCTCCAATAAAAGGCTAGATGATGCTCTAAAGAAGGAGTGTGATCTCAAATCTAGTCTACAATACAAGAATTCGCTCCAGCCACAGAACTGTGGGTAGAAAGGTGGATTAATTGGAGAATCTGTATCGTTAATGTAAATTGATCTTTGAAGGAATTCCTGAATCTGGCCGAGAGACGTGGTCTGACTCGTCTGACCCTGAGAGAAAGATGGAGTCCAGTAAAGGAGAAAAACAACGGCCAATAGTAATAAAAGTCCTTGCTTGCTGTTCTGGAGAGAGTAATGAACCTTAATGGCACCAAGAGTTTTATAATGAGATGTGATAACATATATGATGGATTAGTTTGTTTTTGGTTTCTCGTCACTGCTCTGCTCCGAAGAAGGAGATTAGAGATTAGAGATTTTTCTTCCACTTGTTGCATTGAGGGTCCGTCTACAAACTAAGAGACCAGGTAATTCTAGTCTGGATGCTGGTTTAACTAATTTAGTCGCTTTCTGATTTGAAGATACAAAACACTCAATGCTAAAGTTAGAAATAATTCGTTTTTCCATGTATCTATTGGTAATCACCTGCAAAAAAAAAACCAAACAAATGCCCACTTCCTGTGCAGCAGTGAACAGACCGAAACAAAAGAACAACCTGATATTATCTTTCTACTGTAGCTAGCTTTCAAATCAAGTGATAAGATCAAAGTTTTTACTTCTCTTGAAGACACTTACTCCGTTGTTTTCACATGTATTAACTGTCGTCCTTCTGTCAGAAGCCTCTTACGAATTGTTTAAAAGATGTAAATTTGATATTTGTATTCGTTTGGATGAACGCTGAACGCTCTCCACCTGCTGCACATCATGTTCTTGTTTACTTCCCTGTTCTTGATGCCGCCTGACATCACCTCTGTAGCTTAGCTTTTTACTACAGTGTTTAAAGACTGTTATTTAATTTTTCTTTAACATTTTACCTCATTGTTTTATTGTTTTGAATAGTTTTATTGCCTTTTTTCTAGTGCACTTTTTATTGTTTTTCATCCAATGGTTTTCAGTTTTATTTTACTTTTGTCATTTGTATTTTTCTTTTGTATTAGTTTTGACCCTTTACTATTTATATTTGTCTTATTGTCTTATTATCAGCATGTCACTCATTCAGAATTGCATTAATAACCTGTATCAAAGATGCTATAGAAATAAAGTTTTATTGCTTGATTTAGAACAAACCTGAAATCCCATAATCACCAATGTCTTCCGTTCTCAATATTGGTTATTTGAAGTGAAACAAACAACAAAGAGATGTTAAGACTGTTGAGAGGGTTGTGTGGAAAAATGGCGACAGTGGTGACACTTTTCTTATCTTTCTGGCTGCTGTTTCACTTTTATTCACCTCTTCAGAATCTGCAGCAGTTACTGCTATTGCTCAGTAGATGGCACTGTCTCATCTGTGTAAAACGCACCCACCTAAAAGCAAGATGTGTGGATGTTCCTGATTTTTGTTGGCTGTGTGATATTGTCATCAACCTTGGAATTATTGGAAACTGTGAAGGTACAGCAGATACCATAGATATTTGTCAAATTCACGGATAATTTATGCCAGGTCTGTACTGGACCCTCAGGTTGAGAACAGTTGGATGAGAACTATCTGCAGATCCAAGCCACAGCTCATGTACGTTCTTTTCTTATGACTCTCACAGATAATGAATCCTTATTAATGAGGATGCTGCTGAGTCACAGAGACAATCTGCCTCCAGAAATACACTCACAGACCTGCTGCTGCACAGGTACACAACTGTCAGCACGTAATCCTCCACATACACACACGCACACACACACACACACACACACACACACACACACACACACACTGACTGACTGACTGACTGACTGCTCAAGCTCTATGTCAACCAGTCCTCAGTGAGCTCAGTGAATTAAAACTGTGTCATCTTAACGTCATTGATAGTTCCTTTCATAACAGTTGTAGTAGTTCAAACTCCAATCATACAGAGAAAGTAATCAAGCAAAGGAAAAGGAAGGTACAAAATAAGTGGTTTGTCTTTAATAGGTGAACCTAAATATCCTCTATAATCTCACATATTTAGTGAAGAAATCCAAAGCAGTGGTACAAAAACTAATTTATTTTTTAAACTAAACAATTATACATGTTGTTTATTTTATCTAATTTAGTCTGAATGTATCAAAAGTTGCATATTCTTTCCAAATGATCTGCTTAAATCTACTGTATATATTTTTAATTAACACATTATTATATAATTCCAAATGATTCTCATCAAACATGATTTTAAATTACATAAAATCAACATTTAATATAATTTATTTGAAATATTTTGCTATTTAGAATCTGATCCCATTTTTTTTTTTTTCATAATCTTAGTGCCTGTCTTTATTTTTAGGCAAATTACATGAAGGCTAATCTATTCTCTTTTATGTCACTCCTTCCAACTCACAGTGTATGCACAAGCACATAAAGTCAGTTTATAACTTATATAATTAGAAATATGTTAATAATCATGTGTCTCACCAGGTTTTAAATGTTGGAGGTCCAAAGTTTTCACAGTGACCTGGTGGTGAAAGTGAAGGCGGAGTCCCAGCAGGAGCCCTGCAACAATGCATGATAATTAGCCTTCTGTTGTGATCTGGCTTCTGTCTCCAGCTCTCTGGACTGTGACCTCTGACCTCATCCCTCAGCCAGACAACAATCCCTCTCCGCTGGAGGCCAAACAGCCCGTCAGTCAACCTCCTTTTAATGCGACCCGTCGCCTGTTGAGATCAACTTCAAAACAGATAGCAGGGGAGAAGAAGAAGCGATGGAGAGGAGGATGAGTGCTGGGGGAGAGACAAACAATGAAATGATTAACAGGATTTTAAAACTGAGGACAAAAACTGTAAATGTGAGGAAAGTGAGTAAAATTAGATGTGTAGTTACGGAGTGAGGTGGTTTGGGTCAGATAGCTGACCTTCAGTATGACAGTCAACCACGTGAAAGTAACTGAAAGTCAATTTTGTGTACATCTTACCTGGCACAGAAAACATTGTCTTTTTTGTTTGTTTTCACGTGAGTTACAGGAATAGTTTGATCTTTTAGGAAATGCAAACTTGGTTGCCCCCGTTTACTCAATAACATTTGGGTCATTTGATTCATTATGAATTGGTTAGATATGAATAATGAAACTGCCATGTATGGGTCAACAGAGGCCCAACAACAGCCCCAAGTTTTTAAATCATAACTGAAATATGTTCATTTTGCAGATTCAACTGTCCAACAATAGTAGTTAGGTATTTAATTATATTATATTATATTATAATCAAAATATATTCAATTTACTTTTGATAATTGAAGCACATTTTCCTGACCTCACCTTTGAATGCTTTTGAATACAGGACTTTTAGGCTACTTGTATTGGAGTATTTTTCACAGTGTTTTGTTACTAGTGAAGTATCTGTTTTACGTTTTAGTTTTTTAAGTGATAAAACATTAAAACGTTACGTTAATTAGTGAGTTGTAGAGGTGCTGGTAAGTTTTGTGACCTGTGACCAGAGCCAGGCTACTAATCTCCCTCTGTTTCAAGTCTTTAAACTACGATAAACTAACCTAAATTAACCTAAACTAACCTAAGCTAACCGTAGCCTAGCTAATTTGAACCGTTTTACTCGACAAAACCAATGAAATGCTGAATAATATAACTTTACCTATACAATATTATGTACAATATAATATTGTTTGTAAAATATATGAAATTACTGAGTTATTTTTTCCCAATTAAAAACAATGTAAGCTAATTTGACCTGCCAATGCAAAAAATATGAAGAATATGAATTTACAGTGATCACACAGCAAACGTGCCACTGAAATGGTAAAAAAAAAACTATTACGAAACTTATATTTTCAATTTAATACCTTCCAAAATGTTGACTCTTCCTTCTGTACAACTTTCCTGACGGGGAACCTGATGAGTCTGGACATAAATATGTGCTCACATTTTTTTATGTAAACTATCTCCAGATTAAACACGCAATTGAAAAGCCGGTCACGATTCTCGGGTCAGGTCTCGCGAGAGCTGGTAAAGCAGAGTCCAAAAGGAGGGAGGCTGGAGCTGAAGGAGTAGTACTGAAAGCTGACAACAGGGGGAACCAGAGTCTGGGGGAAAAGATGTTGTAAAATGATCATTAAAGGGGAAATCAGCTCCTCAGGGTGTGTTTGTTTTAATGAGCCTCATATTTACAAATAAAGAGACCTTGTCCAAGTGATACAGTTAGAAAAGTTCCAAAACTTGTACATGTGATTTCTTAAGTATGAGGGAGAGCTAATGTACTGTGTTATTAGATTTACACTCTCATATCTAAGCCTTGCAGTCTAAGAGCCCTCTGAGGAGAATTTGTGTGAAAATAACAGAAATAATTTTGTTTTAGTGGAGAAATCCAGAGTCTAAACACTGTTTCCCTAAAACAAACTGGAAACTTGTGATGTTTTAGCTCGAGCCGGCAGCTATTTCTCTAATCAATTTATCATCTAAGTCATTTTCAAGCAAGAATTCACTGGTCCCAGCCTCTCAAATGTGAATATTTGCTGATTTTAAGGGCCTTCTGATACTAAATTGAATTTATTTTTGATTTTATGCTGCTGAATGGACAAAAAGAAACACCTTGGTCTCTGAGAACTATTTTCTGACTTTATATAGATCAATTAGTCAGTTAATTAAAAAAAAAAACTTTTGGCCAATTATTTGATAATAAAATTACTTGCAACACTAGTTTTGCTTAAAAAATAAGAATTTAAATATTAGCCTCAAAAACACAAACTACAGCCAAATACTGACTTTCTTATAAAACCCAAAGGGGGCACAAACATTACTCTGACTCAAATCATGAAACAAAGCAGAAGACAAAGCCACATCGTGTATGAGAGATTTGCCAGTCTAGTGAATAATTAAAACGTCCACATTGGCTCAAGTGAAAAAAAAAAAAAAACGCGTGGTGGCATGAGGTGTCATCTGGGACACAATTAGCATCAGAATTATTAAAGTTTGCAGGGATTTTGTTGGGGCACTCATCATTCATGCCGGTGATTTAAGAAGTAAAGCACATTATTCAACAGCTATTACTATTACGATTCATTTCTATATCTAATATATCAACCAACATCTTTCAGTGGACTAAAACCATAAAGCAGACAGTGCTGGTGCGAGAGAATCACATAAAAAACATTTCTCTCATCTGAACATAGACACAGGATAAGGCAAAAATAACTACACGACAACTCTTTATGTTTAAGACAAAAAAAAATCTCTTCCTAATATTTCTCTGCACCTGAGCAGAAAATAAAGTCAGTCCGCCTGTTGAAGGTTGACACAAGCCTCTCTCCTTCTTCCTGAGTCATTTCCATTGTCATAACCAAATCCCTCCCATCAAGGTGTTTTTTGTTGCAGCTGTCTCTCAGACGGGCACAAAAAAAAAGAAAAAAAAGAAAATCCATCACAGACCTAATGCGAGGAGAAGAGAGAATACTTATCCCTGGATGGCTTTTCTTTTCATTAAACGTGCCAGGATTTACCACTTGAATATGAAGCACTTGACTTGCTGTTGACACAACCTGAGAAACGAGGTGTTGGGAGAGGAGGGATGGGCTGGTACGACTGCTGATACTGCTTCAATACAAATTTACCAACACCAAAGAAAAGAAAAGAGATCTGACTCAGTGATACAGTTTGGCAGAAGTCAGCCAGTAAGTTCTTTTTTTCCTTCAGACAATGGCTAATCAGGGCTTCAGCTAACATTTATTTTCATTATCAACTCACCTGCTGATTATTTTTCAGATTAATTGATTGCTGAGTTGATAAATCTTGAAATTTCTTGCTGGTTTGGCCTACAGACCATTTTATAACATAAGACAAAGAAAAACAGCAAAGTTCTAAGAAATGAGAGACTAGAGCAGTGGAATATTTGGCATTTTATCTTAAAACTGCCAGTTTTCTATTGATTAATTGATTTTAGCTCTATGCCTAACAATTCTATTTCTGTTACAGTGATGCAACTTAAAACAAGCAACATCCAGAAGTAAAACTAAGTTATTCACAATGTTATTCTTGATTTTCTAACTTTGTGTGAATTAAATGTAAATGAAGAAAAAAAAAAAAAAGTGAATAAATGAAAGAAAAACTCAGAAACTGACATCAATTTTTTACCTTTTTTAATGAACCCTGATTATTGTTTAATTACAAATGAAGATGAACAGATAGAAGAGAAACAGAAGTACAGGTGGTTCCTCCATGATAAAAACTAAAGTCTCTGTCCCTGCTCTGGAGTGACAGCTCACCACCGAGGTGGACATGAGAGGAGGGACAGAGACGACCAGAGAGAGGGCAGGGGGATGCATTTCAAATAATACAATGGCTAAACAGTACAATGCTCTTTTTTTCTTACAGAATCCTCCAAAATGGAAAAAAAATATATACACAACATCAAAAAATGAAAACAATTGTTTCTTTCTCCCACTGTATATCATGTGGGGATTATGTGACCCTCCTCTTGTCCATGGTAACATGGTTATAAAATCTGTGAGTGAAAAAAAAGATAAAAAAAAAAGAAAAAGAAAAGAAAACATTAACAGAAAAGGCTGCACTGAAGTTGAATAGTTATAGTTTATGGAGACGAGTGCAAACTAGAACAAAAACTCACAGAAAACCAGGAATTCATGGAGAAGAGGCTGGGCCATGGCAAGAGGGTACAAAATAATCAAAAATAGTCATGTTAATAATATAATAATTACAAGAGTAACAGTAATACGTCTGAAAACATACAGAAGAAAATGATAAGAACAGCATCAATGAAATCGAGGGGTGCAAATATCGGTGGGCAAATAGTTTAAACTATCCTGTGTTTTGTTTTTGAAGCCACGTTGGGTAAGGCAGCGTGGGTGTAACAGTTCACGTACAGCTCTATGTTTTTAAATCTTTCTTCACCAGACACTTGTCAACTGCTACTTCTGTCCTTAAACTTCACTGAAATATTACTGCTGGCACTTTTAGAAATCTCCACCTAAAGTAAGTGGGAGGTTTGACCACGTTTTTAAGAAAGGAGGAATGCTGATAATGTTAACAAGTATGTAGAAGGATAGACGTACAAGTTTCTTTGTGCCTGGGAAGAAAAATCATTTGGAAATGACAATGTGAGTCTTGAAGATTCAGACGTGAGACTGCAGCTGGTTCCACAATCTGGACACGATAGCTGGGACTAAATAACCCAGGGCTGAGACTCTTTGGAGGCTGCATTGAATAGCTTTGTGTGTGTGTGTGTTGATGGCATAACCATAGAAACCACTCATTCTCTCTCTCTCTCTCTCACTCACTCTCACTCTCACTCTCTCACACACACACACACACACACGCACACACAGCAGAGTGGGCGAGTCAGATTATGGGAAGTCCCTCTCTCTCCACTCCACTCTGAGGTTTTGTGATGCCATTTCCTCTGTGTGTGTGTGTGTGTAAATGTGTGTAAGTGTGTGTAAGAGTGTGTGTAGTTTGTATGGTTATGCCGTCTACACTCTCTCTCGAGAGAGAGACTGCAGGGGCGTCTGATGTCACATCTGATGTCATGTTTCCCTTTATTTTAGCCACAGTAAAGCCATGTCTCTAGCCAGGACTGTGTGTGTATATATGGGCAGGGTTCAGACCAGCCCATACACATGCGGTTCACACACAAAGCAGCTTGAACCCACAGTCCACAGTCAAACCAAAGTCTGGTCATATCATCTGTGTCGTCCAATCAGAATCAGAATCCAATCAGAATCAGTCTGCTCTGAACACATGAGTCTGTCACTCGCTCCCCGTTACAACCCGCGCCTCCGTGGGTTTTAATCAGATCTGGGTCAAACAGTGGCTGCAAATAATTCAGGAGTTTTAGTCCGAGGTGGGTGGGATTTACTAGGTGGGACAAAAATGAGGAGAGTCAAAATGTTTTACCTAACAATGAGTTTAAATTTACCTTTGTGTCCTGACTAGGTAAACCCCACCTGAGCTGCTACTCCAGGGATGTTAAAACAAACACACCCACTAAGAAGGTAAATATAATTTGACCTAGGCCTGGTTAAATGTTCTTGCTTGCTCATTTATCCTTGTCCCATCACACCCTCCGTCCCCTGAATACACAAAACTGTTTTTTATTTTAACAATATAAATATAAAACTCTGATGCTGGCGGCCTTTTGTCACTGCAGCTCAACGGTCAAGAGAAGGCAAGGGTGAGAAGGCAAAGGCTGAATTATACTGGTAATAATATGCCATTAGAATATATACATATCTTTACCATTAAAAATAGTAGGATTTTCCTGATTTGTATCAAATGACCATATTGAAATATAATATTTGAATTCAATATATATTTGAATAAAATATATATGTGTAGATTTACTTATTCTGTATCTCTCTTTTACAAAAGCAGAAGGCATGGTGGTACTGTACTGTGGTGATTTGTGTTGATGATGTGTGTGTGTGTGTACGTGTGTGTGTGTGTGTGTGTGTGTGTGTGTGTGTGTGATAAAATATTTTGCTGGGGGTACTTGATAAAACTCACATTGGCTTAAAAAAGGCACACTCTTATTTGGAATTGTTTGTTCATTAAAATGGGTCTTTTTCTTTTTTTAAACTATTTGAATAAAACGTCATAAAAATAAGTTGTTTCTCAATATCTCAGTGAAGGTTTTGCCTGAGTTAACCTTGATGCTCAACATTCATGACATGGTTCCCGTTCTGCTCTCGACAGATTTGAAATCGTCGCTTCTCAAAAAACATCACATGAACAGATTCGGCTATTATCTCCAAAAATACAGAAAGCCCTCAGATCACTGCAAATGCCCTAAAATACTGTCCGTGCCCTCGGGAGGCACAAGCGTACTCTGACAGAAAGAATACAGTCTTTAAAAAATAAACGGGGGGAATGCAGAAGAGAGCTGTTGATCTGAAAACTCCAAACACCTCCAGGATTGTGCGAAGTCACACAGGACACAAGAAAAGCGTTGACACCCTCTGTATCCTTGAGACTCTGGGTCCACGCACACATTCAGAAACAAGTGTGTCTTTAATTACAGCCTTTGCTTGTAGCTGCTTCCTTATTTCCTCCACAAATGAAGAACAAGAGACAGAAAGATCAGACGCTTTCTTTCCTCTCATGGTTTTTTCTGTACAGTGGGAACCGCGTCCATTCGCTGGCTAACAAACGTCTTAATGATGATGCTGTCTGTCCCTGTGACAGGTCAGAGGTCGAGAGGTCAAAGTCGGTTCATCAAAAATGCGCCTCTCCTCCTCAGGCTTTAGTTTGTCTGCCCTCAAGATGTACAAGTCTGTCCTCATTTCATGTCTTTATACACTGTAGTGAATGAGTGGAGGATGAAGAGACCACTCAGTCCGGCCACACTGAAGTCTGACAGCGTCCGAGCCGTTTCCTGGAGAACAGACTGTGATTGAAGAGTTCTTTCTAATCACCTCTTGAAAGGGAGAAAACCCTGTTTAGTCTGTAAGATCCATCGGTGCAAGGTCTCAGTTCTTTTTTTTGTTTTTTTATTTTATTTGTCTTGCTCACTGCCCTCCACCTTGTAAACGACTGCATGGTGATGGGTGCAGACAGAGGCACTTTTGTAATCTCTATCAGGGCTGTTAAAAGTGTTTTTTTTAGTAACATCAGGATCTGTTCGTCTGTTATGGTGAACACAAAAGGAGGGAAAAGGAAGAGAGGGAAGTTACGAAAAGGGGCTCAGCATCTTCAAATGAGCCAGACATGAGTGAAAAATTCATTCTATCTACTGCTGTACAATTCAGGCTGCCTCACCACTCTGTGAAAGAGGAGGATGTGATTCGTTTCACTGCACCAGACAAACAAACAGACCCATTAAATCCCATTAAAGACATAATCTGGGCACAGGTGTGATCCCTGACAGACTTACTGGCATAACTGGCACTATGAGGGCAAGGAGGCATAGAGAAGGCAGTGTGCAATTCCTAAGAGATATTAAAGAATAGGCTCCCTCTCTGTAGGGTGCTAAGTTTGAAACAGGACAGAAGTCAATATACAGACTAAAGTTTGGTTATCTCTTAGTGTTGTAAGTCACATCAGAAACTCTGCTGTGTTCTTGTTTTGATAAGGTACCAGGGACACAGAGGTGTCTTGCCTTGCAGTACATCAGAGGCTACACAGGCCATCTATGTTTTATGGTTTCACACAGATCATAACGCCCAGCAGCTACTTGCTAACAGCTCTGACGCATCAAAGCTACAGATCCTGCAAAAGCAGTGACAAAACCTGAAAGGTTAATAGATCAACACATTCATCTCGTTCTTTACTACCTTTCTAGGAAAAGATTGTGTCTCTGTTAAGTAATTTAAGGAGGCTGTGGAGCAGTGAGGTCAGTAAAAAGTGCCCAACAACTCCTTTAAAGTGATGGTTGGGGTTATTTGACGTGGGGTTGTGTGAGGTAGTCAGTGTGTTACCTGCAGTAGATTCAGATCAGCACGATGCCTGTTAGGAGAGACGGCAGGAGACACCGGGACACTAGCAGAGCCATGTGTTGCTGTGGGCGGGGCCAGCAGAAAAAACACGTTTTAGACACACCCACCCACCGGAACAATTCAATATCCATTTAAATGTGTGCTTCATATAGAATATTGTCAGTGCTTTATCTTTGCGGGAAAACAGCATTGGTTTTGTACTGTATTATGTTACAGCCACATGTCAGCTGCGTGAATCGGAAAGCAGCTTGATATAGTGCGTGCTGTAGGTGCGTTTGTGTGTAGGAATACAGTAATTTTCACAGGAAGATAAAGCACTGAAAATATTCACACATCTAAAAGGATATTGGATTGTTTCAGTGGGCGTCTTTTACAAGTGTCAGAAACATGTTTTTTTCAGGTGGCCCCGCCCACAGCAGCACATGGCTCTGCTAGTGTACCGTGTTCCCTGCTGCTCCTCCTAACAGGCAGCGTGCTGATCTGAATCTACTCCAGGTTATATACCGACTATGCATGACTACCTCACACAACCACACGTCAAGTAACCCCGACTATAATTTTAATTATTGCACAAAAAAACTGTTTCCTACATAGGATGAAAGTAAATGTTCAAATTTACACTGAAGAAAATGAACATGTGTTTATGTCAGAACCTTTCGGTTTTGTCTCCATGTTTGTGCTCGGTCAAGAACCCACGAGGCATCATGGTCTACATGAAACTATTACACTTGTTAACAAGACTCCCAAAGGTGTGTGTTTTGTATCTAAGCAGGATCCCCTGTGTGTGTGCGTGTGTGTGTGTGTGTGTGTGTGTGTGTGTGTGTGTGTGTGTGTGGCTCAGCAGCCAGTGTTTTCCAGAGACAGCTGTGCCGTGGCCCTCTGCAGCTCTGAGCTCGCTCTACGCTGGGTAGGAGGTGGTGGCAGCATCAACCCCAAAATAACACCTCCTCTTCCTCCCCCATTCTCCACCTCCCCTACTCTCCTCCCTGCCTCCTCTGTCTTCCCCTCCACCTCCTCCTCTCCCTCAGCCCTCACTTTTTTGTCCTCTGCCTCATCCCTCTCTCCATCCGCCTCCATCTTCTGGTCTTCGCTCCAGCGGCGTTTGAAGCGGAGTTTGAGCGGGATGCAGCGCGTGCCTCCGGGGCTGATGGGAGCTGCCTGACCCGGCTCGCTCTTCAGGCTGATCAGAGGAAAGGCCAGGCCGGCACTGCCAATGGGAGGAGTGGCGGGAGTTTTGAAGACCTCCTCATCGTCTTCAGCATCATCGTCATGGTTACTGTGTGGAGGAAGAGGAGCAGAGTGGCTGCTGCCGTTCCCATTAGCCTGGTGATGGTTGTTGAGCTGATGATGATGATGGTGATGACGAGCTGCCGGGGTGAAAATGTCACCTCTAGCATCCTCGTCGTTGTGATTCAGCTCATCTTCCTCACTGATGTCAGTCACCTCCACTTCTTCTTCTGACTCGATGTCTGATATTGGCTCCACCTGGAGAGGAAGAATATCATTCATGACTCATGCTCACAGGGTTTGAATCATACCTTAGTGGAAACACCACATCCTGTGTGGCGGCAGTCTTACCTTGATCTTTGGAGCCCCAGCAGCCAGGACAGAGTTGCTTGTCTGCCCAGACCCTGTGAATGAGGAGGACAGGCTGGAGGAAGAGGAGGAAGCAGAAGCGGCCAATGAGCTTCCTGATTCCCTCTGCTTGCGCCCGAGTGGAGGAGGTTGCAGCTTGAACTTGAACGGAGACGGGTGCTGTTGGCCGTCCTCCCCTGCTCCTGCATGCTGGCTGAGCGAATGAGAGAGCGGCAGGGGCGGAGCGTGGAGGTGATGGGTGGCCGGTTTCTCCAGGGTGGGGCGGTGGGGCTGAGGGATGACGATGTTGGGGTAGTGGAGGAAAGCTCGGGGGCTGAGGTGGTAGTTGTACACAGACTGGGTGTGGGCCTGCAGGTAGTGCTTCATATCCTCTGGGTTGAAGGAAAAGTGGGAGCCCATCATTGGAGAGGACAGGGAGGGGGAGGGTGTGTAGGGCAGGTGGGGGGTGGGGGTCATGGACAGGGCTGGGGATAGAGTTGGGGCCAGAAGACCTCCGGGACCAGGCAGAGGGGAGACGGGGAATGGGGACAGAGGCTCAGGGTGGACCCTGGGGGCAGGTCTGGGTAGCCCTGCTGGGTTCGGGGCCCCACCGTAGACCCTGAAGAGGGAATCATGAGGCAGGCGGGGAGGAAGCAGACCCCTGAAGGCCCTGTCAGGCCCCACGCCTCGCTCATCGGCCCCCACAGCCTCCTCCAGCTCTGAGTTGGTAGAGGTGCCATCACTGCAGTCGCTGACGGAGCCTCGAGCCATGCGCCGGGCCACGCTACTGAACATGCCTGGACTGCGCAGCTCCTCGCTGGATGAGAGGACCTCTGATGGCGTGGAGGGGGGGAAACGGAAGTGGGTGCCTCCGGTCGGCACTGGAGGGGCACTTTGAGGGACTCCTCGACCTGTGAGGAAGAAAAGTCAAAGTCAGATTTATTTGTCACTACCATAAGGGTGCAGGTCACATTTAAAAAAACAGAAGACATATTATATGTGTGACATGACACAAGAGAGCAGCATTTAAAACTTTGATAAGAGATAAAAAACATTTTTTGAATGATGTAATAGGTGTCCTTAATAAAGAGACAGTCACTGGACACTTAAAGTGCTTGTACATTCATTTTTTTCAGTCAAAATCAAAAACATGATGTTTAAATGGTCTGACCAAGAATGAGACAATGATGATATGGACATGATGATATGAAAATGGATAGACCTAAAATCTTAAACGAACATTTCACCTGAAAAAAACCCCCAAAAAACACTTTCTTCTAGTGGCATCTCTACCTGCAGATAGTTTTGTTTTATCTTATCAATCTAATCAGTTTCTGAGATTTCTGCCTCCAATGTAGTCCAATAGAGGCTCAATAGATCGGTTTTTGTGTGCTCAAAAATAACATTTAAAATATTCAATAGCAACATCTATGGTTCAGAATCAGTGTCCTTGCTACTCTGGATTATCCACACAACGTGCTGTTAACTATTTTTACAGGGACAATTTTTTCAGCCTGTGGATTAAGCAGAATAACAGGGCCATTGTTTCTGTGAGGGGCATCTTTCTGTTCATTTTTGTTTAGTCAGTTTTAAATGCTCCAAAGAAGTATGGACAAACACACGGACAACATGAAATCATAATGCTGTCGCCAGCGCGGAGACATAAAAACTAACTGCATGACTTGATACCACCCAAGCTAAGTGAGAAAATATGTTAGCTGTTTTTTTATTTGTAAATCTGGATGAACTAGGCCTATAAACTGAAGAGAAAGGGAAAAGTAACTAATGAGAGTAGGTCACATGTCTCCCATAACAAACTATTTTATCCAGAGGGTCACAGGCACACAGAAAGAAAACACTGGGTTACACAAAGCCACAAGTTCCCTTCTCTTTCAACCCCTCCCCCACCTCTCTCTCTCCTGCCAGGGAGACTGTGGCACTGCAATAAATTCTTGGCATCCATGCACGTGCCAGAATTAAATATTGGAAAAGTCGCTCTTACTGCCATCACAAACATGGGTTGGGTTCCTCTGTTTTTTCCAGTGCTGACGAGTGTGTGTGTGAGTGTGTGTGTGTATGTGTGTGTATGTCTCTCTCTCTCTCTCTTTTTAAAAAAAGCACACATCTCACAACCATGTGTGTCAAAGACAACGAGAGAGAGAGAGAAAAACTGTGTGTGTGTTTATGTAGTGTGTCTGTTTGTGAGTGTCTCTGCTTGCGCATAAATCCAGATTGACGTGGGCATGTGTGTGTGTGTAAAACCATCACATGAAACCATCATATCACAACATGTCAGTGTGTGGGCCACATCACACAGAGGCTATAATTAAAGTTTCGTGCTGCACTTATGTCACTCGTATCCAACGCTCCATATGGGCTGTGTTTACACTGGGTGGCCGAGACCAGAAAGAGAGACGACTTCAGAGGAGGGAGGAGAGGGATAAACTGGGACGTGGCACACTGATGTCTTAGAAAACACACACGCGCGTGCACGCACACACAACCCAGCCAGATACATGCACACGCACCCCACCCACATTCTATTGGTACATATGATTGTACTTCTATTAATGATATTTTTCACAAAAATTGAGATGAACTTGCAAATATGAGTTGATTATACTTAATGTACTATTTCGACTCAGACTCAGTTTGGCCACAAAACTGCTCCCCGTCTTTACCTATAGCATTTGTCTTTGGCAAGTGAATTAGTCACCCACCACACTGACTGGAAACCTTCTCAGACAATAACATTTGAACATTTCAGCAACACTTTTGTCTGCTCCAAAAGACAACAGAGAGTTCCCCAAGTTTAATTTAATACTTTTATAGACACTTTTAATACCACACAGAATGGAATTTAGAACCTGTTTCCATGGTAATTACATCTGCAATTTACTGACATGGTATGTGCCCAACCGAGAACTGAGATCTGCAGAAGGAGGCCTGTTATAACCTGTTGTAACTTTGTTAAGAAAAGTGCTATGCAAATAAAATGATCATTATTATTATTATTATTATTATAGTATGAAAGATATCAATGAAAACCAGTAGGGATGCATGCATGGACTTCCCAACAGGCTAGAACAATAACTCCTAAGAATATCCTCAAATACAGCCTGGATAAGCAGCAGAAAATGGATGGATGGATTAACTCTTTAAAATAAAAAACTGACTAACTAATTAACTTTCAAATTTAACATAAAGTCAGAGGTTTAGGACAACTATTGCCTTCAGCAGGCTAGAGCAACCTCTAAGACCTTTGTGAAACTTTTACAACATAAATGTACACTTTTTTATTTCATTTAAAAGGGCTTTTTCAAGGAAACTGAAATCATTGGTTTTTAAGCCTAAAACTTATGACTGGCTGTAATGCTACATAAAGTAAGTGTAGTGGCATCTAAACCTCTGTTCTTGGCTAACAAGTAAACAACATCAAAATGACAATAGGAACATCTACACCAGTTGTATTTACCAGTTATTTTGTCTGATTTAAATTATGCTTCACAGGTAATTTTTGTTACAGTTTTTAGAAGTCAGCAGCTGAACTATAAATTCAAGAAATTTAAAGACTGCACATACGAACACCTAAATCTCAGACACCTGAAGGACAATGTTTTTTTTGTCTGTCCCCGAGACAGAACGCTCCTCAAACATGGCTTTGCTGTTGAGTGCAATTCTGTTCTTTTCATCAGAAATAACTACAAGACAAGAGATATCACTGAGGCAGAAAAAGGAATAAACGGGTCAGACACAAGTTCAAAACTCGTATTTCCACAACTGGTGCTACAATACACTCACAATTTCTGCTTTTTAGAAATTTAAAAAACCTGGTCAAGTGTTTTATAAACCGTCACAACTCCATGTGAATTATAAAGTCCTCTTGAGACTCCTGACCTCTTCAGTGTCTACAGACATCTCGAGGATGTTTCAAATTGGCTTGTTGCCAGGGCACTTGGAAGGATTTAATCAAGTAAGTGTCACAAAAGAAACAGGCGCAACTACGTACCAGAGCCCATGTCGATGAAGGGGTAATTGACCAGCACTAGTTTGTTGAAGTTGAACTTGTAAGTGAATCTCTTCCCTTTGGTCTTATGGAGGATCCTCTTGTTGTAGTAGTATCTGAAAGAGAGCAGGACGTGGAGAATGTTATTTACCCTTTTCAATACTCAGCATATCATTGGCAACACGTGGTAAACCTCTGATTTTGTTTTAGCAGAAAATTTTAAGGGTAAAACTATGGACAAATACACTTACTGTGAACATTTTACCAGTTAATTTTACCTACATGCCATGGAAATGACTCACAGTTGCACAGCCAGTCAGTGATTATCCACAGTGCAACCAAAGTGATCAACAAATCACCATTACCTGTGGACCTGAATGAACTGCCAAATCCGGCTCATATGTGGAGATTTAGTAATCTTACTGACTGTCACAGCTTTTAGGGTCGTTGACATCAACAGCCGATCAAATCTGCACATTCTTGCAGCCCTACTGATGTAAAGTGATTACTATATGTGAACAGTTCTGCATTGCATAAGATGTAGATGAAATGAGAAGACAATCAAAGACATTATAGGGTCAACGGTCTTGAACACGTGGACGACAGCTGTGTTCAACACTAGGATTACCACCACCGACCTCACCAAGATTATTATGTTCAATGTTAGTGTATTAGTGTTTGCTAGAGACCTATCCCATATCAAAGCAGCAAAACAACTGGTACCTATAACTAGTTTATTAATTGGCTTGTTAACACTTTATAAATCATTTATAAGCTTTTATAACACATTACATAGACAGGACAACAGTGATCTGGTGCCTGCCAAATAGTGAGCCCAGATGTCTCTGTACTGTTAAGCCTCATATCGCACTTGTTACTGAGCTTTCTTTGTTTTCTCCATCACCATGTTTGTACCTGCTGCTTCATCATGTTTGTTCAGTTACTAACAATGAACCAGCATAAGCATTTTAATTGTCAAAATGTTTCATCTGTCCAATCAAATTATGGCAGATCACATGATTATATCAAATGATCAGACTCATCCTCTAAGGCCTTCCTCTCAGCAGCCGTCCTCATTATAATCACAGCTGTTGATCAGATTGTTCTGCACAGTGGAGATTAACATGGAGATGCTTTCTGCTGGTTGGTCTCTTCTTTAGGACTTTCCAGGTAGAACACAGGTGGGAACCTTCCTTTACCTGGTGAACTGCTCACCCATTCTTTGTCCCACTTTTTTTTTTATTTTTACTTTTATTGTAAAGTGTGAAAAACACCATTTATTAATGAGTTACGATAAGGCTCCTTTTACCAGTTATAAATGTTAACAGAATCAATAACTTAATCATAAACCATTTATTAATCCTTTGAGGGTAGTCTTATTGTAAAGTGGTACCAAACAATATGACACTGCAAAGACAAAAGTGAAACTTTAGAGACCACAATGTGGTTGTCCAACACTAACCCAGTGTACAGCACACAATTAAACAAGCTGTGCACAATGTGAACACACAGTTAGATTCAAACTCTCACTGTGATTACTTATGGAAGTGAGGCAGCCACTCTGACTTAGCCTTACCCAGACGGCTCCATTAGTACGAGTGCATTAGTCATCGTCAATACACAGAGAGATGTGGAAGAGTGAATAGGGAGCCGCTGACAGCTCATCTAAAAAGATGATAAAATGGCTCCTGGTGACTCACCGATAGCCTCAGGACCAAAACCACATTCATATTTCCTCACACAAAAACTTCTACATCAGTGTCTCTCATTCAATTGTCAGTGGCCACTTCATTCTGGGAAATGTAATGCGTTATTCATCATTCCCTGTAGAATTGAGAAAAGAGGAGCTCAGTGGATGGATTTCTACATAAAAAAATTTTCTTGAATAAAAAGTTGCATACAGCTCTCCTATTGTTAAGTTTTAATTGAGCTGCTCTCCAGCAGAAGAAAAGGCTGAAGGTTAAAATCAGAGCAGGAATACAGAGTTTTTCAGTTTCTTCCATCGATCAATTTTTCTTTATACATCTATCCATCTAACAAGATTAACAGTTTCATTTTGGCAACTTATTATTATATATTACTAATGTGCTGGTGAAACTTCAGAGATAAAAAAGTAATAATGAACAGCATTACATAACTGTGAGGTGACCAATGTTTAAACAAACACAATAACCCTGTATTAAAACCTACTATTTTTCCTCCAAGTGGAATAAAACCAATTTTAGGAACTATTTGCAAAATGCTATTTAACTCTTTGCTTTTCCTCACAGCTCCAAAATGATGCATGAAAATAGGAAACTGTGACCACAAAACTTTGAATTTTGTGCAACACTACAGCCCTGGACCATATTCAAGGTATAAATATAAAAATATTCTTTTCCTAAAAATCAGTGAAACCAGAAGTGACGGTTAAAAAACACTATAATCATGGATAAAATATTAGTCACAATGACAAAGCTGTATCCGTGCTCCAGTATGAACTGAGCATTAGTCACTGGGGTTTGGTATAATAGAGAACAAAGTAGAGCAGGAGTGTGTGAACCAGGAGCTCATCCAAGCCCTAAATGACTCAATGAGTGAAGGGCCTCTTCTGAATAGGCCAACTACTACGCACACCCACAGCATCACATGTAATACACACACACACACACACACACACACACACACACACAACAACACACAACACACACACACACACACACACACACACACACACACACACACACACACACACACACACACACACACACACACACGAGCAGGCAGGTATACTGCAGGCACACAGGCCCTGACATACAATGCAGAACATATGCAAGTAATAACTACAATCATCTCCTCGCAGTTGTATGACTGTGGTAACGATTTCTTCTTACATTTTATCCTGTAAGACGTTTGTTTAAAATGTGTCATAATTAGCGTATGAATTCTTAAGTCATAGCCAAGATATGTTTTATGTGGTGACAGTGACCTTTCATCTTTGACCACCATATTCTAATCAGTTCATCCTTGAGTCCCTCTTGAATATTTAGAGCTGCAGCGACAAATTGATTAGTTAAATTGACTGAAAATTTCTATTTGATAATTGATCACCAGCCACTATATCAATGCAGGTATTCTTATCACCAATCTTGTCATCATGGTAAAATGTGATCCTGGAAATACCTAATGTAGCGGGAACTACCACTGAGGTGGTTTTCGAGGTTTTGGCAGGTGTTAATCTGTCTGTCTGTGGACACATTGTGTCACCTGACAACCTGCAAGATACAGTCATGAAAGTTCACAGGTGTGTGGCTGACATGAATAGTCAACATTTTGACAGGTGTGGTGGCTGGCCCTTCGCAAGATGCTCTCTAGTTAATTGTTTTTCGCACTATTCCCAAGTTCCAGTTTATGATTTGTGTGGATTTTATTCTTTTCTGTTTTATATCAATGTAAACCAAATGCTTTGTTTTGTCCAAAAAATAGTCCAAAACATGACGATATTTAAAACGTCGTCATTGATTTCATTTTTCACTATTTGACAATTTATAGACGAAACTAAAAAAATAATCAGCAGATTAATTGATAATGAAAATGTGAAATTATTAAGGTCTTAACCTGTAAGAAGTACTTGAATTTTTGAGATAGTCTTAACTAATACATGCACTAACAAGTGAGCAGTTAAAACTCTAACAATGCTCTTTTTTTTTTTAAAGTTGTACTGTGTATTACATCTCAAACCTTAATATGCATTAAGATAAAGCAAAGGTCTGAGAGCTGCTTTAAAAGAAAATTATTTCCCTCTGAAATGTAGTTGACTTGAAGTATGAAAAACTCAAGCAAACAGCAGACACTTAAACTACACTTGAGAAGTTAGGAGAGATAAACATTATCAAGTACAGTTAATCTGGCATGCAAAAACAACAGAGAAATAAAAACATCACATATGACACACACACACGCACACACACAATCCCTGTTCAGACGTGTGGCTGGATGGATGGTACGTGATGTGGGAAAAGACCACGCACATACATGTGAAAGGAACACACACACGTTCAAACAGTGGTGAAGTCAATGTATGACAGCCAGTCTCACACACTGGGCCCAGGCTTCCTCGTGGCCTCCTGCTCTTTGAAGACCATTTG
This sequence comes from Seriola dumerili, assembly GCF_002260705.1. Taxonomy (NCBI): domain Eukaryota; kingdom Metazoa; phylum Chordata; class Actinopteri; order Carangiformes; family Carangidae; genus Seriola; species Seriola dumerili. The sequence goes on from NW_019174333.1 coordinate 726,939, forward strand.
AACTTTCTTCAAATAAACTAGAAAGGACTTTGACTGTATAGACTCAACCTCTGTGTATTGAACACACACACAGATGTACGGGAAACACAAACTCACAGACACATACACACATACATGTCTCTACACACATGTACTGTATATGCATGAATGAACACACATGTGCACCAACGCACGCTCACTTCAAAGACGCTAAGAAGCATCAATCAAAGACTTCACATCTAACAGAGACAGAACTTCCCTCCAAAGACTTCACACTTAGTTAACAGCCCTTCAGTCCAATAAAAGGTTAAAAAACCACAGTAAAGTTTCACAATAAAGTTTGGCTCCAGCTGGTCCTTGATGTGAAACGCTCACTGTGACCAGAGAGAAAGCAACTGCTTCTGTAGCAACATCCACACTGATATAGTTTAGTTTTAAAACACATCACACCTGGAGTCCACGCTACTCTAGCGTCAACCTCGTCATCTCTGGTCTCACTTTTTGCTGTTAACCATTCGTAGTATTTTCTGTTTCCTGTTCACGCCGCCTCATACACGCCCGGTGAACATGAATGGTCATACGATAAGGGTTGTGCTGATCATCAGAATGATCGTCGATTGTTCATGCCTTTGCAAATGTCACGACAATATTTGACCTGTTTTCTCATTAATATAGTAACTTATTATTATTTGTAGTATTTAATTAGTATTAAATCTAATTCACCCTGTGACAGTTTCTCGTATATATAACCGCATATAACCATGCTTGCAACACGCGCACTCATACACTCTGATCAGCTGATATGGTCACTCCTTTCTCTCTCACACATAGCATAACGCAACACACCGTAACACAAGGCAACGCAATGTAGCATAACGCGGGGTACAGTACCCTGCCGATCATATCGGCTATTGACAATTTCACAGGGTGACAGACTATGGATACGATACCCGACACGTGATATGCATTTTAAATAAATGAGTTTGACTGCAAATTAGCTTCTATTTCTACCTGTGAAACTGTGTGTATCTGTATTGTTAAGTAAACTAGCAACTAAATAAAGAATGCCACAAAACCAATGTTTTACTTCAGATTTATAAATAACACTTTAAATTCACAATCACATGGATCAGAATGTGATTGTGAAGTGGTGTTCAAATATATTCCAATACATGTTCAGAGAAGGATTGGTGTCTGTAAATATGCAGTCATATGATGCTAAGTTGATAACAAAAAAAGGTTTAAGCAACAAACAAGACACAGATGGGCTGGAGGAGGGCTGACATATACCAAGGTGTTAAGTATGTGAGTGTGTACGTGGGTGTGTGTGTGTGCGTGCGTGTGTGTGTGTGGAGATGAGGCAGTGCAAGTACTCATCGCCGTGGCAAACTATAACCCACACCAACCTACAACACAGGAGGTGACACTGATGACTAGCCGTGTGTGCATGTGTGTGTTTGTGTACATGACGATGAGAGAACAGACTAGCAGCTAAATAAAACTCAGTGCAGTGTCCCACATGTGCTCTGCGGAGGGTGGAGGTGTGCGTTTCTAAATCTACTGGAGTTTTAACATGAGGCAGAGATGCACGATTCACAACTAAACACCAGTGGGGTTGGGCGGAGTCAAACAAAACGCCATAAGATGATGTCAGCAGTGAGACATGGTGAAAAAAGGTTAAAATTAGGAATGATTAGGAATTTAAGGTATTTAAAACATGCTTTCACTGGGTGGTAAATAGTGTGATTAAATAAGCCATTTTTCAATTAGTAAATCTGGCACAAAGAGCTATTTCATTAACTAGAACAAACCCATGCTTCATTTTTGTCTTTTGTCATCTTTGTCTGGCTTACACTTCTTCAAATACATGCAGTTCATCTGGAGTTCAAAACAAACAGGATTCTAGTGCCTGAAACTTAAGATTGACATGATGAACCCATCTGGGCTCTTTGCCATGATCTGATTCCTCTGATGTTGACACCTATTAGGAACACATGACCTGAATATGAAGCTGAATAGTAGACTAGCCTTACTAAGCACAGATAATACCTTTTAGACTGAGGAAAGAAAGGATGAAGAAAACCCCAGTGTTTGTTGCCAGTGTTAATATATCAAGTGTTATCCAACCAGGCTTTGTGGTCCTGTCCCAGACATGGGTTTAAATCAGGTCTAACACGGCTTGGCTTCGGTAGGAAAGGCATAACAACTTATATTGTGTATAAGTGGAAAAACTATTCTTAAGTTTATAAAAAGGTTCAATAAAGGCATGGTGTCAATGAGTGATCATGTTAAATAATTGTGATCAAAATAATTGTGATTATTATTTTTGCAAGCAGCCCAAGTTGGGGGTATGAATATGTGGACATGTTTTGCATTCATCCATGCTGACCCTTTCAGACTTGGGAAGATAATGAAATTGAAAATTAATTCATACCTTAAAATGATTGCAGTGAAATTTGTACTGCATTTACTCTTTAAAAAATCTAAAATATCCTAGGAGACATCAGCCACCATGTGTTATCAACACTAGGTGTGAGACTAAGGTTTAGACCCATGTCAAGTTGGAAGTTTTGGCTGGACACGTGTTCAGTCTGCTGTGTCAGGGTTTTAGCTTCTAAGACACAAATCATTAACTTTCAGATATAAACATTTATGTTCAGTGACATTGTTCTTATGGAGCAAATAACTAAGAATGTTTAAGGGGCAGATATAGTAAAAAAAAAAAGAGAAAAGATGTGAACGCTGTTCTGTTTAAACTACGTTAGGTGTCTGCTACCTTGTTTGTTGACACACAGTCTGCAGAGATTTATGTCACTCTAACCGTTACAACCTCATGAATTCGAAGAGTATAATATGGGCTTATTAGGCTTTGTTTCTTTCATTCTTCTTTCACTCTCTTTGTCTCACCTTAGTGCTCGGCTGAGCTTGTCGTAATTCATCTGTGGTTTACACTTCCTGGCCCCCCATAAGCGGGCCACCTCATCAGGGTCCTTGATGACAAACTCTCCATAGTCTCCCTGCCAGGCGATGACGTCGTGGTACTCCTCTTTCCTCAGCAGCTCCAGGATGAAGTGCCACAGCTGGATCTGCCTGGAGCCTGGACTCGATTCGGGCTTGTAAGCCCACTCCGGGAAGGCAAACCCTGTGGGAGGAGAGTGGTGTTCAGGTGGAGGTGAATTCAAAGAAAGGAAGGACACGACGAGGAAAAAGGTTGTTTTTTGTGTCTCTGGTGATAAACATTAAGCAAAAAAATGTGTGGAAAGAACAGCGTGAGTGAAGAAGTACAGAAACAATAGTGACTTTGTGGAGTGAAGCATTTTTGCAAGAATACGCAAAGACATGAAATTGCTGGAAGCCACAGAATCAGGGGTGAAACTGGATGAAATAGGTACATTGAAATTCAAAAAACACATTTGGATCTATAGCTTTCCTTCAAAGTGGATCTATTGGTTCCAGGAAAGCTGATGATGAGCATTTCAGCTAAATCTGTTCCCACAGACCGAAGTCATATCAAAACCTCACTGCTATCAGCATCAGAAGCTGGAAAATCAGCACTGTTATAACAGATTAACAGGCTTTGAGATATGAGCAGACAAAATATAAGCTATGGTTTTATAACCACCATCAGAGCACACATTCACACAGGCACACACACCATTATCCAACAGTTAAAAGTATAGGCTTTGTGTTGTAAAGCAGTGGGTGGCAGTAAAAGACTCAACACCACTTCAACACAAGGCCAGGCTGCATAGCAAAGGCATAGTGACACACACACACACACACACACACACACACACACACACACACCATCACTTATTTCTTACAACACACTACACACACTGGACACAACCAACACACACACACACACACACACACACACACACACACACACACACACACACACACACACACACACACACACCTCATTAGGACCAGATGTGTCTTGGCAATCAGGCTGAGAAAGCTGAGGATGGGAAACATATGGGCACAATATAACAATGCAGAATTTTGTGTGTGTGTGTTTATGTAACTGTAAAAGACACACACTATCCTAACTACCAAGGTTACAATCAGTTTCCCACACTCCATAAAGCCTGTCATATCTATATAGCAGTAGCAGTGAACTGTTAACAATATGTTCAAGGCTGACTGACTGTAACACTGGTGTGATGTGAGATCGATTACACTGCACCACATAATCATGCATAATATTAAAGCCATTGCATCATACTGTAAGTGATCAAGGTCTCGCAATACAAAAATACATACATCTAATGTATATGCAACCAATAGTCTGTCATATTAAACATGGAATTGTTTATTTTTTCAGTATTGTTGTTGCCTCGTCAATGTTTGATAGGAAACTGCTTTGGGGAAACTCCATAATGGCAGAGAACCACACATAAGAACAACCACATAAAAGAACATAAGGCCGGACGAAAGACAGATAAGACAAAGAAAAAAAGGAGTTGTAAAAGAGCTGGGGAGAAAAGAGGACACACCTGGCAACTAAATTCCAGAAGTAAACTGTATATGGATATAGTGCCCAGATGGTGATTAAATCAATTATGACTTTTCCATTTACACAGTATGTGCTTACTGGGATTAGAGTCATTTATGAAGACATTGGGAAACAGTAAAGTAAACTGAACAAAAATGGCAGGTGTGAGTTTATTTAAAATTATACAGTTTACCCGATATTTACTTTTCAACACAGTGAGATGGATTTTCTTACTTTCTAGTTTTTCTGTAGCTGCTTTCAGTGACTGTTTCACTGTGGATCAGTTAAAGGAGCGACAACTGGTGAAAACAGATCGTGCTCGAGTCTTTTTGTGAAGCTGAGTGGACCACAAGCTCCTCTGTGAGTCACGACATTCCTGCCCACATGGGCGGTTCTTTCTCAAAAAAAAAAAAAAAAAGAAAAAAGACCTGCATTTACAAATAGCTGACTCTGCTGATATCAATCGCAATGCCCTGATATGTTCAATCAAATCCTGACCAGAAAGACGTGTGTGTTTACAACCTGCCTAGAAATTGGCATGTGTTTCCTCTTATCCAGATACAGATCACATTTTAATAGCAGGTGTAAATGGAGTCACAATGAGTCATGGAAAAATGAACCACGTTGAACACGGCGAAACCAAAGTCCACCATTAGGTGTGCAGCTGTGTCTGCAAATGTCATTTATACATAGTAGTAGTAGTAGTAGTAGAGGAAGTAGAGGCAGAAGCAGCAGTAGATGTGGTAGTAATACATAACTGACTAAAAGTGGAAAAGTCTGACCACAACAAATGACACTTTGGAAACTAAGAGAAGAAGCCACAAATATTCACTTTGAAATGCTTCCACACTACAAGTGACTTAGCACTGATTTTGTTTAGTGCATGAAAAACTGTCCATACTGCCACTGGAGTGTAACTCCAAGTATTTCACAGGCACGTTGCCTCTGATATTGCTGCAAGCTCCCTTGTGATCAATGTCTGGCTAAATAAAGGAGACACTCACAAGTTGAGTAACTGTAGCAGTAATCTGCTTTCCCCTTTAGGATACATTTAAAAGCTTCAAGCTGTGATGTTTTGTTGTCCAACAGACACCAGATTTTGCAAGAATTCTGGTGGGGCAGAGTTGCATCCTTTCTGTCCTCAACCTTCTTTCCTTTTGTTTCAAATAATGATCCCTTCATTCATTTTGTGCCTTGTAATTCATGCAAATACTTCAAAGATATTCCCTTATTTAAAGGGTTCAACCTATATCAAACAATAAATGTGGAGTGTCCTAATTCTAATGTAACTCTTGATACAAGAACATAACGTAGCTAAATATGCTTTAACATAATTTATACATTTGTACACATAGGTGCATCTCTGCTGAGAAATATGTTTTGTGATGAGCCTGCAATAGAGACATTATGCTTGTTTAAACATCGGAATATCTATATCCGTCTTTGCTGTGTTTTAAAAGCATCCGTGACCCTGGGAGATTATCAGAAACAGACTAAACACTGATAATTAGAAATATAAGAAAGTGATGTGAGATGCTCACTCTCCAAATTACAACAGTTTCACAGACTAGCACTTCACTTTTTCTGAAGGCGGCAGCTAGCACACGCAAAAAATATCTTACAAAAGCCATATTAAGGAAGAGAAAAAAATATCCCAAAAAACAGGAGTTGCTCCTGGTGACTAATAAACCACATGCTGATATCTGATCTCCTATGGTGCTTGGAGATCGAGCCAACACACAGACAAGCTGGCTGTGACAGTTGATAATGGCCATTTGAAGGCAGATTACTAATAGGCATATGATTCATAGACATGACAATAAGGCTCTTGTCACTGGGGACAGGTTAGGCGTTGTGACCGAGACACAACGCACAGCTGTATAATGGGGTACACTGGTGATTGCTGCAGAAAAATACTCATGTGCACATGCAGTACACACATGCACAGACACGCACTGAGACACACAACACACAGAAGGAGTGTATTAACTCAAAGTGGGCGAGCTAATATCTCTCTCACACAGGAAGTACACAGACACACAACACAGGTTAGTGGGGAGAGGTAAGTGGGTTCATGCGTGGGTGCACAGAGCACACAGACAAAGAACACAGGAATAGCAACCATGCCCACCGCATGTGTGTGTTGCAGATGTCCCTGCTGACTCATATCTCGTTCATTTGTCGTTCAGCTTTCACAGATTCCGCCTTTCTCCCCCTCAACACCACTGCCATCGATGTCTTGCTTTCTTTTCTCTTTCATTCTGTCCCTCCCTCGCTCAGCCTCTCCTAAGACACAGTCTCCTAGCAACAAAAGCTTTTAGCTCTAAAAATAAATGGCCGAGTCACGACAAACAAGACAAAATATGATTCAATAACAGAAACTGGCCAAAAGAGTTCGGAGATTGGGCGCAGATCCAGGGACCTGCGATGTGAGTGTGTGATCTGTCTAACCAGCGGAGACCTCTCAGCTCACCGTCAGCTTCGCTGTCACACAGAGTTTACAATGGAAAAGGACTGTCCGATCCCTAGAGCACCGAAGCACCACGTTTCACTTCCACTATAGTCAATTCGATCTTAAAATACTGTACATTAACAATGTTTTGTCTCTGAACACAGACGAAGCACATTCATTCACATTCAGGGTGCTGTATCAGAGACACCACCTTGATAGCAAGACAGACGGGTACAGAAAGTCCGACAGCACAGCTGATCAGCTGATCGTGTGGCATTCTAGCAGACTGAGGGTCCAGTTGGAGGTGCATCTGCTACAGCTGGTGGTTAATGTAATGTGAGTAAAAACAGAGATTAACAGATAGTGGATGGCACAGGCAGAGCACTAGAGAGAGAGAGTGACAATGACAGTAAAGGACCAGGGGATGGTTGCACAAAACACCTGAAGTTAAGATTATCCTTCAAGCCTGAGTTACGGTCTCCTTAAAATAAAAACAGTTGCACAAAACAACCTTAAGTCTTCTCCTTAAATTTTTCCTTAAAATCTTCACTAAAGTATTTTAGGTTTTCTCCTTACCTTAGCCTTAAACCTTTAGAATCACTTAAAATAAATTGTTGCACAAAGGACCTTAGCGACCAACTTCACCATGGTGAAGTTCCCGTCAAAACAATGTGAGGATGAGGTAACAGGTATCAACAAGTGCTAATGGCAGCAAATCAACAATCTCCGTGGAAATTTTACAGCTGTAAAATCTCTTTCACTGCTGTAAATTTCTTTACTTTTAAAGACATTTTGTGCAACACCCTTAAGTAACTCCCTCAGCTAAGGAGAAATTAAACCTCGAGTGTCATACTTACAAACAGGAATTTAACATGGCATGGGAAGTAATTCAGTAACTATCTTTGTTAACCAAACTAAGACACAGTGGCCCAAATTCACTTTCAGGTAAAAGTCCTCCAGTATTGATGATTAGCCCACTTTTGATATGTTCATCTCTTTTTTTGGAAAACAACTTTCATTTTTACTAACACATGCGTGCAAGCTACAGGAACTTCACTAGTTGTGGCTGCTGTTCATTGTATATCTCTTAGACTCCTTTTTTACTCAATATGCCCAGTGTAGTGAACCTGAGATGCCCGGTTACATTATTATCTAATAACTGCAGGGACCAGCTGTGTAAACAATGGCAGTCTGTGACTGACAGAGTGACTGAGTCACTACTTCCTGTGGAGTTTGCTTTTTTCCTGCAGCCAACCAACCAATCAAAACTTAGTCGACTAACATTTGGTCAACCATTAGGGCGAATCCCTACACTTGAGCTGTATAGAAAGCGTTATAGATATGTTACTGGGTTGTAAATAAGCTGTTTTCCTAAGCAGTTTTTGGGGTCCTTTTTGACCAACGTTCTACAGTTTCGTCAAATCAGTCATGGTATTGACAGCACACGAGGTCTGAATGCAGAGCTGCAAGTTAGTGAAAACTTAAGTACACGAACGAACCCAAAGGCCTTCGTACTATCTGGCAAGCTCTACTCCAGACAGGAAGAATTTCTGATTGTTAGGCGGAGGTGAAACGCACAATTTCAGGCCTCACTGGATTCTATATATAGCCATGTACCAAGGTAGAAAAACTCATTTACTATTAGCCTGCGGTCCCAAGCCACCTGCATTCTCCTTTCCAAGAGAAACACAGGATCTGCGCAGCAGCAATCAGTGGGTGAGGGGGTTTTAACGCACAGCTCTGCTTTACTTAGGGACTCTGACGTCACCACAGTTGGAATAGTGCTCATAATAACCGATAGCCATCATTGGGGTATTGTCCAGAAAGCCTGCAGCCGCTGAGACTAAACACAAACCACCCCCTCCTCTCTTGCTCTCCCCCAGCAAGTTTCTTTAACATGCTGTTCCATCTATTCCCCCGTTTATTTTTCCCTCCCTTCCTCCTATTCTTTGGTGGGTCTATATTTAGCCGCTGGAAAGGTCGGTCTGTGTCTGTCTGCAGGGTAATGATTCAGGGGCACGGAGAGCGACGCGTAGAGGTAAGAGGCCAGGCTAAAAGACCGGGGGCTTGATGGCTTCTGAGATCTGGATGGGGTTTTATCATGGATGGGATCAGGACAACACAGAAAGGCAGGAAATAAATGGGCACAGATTAGGAAATGGGGAATCGCTGTTTGGCGTAAACAGACCTGACATGTGCGTAAAGTAAAATTCTGGAGAAAAACACACAAATAAAAAACAAATAGAAAAAAACTGAAAAGCTTCCCACCTCATTTGAACATTTAAAGTGCAAAAATTAAAATTAAAATTCTTACTCATGATTTTGTCATGAATTCCTGCAATCTATTTAAAATGTAAGGTCATTTTTAAATCAACCAAGTTTAAGATGATGAACAATGAACTGTGGGTTTCCATTTTGCCTTGCTGTATAAAAGTACCCTTCTACAATGCTGGGATCACAACAGGCAATCTAACACTGCTTTATTGAGGAGTCCTGAGCCTCAAACTACTGTTTAAAAACCCTCTGCTCCTCATTGTGGTGATCTCATAATTACCCTTAAAGGATGGAGTTGAGATTCGAGGAGCCAGTGGCTTAAAGCCAGGGAGGAGTCAGAGAGACAGACGGGATGAGGAGGAAATCAGGTGGAAAGGTAGAGTGGAGGAGGAAGAAGAAAAATGGAAGAGAGGGCAGAAGGAGAGAAAGAAACACAAATCCAGCAGAGATCAAAGGGAGAGGAGGATGGCCGTCCACAGGTGCACCGCATAAACCTTCACCTCGGTTCTCACATGATGCCTCCATTACATAAGGCTTATAGAGAGACAGACGGATGAACAGACTGACATGACAGACCAGGAGAGGAAGGACTGGAGACAGGGTCAGTGTCAGGGAAGAGGGAAGAGATATAAACAGACAAAGACAGAACAAGTGCATTGCTAAAAAAAAAAAAAAAATTAAGAATATTTTTAAACTGGAGTAGATGTGTGTAGATGTGTATCTGTGTGCTGAAATGTGTGTTTGCATAATAATGCCGAAGGATGGACCTGAATGTACATACAACACAAAATTAAAAACATTCATAATATAGTCTGATTCAAGGATTCTTGGATACACAGAATTGGTTGCTAGTGACATGCAGACTCTGCATGCCAAGTGAACAACCAATCACAATAATTTCTGATCAATTTATCACACGACTAGAACAGGCTCTGTCCCCGCTAGTCATCAACCACAACCTGAAAATACACTGAGGAACAGGATAAAAACAGAAAGGTAAGATTTGTTTGCAAAAAGAAAATCTACTTCACTTGTGTGTAATTATTTCAGCTGCAGAGAAGATGATGTGGCCTATTCACGTTATCTGGTGTAAATTCCTGTATTTCTTGATATCACAATATCCCAGATATCCCAGAAAAACTAAAATAGTAATGTCAGGTTTTTTCCAGTATCGTGCAGCCCTACTTGATGGAAAGAGAAATAATTACAGAGAATACAGGAAATGAGAGGTAAGGGTGTGAATGAGTATTTTCAACACAGGAACTGAGAATTGTATAAGGATACAGAAGGGACAAAAGAAAAGTCACCTGAATACCAACAGTAGATAAAGGCTAAAGAAAAACTATGAGTCTTATACTTAGTTTAAAGTCTGAATCTCTACATATCTGATAATTATTGGCTGTTATTAATTAATTTAATTTGTTGTTGTTGAGTTATGCTTTGTTGGCAGATATGGGAACACTGCTGAAGCCTTACATAACCATCAATGAAGTGGCATTGCATGGCTTAAATCAGCTGATGCTGCTTTCTATCTCAGTGCTGAGAAATCCATTTTTATAATACTATAGCTCATGCTGTGAACGAAGCTTCCCTTACACTAAACTAAGCAAAGTTTCACCATTCGGAATGAAACGTTTAGAACACAGGGAGCTGCAATGCTGTGTATTCAAGCACGCAGAAAGACACAGCAGAAAGTAAAGAGTTTGACTGTTTGCCACAGCATTAAAGCCATGGACTGAAAACTGAAGCCTGTAAGTCTATAAACCATCTCTGCTACAAGTGAGACAGCTAAGACACTCTAATCTGTGGCACAGCGGCCGCCCAAACCCCGCCAGACAGAAACCTGTCGCGTCCTGGAGAACTCCACAGCACCTTAGAGGCAGCCAAGGCTGTGATTAAGCCAGCCGGTTTGGTGCGAGTATCTGTGTGTGTGTGTGTGTGTGTGTGTGTGTATTCAAGAATCAGTTATTATAATCAGATATGGGTCACACAGCAGTTTTAAATATGTTAAATAATCATGTCACTGTGGTCATTTACTCGTATCATTTAATAGATGCACCTTTCAATCTATTCTAGACGTATAATTTAAGCACCAATGGGAAGGAAAAAAAAAAACGCTGAACATACTAAGTGCAGGGAAGAAGTTGTAATCAACAGTGAAGCAGTGGATAATCTTCACAAGAAAGATTATCACTGTTGTGTTAATGAGAAACAAAATCATAAGCAGTCATATCACCTTAGAGCACAAACTTCTCTCTCCTAATCTGCAGCGCTTGAGCCAAGGTTGAAGACAGGGCTGTGTCAGGCCTAAAGTCCCAGAGAGGAAGAACACTTACATGCGTATACACATGCTTTAAAACTCGTCTGAGCATGCTTTCCTCTCAGCAAATAACAACCCTGTAAAACATTCAGCTCTAATGTGCTCCTAGCTACCTGCCTGCCTCACTGAGATCTCAAGCTTACTTCCTACAGTCGGGTTTGGTTGTGAATAATAGTGAGTGAGAGACGGAATAAGAGACAGACAGACATATATAAAGACAGGGGAGAGAGATATACAACTACTGTCTCCATGCAGAGATGCAGTGAGGCAGAACAGACTTGGTTTATCTGTTGCACAGCAACACACACTGTTGTGCACATACACGTGTGCACAGAAATACACACGAATTGTGCATGTTTATGATAGATTGTCTGCAGGAAATAAGGCAGGCTGACACCCTGCAGAGTGAAGTCAACCAAAGTTAAGCTCAACAAACCAGCCATCTCCACACTCGGGCAGTCCCTTCACTGTTTAATAACATCAAACTGAGCAGCCGGCTGGCAGGACGAACAAGGAGACCACCCTTCAACCGGAAGGATTTGGTTAAATCACTGCAAGATGAAGCATTATTCTTTCCGAGGCTACATCCACACTACTACGTTTTCATTTTAAAACAGCATTTTCAAACGAAAACAATCTCCGGCGACCGTTTTAGCTCCATATCAGAGACAATCTCCATCCATACTATCACATCTGAAAACACATACATACATGATCACTCAAGTACACTGGGCATTCATGATGTAAACAGGAAGCAGATTGTCTACTCTGCTTGATTGCAAAAAAAATATTATGAACGAGGAACAGCAAAGACAGTTGTAGCATAAAAATACAGAACTGAACTGAACAACAGCTGCTAGCAAACACAAGAGGGTCAGTAACACTTGTAATTCATTATCGTGTTGTATTCACCACTGGTAGTCGAGGCTGATGAGACCCAATCAGGGAGCGACAGTGGGAGTCTACGTGATAGTTTCCAAAGGTCCCAGTTTTAGCCTGTCCAGACTACAACACAACCCCAGAGTTTTCAAACTAAAACGGGTCCAGCAGCATTTACAAAACCCTCTTGTTTGGGTCTTGAAAACTCCAGAGTTGTGTGGACGAGAGGTGCAAACGTGACAAAAGAGATGAGTTTTAAAATGAAAACGTAGTAGTGTGGATGTAGCCTGAAGTGCAATCGAGCCAGATGTGGAAGGGCTTGTTTCTGGAAGAAGGGAAAGACCAGTGTATATGGGTAAGAGGGAATGTAACCGTGAACAAAAAAATGAATCCTGAAACTGTCGTAAACTGACAGACGCCACAATGGAGCAGAGCGGTGGTGATGTACAGGAGCTGACTTCAGAGCAAGAGAGAGAGAAGATAAATATCTGCATTTAAATCTGGTTTCTGTGTTGTGGTTTGGTCTCCAGACTACTTTCATTTCCCTCCAACACACACACACACACACACACACACACACACACACACACACACACACACACACACACACACACACACACACACACACACACNGTCTCCAGACTACTTTCATTTCCCTCCAACACACACACACACACACACACACACACACACACACACACACACAGGTCTTTCTATACTGACATAATGCATTGCCCCTAACCTCAGCCTAATTCTAACCTTAATCCCAAAACCAAGTCTTAACCCTCAAAGGAAAGTTAAAATGTCCAAACAACCAAAATTTGCCCGCACAACCATAGACAGACATGTATAAACACATACGCACACAATAATGAAAATTTGGTGACTTCAGCTCTTGGACTAAGCCATGTGAACACTGGTGTGCATGTGTACACACGTACACACACACACGTACGTACACACACGTACACACACACGTACACACACACCACACACGTAAAAAAAACCCCCACACCCCCCACGTTTACACACACACACACACACACACACACACACACACACACACACACACACACACACACACACACACACACACACACACACACACACACCCCAATACATACACGTGTCACCACAACCCAGAATAGGCCTGTAGCTCCATATCCAAGGAGCTGGATGAGTGACTCATTCTTGTACTCCACGCCAATCAAATTTCATCTCCTCCTTTCCCATAATGCTGCTTTCCTTTTCAGCATCTTTCCACAGAGACAAAGAGGCTCCACTGTTGATTACAACTAGTAGGAAGGACAACCAGCTTGACATTACGAAAAGCTTCAGTTCAGGGATGTGACAGATAAATATTCTTGAAGTCATAAAACTTAAGGAGCAGAGGAACCATACAGGAGTTTTTATGACGAGTGGGTGTCAGAAAAAATATCAGTCAGGAATGTGCATATTTGTGCGCTGATTAACACCTGGATTCCAAGCATCTAAACATGTCTTCTACAGTGTTTTTTCTACTGGATAAAGTTTCACTAAACTTTTGGCTATGAGAAGTTAAATCAATCTTAAAGCCAAAATCACATTCTGCACATCATATGACACCCTCTGTCCTTAAAGGCTTGATGTGAATGAGGAAAATAAACTCTACAAAAAAGCAACAGAAGAGGAAAACTTTTTTAAGACAGACTTACAATAGGTGTCTTGTACACAGAGTAGACAGAATTAGCAGTAGCTAAGTAACAATATGAGGTAACAAAGTAAGGTAAGGTGCAAACATGGGCTGCACCAATCAAACCTTTTCCCTTCCAATACTGATTCTGATAGCTGAAGTCAGGATATCTGCCAATACGAGGACCAATGTAATATCAGTGCATTCATTCTTTTGTGCCAGTTATAAAATCTGCCTGATCTACCGTGGAAAAATGGGTTCGCTGTGGCAATAAAACCCCAGTTAGCAGCCTGTTGTGACTGAATGATGGCAACTCAAAGTGGAAACATTGAATTTTAAATATTGACAACATAAATTGCATTAAATTCGAATTAGTCACTTTACCCAGTATGCCTGATAATTAATCTGCTATTTTGATAATTGAATGATTGTTGAAGTCAACATTTCCTGGGTCCAGAATTTTATGCTTTTCTTTGTCAGACATAAAAATAAACAGTCTATGGACTGTTGGTTGGATAAAACAAGTCAGACTAATTTTAACTGGAATTTTTCACCTTTTTTGAAATGTTATAGACAAAACAGTCGATTTATCAATAAGAAAATAACCAGATTAATTGATAATGAAAATAATCAATAGTTGCAGCAATGTCAGGAATAACTGTTCATTGGTGGGCTATGTGCTCTTCAATAGTCAAGATAATTGAAGTGGAAGTATTATTAATCATGTCTGATACTTAACTCAAGCCTGAGTGACGACCTGTTCACTCTGGGGGAATTATTGTTGATTAGACGTAAAGAATCAAACTGGACCATCAAGGACACCTTGTATGAAGTTCTCACTGAATAGAAAGAAACCTTTTCTAAATTTTTTTCTCAACATGAACATCTTTTTATTACAGCCAGAACTCTGATTCTAAGCTGCCACTCTTCAGTATTGGCTCATAATATTGTTGATTTACTGCTTGTAGCTCAGAGTGCAATCACAGTGACAGTAATTCGCTCAGCATGAGTGTGTCCGTGAAATTCTTAAAATGTAAAACAGCCAGCGAGGGACTTTCTACATGTGTGATGTCTGGGCGCGTTAGTCAGCCTTTCCTCATTGGCAGAGCCACCGCAGTCTTAATTCTGCCGTCTATTGCATTAAAGCTGGATCTTGCAGTCTCTAGACTGAGTGGCTCGCTCTCTGTGTAAAAACATTAAAGACAGAGGCACGACGGCGTCACCACAGGGAGATGGCAGCCCAAATGAGCAAGCCATGTTCACTAGCTGCAGTGAGAAAATTAAAAGAGTGTGTCTGTGTGTGTGTGTTTTAATGCAAGACAGACATCACCCATTTTCATAGCATGTGGAGGGTCCGGGCCCCCTAATATAGTACGCATGCTGGGAGTAGGCGAGATGAGTGAGTGTCTGAGGGACTAACTGACTTTCACGTTTCAATAAAACAGAGACACGACTCATTCATCACTGCCATCGGCCTGGGGCCTTTCAAACAGCCAACAGGGACAACAAATGGGTGACAAATCTACTTCTTATGAGTTCACAAATGAACAGGGACAGATCTTTGAATTTAATAAATTCACCAGGTTAAATCATGCTGATGTTTAATGGTTAACGATTTAGCATTCTTTCTCAATTAGATCATTTGCTTCAATTAGCTCATTCATCAAGTCATCTAAGCAAGTATACACAAGAATTTTAGATTGCCAAGAGTTTTAAGTTGATGTTAGCATGTTAGCAGAGTGTGAGCGCTGCAGGTCGTGAAGGACAGACAGGGAGAAATAGCGAGCTGAACTTTATGGCCTGACCTGACTAAATGGTGCTGTTCTTATCATTAAGATAATTTATGGCCTACCTTTGAAGCAGCTAACAAGACAAGGCCAAACTCTGCATTGGCTTTTACAGTTTCTACAGCTTTAAGTGAGTCTCAATGCCAGAAGTGTGAAATGATTTGAACAAAGGCCAATATTGGTTTTCAATCACATGACAGTTTATCATAATTATGTAGAGCAACAAAGCAGATGTACATCAGTGCTCCCTTCTGTTTGCATGTTTTTAGATTAATATTAAACAGGGGTGATGTTAGATAACAGTGTAGTAGGGCTGGAACCAATGATTATTACCGATAACTGAATAATGTGTAATTATTGTCTTGATTAATGGATTAATTATTTGGTCTGCCAAAATGTCAGAAATTTGTGACAAGTGTGACAATTTTTTTAAAATGGTTAATTGTTTCAGCTTTACAATGTACAAATACAACTGGAAACAAATAAAATTTCATTTGTGAGGCATGGCCAGTTAAAATGGTGCATTCAAGAGAAAAATGTTGTATTTAGCTTTTGACCAGCTAAACCCCTCAAAAGATTTTGTACAACTTTGTTTATGGTCACTAAACACACAGTTACATGCAATTGCTCAACAATAGCTGATTGAAACTGAGTACGTATCTGGTAAAAAAATCTTTAGGCTGTTTGTGTTACAGCTTCTCCTCCTCATTGACCTGCCCCTTTTTTGATCTGCCTAGAGGTGAGATAAGTACTGTAGGCTGTCAGGTGTACACTGTGTGTGTGAGCTTGAGATGGAGAAAATGTGAAAGTGTCCCTATTTGTTATGGGGAGTAAAGTTTCACTGTACTCTTATCTGAATGTGGGTGTGTGGGAGGGCGAAGGTTTGTGTTATGCTGCCTGGATGCAATTGTGTGAAAACTAAAAAAAAGTTTATACAATTAGCCTTTAACACAAACTTCCTATATTTTAGGTTTCAAATGCTGACACACACAGAGTCACATCAGTCAACACACCACACACAGAAAGTCCCAGGACAAGTAGCGATGGCCATGAGAGAGATAGAGAGAGAGAGAGAAAAAAAACACAGAGTTCCCAATAGACTGATGACTGAAGCAAACACAACGGACAAGAAAGACCGTGCTCTGCTGAATTCATCTTTCTCTCACTCCATCTTTTCCCTCGCAGACCCCGACAGGTTTTATTAACTCCCAGACAAGACAGAAAACCTTCCCCAGCTCTCTTGGACTTTATTCAATGAAAACATCACATTGTTTACTTTTATATTATTTTCATTCAAAGGCATTTAAAGTAGAGCGGTGCTTGCAAGAAACTCAAAGTGAGCATGCAGCATCTCATTGTGACACTGCATGAATTGAATCAAGGCTGTAACATGCTGCTGAAAGGCCAGAGACTTCCATGCTGCTTTAACAACATTAAGCTACACTATGTCACCACAGCAGGGAAAAATGTAAGAGGAAATTTCACATAATTATATATATTTATTATTATTTATATTATTATATAATTTGGTAGGTAGCTCAAAAATGGCTGCAGAGCTGGCAAAATAAAAATGAGATGCCTGTGTCTGAATACATCCATAGTTAATGATGTTAACAGCTCAACAGTCTTTCCACACATATACCTGCTATGCCAACACACAGGTAAGGTGCTGCTGCCTCTTGTCATGGCTAGAAAGTGTGCGTTCAGGGTAACTCCTGAAGATTAAAGGAGTTCCATCTCTTTCTGTTGTGTGTAGAAATGAATAAAACTCAGCTGGAGGAAACTGTCCCTTTCATATTTAAAAAATATGCCTGTCAGACAGACACTTGTAAGAAGAGACCAGATGTGTCTTGGTTTTGGATTTAATTTCTTTGGACACAAGAACAGCACTGCAACCATTGATCTTTCCCTTGGGCCTGCAGACTGCTGCCACAATGATACTTGAGCCTTTTTGTTGTGCACATGCATCATTTTGGATGAATTCCTTTAGAAACTCTAAATAACTCTTAGTCATTTTGTTGACATGATATTTAGGAAAACGGGCAACTGCAGAAAGCATGTGAATTTAAACATACTTGAGGTACCAGCAAGAGACCACAAATGTTGTATAGTGCGGACAAAGAATATGCTATAGTAAAATGTGTATGGTTACTGCTACTGTCACAAACCTCTGAGGCTACGTCCACACTACTACGTTTTCATTTTACAACAGCATTTTCAAACAAAACAATCTCCGTCCAGACTATACGTACATGAGCATTCACATAACTTGGGCATGTGCAAAAGCAAAGACAGTTGTAGCATTAAAATACAGAATTGAACTGAACAATGGCTGCTAGCAAAAATAACAAGGTCAGTAACACTTGTATTTCATTATCAGTAGTTGAGGCTGATAAGACTCAGTCAGGGAGAGACCCTGGGTGTCTATGTCATCATTTCCAAAGGGCTCCATCTTCACCAATCCAGGCTACAACACAACCCCAAAAATTTCTGTAATCAGTGCTCAAAAATTCAGGAGCCGTGGGACAGGAGGCGAAAAAGTGGCAACGGACACGACCTCCCCGACCAAGCCTACTGTTTGGCTGTCGGAGGTTGTATTTCCAGACATCACTTTTCCTAGTCACGACTGCCATGGTGGACGTAACGCTACCTGAGTCGAACTAATGTAGCCAAAAACAACATGTGTGCAGGTGCGCGAGTAGTGAAACGCTACTCGAATAATGACGTCAACAACAAGTACTCGAGTACCCATCATTAGCGTGGACGTAGCCTCAGTGTGGCCCCATCAAATAAAATTCAAGATCTTACAGCCCCTGAGTCCTTACTACTGAAACACCACACAGAACAGACACACACTGACACGCTTGTCCTGAATGTCTATTTGGGTTTACAAGCTGTATATTCAAACTGTTTGGTTTCAATTGTGCTCTTAGCTTGACTATCCCCTCCTTGACTTTTTTATGGAAGTTTAACTGGCAGCATATCCAACCGAGTGTGGTTTGTAGAAATTAATATTTTGAAGAGTATTATAGTTCGTGTTTATGTGATTATGAATTATTTCACAAAGCTGGACATCTCATATTTTCAGTCAAGCAAGTGAGGGGGTAAAAGTGCAGGTGTAAGGCCAACAAGTGTACGGGCAGGAAAAGTCTGGGTTGGATCAACCCTGTCCAAACAACCACAAAACCAAACTCTTTTTCTCTCTGTAACCTGTTGGCAGGGGGGGTTTTCCCTCAGTGACTCTTGAGGTGGCCCCTTTTTGACAAAATGCACCCAATTTATTTTGCATCGTTTTACAAATGGTTTCTGAATTAGCCGAGTTTTTTTTCTAGCTAAAGACTTTCCACTCGTGCTCTGCCAATGAATGTCACAGTTGACTTCAGTGTGTGTCAAAGTTCCCATTTCATTTAAAAAAAAAAAAAAGACATTATAACCTAGTTGTTGCCACCTACTGCAGGATATAACCTGGCAGGCTAACCACTCTGCTTAGCTAAAACAGACTCCGTAAAACATATGGGCTTTGGTAGATATTTCTGTCTGACAGCAGCTTGGTTGTAACTACTTTAGCCCTGGCAGTGGCAGTGTGGGCAGTATTATACAGGACCACACCTAGTCTGTACCCTTATTCTTTTTTTTATACAGTCTGTAGAAGTCAGACCCACATGTTGGTAGAGCCCTACCTCAATCCTTCTGGCCATAAAGGACGCCAAACCAACCTGGGCTCCCCCACCCCCACCTCTCTCCGTGTCATTCTCCACGAACCACAGATGTTAGCCATAACACACAGCACAACTCTCCACACTGCTTTCAGTTAGAATGACTCCAGTCAAAACAGCCAGAGACAAAGCACAGACCTACCTCTACACCTTCTGTACTCTCAGCCTTGGTTGGATTCAAAAACTTACAAACGCAAATCAAGGGCAACTGATGTGGAAAAGACTGTCCGTCTAGATTTCCTGATGAACAAGGGCTTGTGAAGCTCCACTGAGAATGCTTACTTTTTGTATACTTGCAATACAAAATCTATCTGGATTTTGTATAACCTGTAACTTTATGCAAGAGGGATTTATAAGTGTGTTACTGAACAGTATCCTGTCAGGTGTCTTAGCGAGATGTGTCCTGCTGCAGAAGCCTTCCTTATCTGGTCGGTGAAGTGAGTTGCTGGTTTCACTTGACCTACTCTGTCCTTTCATCTGCCCTGCTGGAGGTCAACTGCCACAGAGCCAACGCAGATCCACTCAGTCATAAATACTTACAGATACTACTAAGCAAACAGGCCGGCTGACAAAGAACGTTAAACTCATGAGCACATTCTTTGGAGTAAAAAAAAAAACGGGACTGTCCGTACTTAACAAATGACAGTGCATAGATAAAGAAGCAAGCTGCACTTTGTCTAAGGCGGGTCTGTATTTTGAGAGCTCGGAAAGTGAATTCATCAAAGCAAAATTACATGGAGATACACTGCTCAGGAACACCTAGGCCTCACAGTGTTCTCACACCAGATTTCCCACACTTGGAAAAAGGAAGAAGTTACATTTCACATGAGAAAAGTGGCTTAAAACTGCCAGAAGAACAGCCATTTCTTTTTGATAGTATATTCTTTATTATTACTCTGAATAACTGTCCAAATGTAGACACGTGGTACCACAATAAAATCTATTTCAACTATCAAAAATATCACCATAATCGACAGGCTTTAGTGTCAACCTCTAATATCCCAGAGCACAAGTTTCTTTGCTTTATACAGATGTTCAACAACCTTGCAAACAGAAATTCATCACTGAAGAGGCAGAGAGAACATTTGTTTCTCCGTCAGTAGCCTCAAAAGATACATACAGTACAGCCCCAGGATGTATTCCAATTAGAGCAACAGGTGCAACGCTCATTTATTCTCCACCGGAAAAAAAACGCTCTTGTTGTTATTGCTTTTCCACCTGCATGTACAGCCCACAGCTGAATTTTACAAGTTTAAGCACGGTGTATGGAGGCTGTTAAAAGTCATCCTGGGGACTGTAGGAGATCACTAATTGCAGTAGGAACGGATGAGGCATGTAGATATAAAGTGTGTGCAAAAAAGACAATTACCACAATTGATCAAAAATAACTACTGTATTGCAACATTACAAATTGACAATTCCTGTTGGTTTCACAGTAGAAGAGAAAGGATTGTACTTTTAATATCTGGCCTGATACAGAACAACCACCCTGAGGTAAGGCACTTCAAATCACCAAATCCCAATGGGTGCCTACAGAAATAAAATGTCTGTTTAGTAAGAGGAGGAGTAAACTGGTCATGTACAATAACAAATTGATTAAGGTTGCTCCATCTTTTCCCTCAGATGTAACGTAACTACTTCTGAAATACTGGTGTGAAAAGAATTTTGTGTATCATATATTCACCAAAATAGACAGGAAATCCTGATTAAAAACACCCTAACAGATAAAAATAAAATGTAAGATAAAAATGTGGAAGGTGTGAAGCTCAAAAGATTTCCAGTGCCTCTAAATAAAACATTTCATCTCACACGTTATCAGCGTGTGACAGTTTAATTCCAAAATTAGATATCCAGAGCATCACCTCAGAGAGATCTACAATCACACAATGATGAAAAACACTACCTTAAATGTGGAACTGTAACTTTTTATTTGATATAATTACACCTTTAAAAATGGATCCTCTAGATTTTAAAAAAGTGAATAAATGTGCAGGCATAGATGTCTATCAACGTTCATCTCACCGGCTGATTGTGAGGCTTTCCTGTGCGTGAGGCCCTGGTGTTTGTTTGGCCTGCATGTCCCAGCTCGCATAACCTGTTGTCTATTCTCTTAGCTTCGCATGGGTCACCAAAGCCACTGTACATACACACTTCCAGGAAAAGAGGCTCGCCGTAACATCAAGAGATGATCATAGCAACACTGACCTGGGCCGCCACTTGACAACACACCAGAGAAATGCTGACGTCACTCTGCTGCAGTTTTTCCAGGGTCTGCTTGTCCGGACTTTGCTCAGTAGTAATCAGGAATGTGATCAGGTCAACCTTTGCGTTGACCTGATCAGTCATAGTAACCACATAATGGGAGGGAAACCAGGGAAAGGGTACATCCTGTGAGGAACACTGGAATTAAGGGATTTTTTTGGTTATGGCATTTTCCTCCCAAATGGATTCTGTCATGATTTAGTATGTGTTAGAAAGGTGAAACTGAGACCTGAACCCAGCAATTACCCTCATGTTTACAGCCTGACCCGACTGAGCCTGACTGGTCCTGCCAAAAATAAGACCCAAGACCTGATTGTAGTCGTCTCTTTTAAAAAAAGATAGATATACACTTGCTTTTAAAAAAACAAAAGCTTTGTCACAAAAAAACACCACAAAGCACAAGTAACTTAATATAGCAAATTTTTTTCTTGTATGTTTAGTGACATACACACGACATAAATTGCAGCCAACTAGAAGCACATGACACTACAACATCTCCAATAAATCACACAGACCCAGGGTGTCCTAAAACACGGCGACTGCGAAAACCACACCGTCAGTCACCAGCACCTCTTCTCAAACTTTCCCTGAGACAAACAACTTGGCCTCGACTTGTTGTGTAATTGTGCCGTCTCTGCTGCTGGTGCCAACAGCATAATTCAGTATAGTGGTGAGACAGTAACACAACAAAGTCCTTCCCAAAGGAAACTAACAGCGTCATTTTTTTTAACAACCCGAGCCCTTGGTTCATTAGCTTTGGTCAAACCAGTGTTATTAGAGCTATTTGAATCTACATAAAGACGTCTAGTTGCTCTTCCTGTAATTACAATAGGCTGAGTCAACTGCCTGCAACCAAATGGGTCTTCCTAGAGGGCAATTTGGTCTCGCTGGTAAAAGCCAAACACTCACTTTATTTTGACCACATCAATGTCAGGTAGAGCAGCACTGTGGCGGACATATGGGCGCACACACACACACCTGCATTTGTGCACAAACGCACACATTTGTGCTCACAAATGTATAAATACATTCAGTCGTAAACAGCAGCTCAGCCCTCGCCAGACTTAACACCAGCTAATTGTTAATGTATGGCTCCTTTCATTCCACACTCACACACACCACACACACACAACACACAACACACAACACAGACACGCTTACATACAGAGTGCAACAAAGCGTGCTAGTTCGCTGGCCCCGGCCGTCTACAGCTGTGACGTTTTACATGTGGTGCATTGTTGATACAAGGAGTAACACAAGTGGAAAATTGAAGCTGGTGGGGCCAGACTGCTGACTTCCTGATAGGAAGAGAGTGGAGGTTGACCCATATATATAGTATATATATTTTAAGTAGTCACCAGGCTCTAACACTACAGGAAATACACACAAAGGACCTGTGTAGCTGTGTGCATAAAGTAATGTGGATACAGTTCATGGGTTACTCAATGAGATCCTTTAATATCAACATGGCTCTCCTGACAGAAAACTACATCATACTGATGTCACTGTGCAAGCTACACAGCCTCATTTAGAGTTATGACTCACCAGTGAAAAAAAGTCTAATTTTAATCCCTAGAAGCTATGGGAAGTTGGTATGAATCACACAATAAATGCTGAAAAATGGGAACTAACCAAGTTGGCTTTCATTTTAGACCTACCAACAAACAACATGAACTCCTTTAAGATGAATGTAGACCTAACAGCAGAAGATTATTTATATATAAGCTGTGTGGCATGTGGTAAAATAAGGTGGTCTACTTTTAAAACAAAAGAGAAGAGCAGCAAAACCTGGCTAATCTGATTTTCTCAAGATTTTTTTTTAACCGTGTATAACAGATAAAACTATTTTTAGTCTGTAAATCAAGTATATATAATTGCCTGCAAAGTATTTTCTGCATGATGAGCTCTGTGGTCAAGATCAAAAAAGGATGCTTCATGGGTCATAGCTCAGTACTGCTCAGCTCTCAAGTACTTTGGGCCTATGCTACACATAAGCACATTGAAAATAAAAATAATACACCAGCAAAAACTTTTTTCAGCATTTTATTTCCACAAAGTATTAGACGCTGTATTTGCACATCCATGTGGCGACAGAGCCTTTCACAAAAAAATCCCACTGTGTAAAAAGTTGCTTGTATTTTAAGTTTTCTCACAATTTTTTGGGGATATGAAAGGTTATTTGAGGCAGCAGAGAAATCTAGAAGTCATATTTCTAATTATGACGTTGTGTTGTGGTGTGGCATTCCCCTCTTAAACATCCATTATGGGAACTGGATCTTTGCCTGCCCAAGATTACCACACAACACTCCTGACTTAACTGAGTTTCAAAGCACCTAAATGCACAATGGAGGAGAAATAATAACCTATGGAAGGAAAATCATAATAATTTAAAAGTTTCTGAAAAATGTGTGGAATTTGAAAAAGCAGAATCTGAGATTTCTGAGCTGAAATCTATTTAAATTCATAGAGTAGATTAGCTTTTAACTACGTTGGTAAAACATTCCAAGAATCAAACACATTTACTCACAAATGCAAATGTTTGAATAAAAGGGACATAACATGTTTCTCACACCAACAATGAAATGAGCCTGTTATCCAGGAAAGTTTAACTACCTCAGCCACCCACCACTATATCACCAAACTGATCAAATGCAATAGCAGTCAAGTTCAGGATCCAATCATGCAGTCACTTTCCACCATTCACTGCAGACTGTTTTGTTGTGATAAATGGAAAAGTGTGTTGGCTGAGACCTCCCACTTAGAATAATCAAAATGCAAAAAAAACACCAAATCGTGTTGCTTTTTCTGTCATAATGTGAGCAGCTAGATAAGCTATATATCCAACTGTATCTGCTCTGTGCTACATCCTACACAGACTTGTAATCTTCTCTTCTCTTATCAAGTTTACTAGTTTCACACATTTTCTCTTAGAGAACCATTCTGCTGTGCATTTCCTGCAAGATAATGTAAATTCCTTATAGTTATCTCTTCTAACTCACACACCTCGTTTTTCTTCTTCTGATTAGGGGCCACAGGACTAGTGCGGGTGCATTGCTATCAAAGATTGTATAGTTCTTATTCACTTCTTCCTTTTTCCCCACTAAACTGAGGTCGTTTTATAATGAGGCATTAATTAAATCTCAAACACAAAGCTACTGCACTCAGGGTCAGTGCACTCTGGCCTGACCCTGACTCCTTACCACTGATCCGGGAAATTAAAGCTAACTCTACAGTTGCCCTCGTTGACTGTAAATCGCTCAGCACAGAAGCTGAGCGATTTACGTTTAAAGTTAAATGTAAATGGAATAAAGTTTATAAAACAGTAGTTCAACTTCCCTTGATTTATTACAGTTGAAAACAAAGTGGTGCTGAGCAGTACGGACCCTCTGCGTTTGTTGAAACAACAACAAGCGACTCGGATGGATCCACTCTAGCGCCATAATTTTGTCACACTTTCCCTGGAGTTTGTTAGCGTGCTAACCAGCTAGCCGCCAAAGCTACAGGCGCTGTTGTTTTCTTTTTGAGGAACATGAAAAAAGAAAAGTCTATTTAATGTGTGTGCCCGTCAACTCACCCGTGTCTGCCGGGGTTTTCATCTTGGTTGCCGTCGTCGGTGTGCTGCTTCAGTCACTTTCCCTGTCGAGTGGTAACTTTAGACGTTAGTTAGCTAGCCTTTAGCCAAGTTAGCAGTGACACCCCACTCCTTCCTCCGGTGTTGTTCTCACAAGAGGCTCGTTAGAAAGAACCTGCCCCGATTACAAGCTCGGCTCTGAAGTTAGGTAAAAAAAAATCTCCGCTAACTTCGCATGAGGTTCTGCTTTTTATCTCAACTCATCGACGTTTACTCAAAAAACTTTTGTGGCAGAGTATTTGTTTTTCAGCACGGGGGCTTCTGATGCGAAAAGTTGCCCCGAGTCTCAGGGGGGAGAAATCCAGTCGCCCTGGTCTGAATGGCGCAGGTCGAAGTTTGGAGGAGTCGTGCCGCCGTTGGTCGGTGCTGGAGCAACGGAATGCGACGAGTCTAAATTTTCATCCCGTTTGTTGCAACGATGTCGCATGGTCGATTCCTCCTCCACACTACCATCATCATCATCATCCTCACCGACAGTCAAACAGCGGCGCTTCTGAAAGGAACAAAAGTACCAAAGCCAACTCTCTTCTTCTTTCTCTGCCCCTTTTCTTTCTCCGGCTCAGACTTTTTCTTTTTCCACTCACTCACTTCGTGTTCTCTCAACCCCCCCTTCCTCTGTCGGGGTGTCGTGTTTCGCTCTCCTCCTGCCACACGGGGCCGCCCACGCTGACCTACGGAGGGAGGGAGGGAGGGAGGGAGGAACTGAACGCCCACTTGTTGCCAAAGATCGTCTATGTTTTCGGGAGATTACTTTTCATTCCACTCCAGCAGTGAGCTAGAAGGGCATTTTAGGACTTGTGGCCACTAAAACTAAATCAGGGAGTGTACAAAGGTGCACTGTTTAAAAAAAAATAAAAAATCAACAAAAATGAGGTTAAAAACATTAAAGCTGCAATGCCTCTGCCAGTCCTGATGACTTATCTTGAACAGGATCTCTGAGTCGAAATCTGGTGGTGAGATCTTAGTAATTACCTGTTACAAATTCCTAACATATATAGCAAATTTGGGTCCATGTTGAAAGTTCGGGAAACAGTGTCTTTTAGGGGTGCAAGCAGCTCATTTTAGGTCAGCGGCGCCCACAGTTAGGGTTAGTTTTTTTTCCCTGTAAAATCTATTCAGAAACATTGGAGTGAAGTAGACCCATATCAGAATCAATTTAAAATCAGTGATTTTTGTTTTGTTTGTAGGCCTTCATCTTATTTTCCTGGTAGTATATATATATATATACTTATACACTTAGATGCTAATTAATTTACAAGCCATGCCACACTGGGTGACATTTCCAGTAACAAAGCATTCAAGCTACCACATGAAAAAAACAATGCCACTATGAGGCTACTTTTCTTTAATTAGCCTCATAGTGGCATGCACAAGCTAAACATGCAACAAATTATTATTCATTATCGATAAATCTGCAGATTATTTTTTGATAAATTAAGATAATTGTTTGTTTTCTTAAATGAGACATTTCATCAAGTCTACATTTTATTTTATTTTGTTTTATTTTTATTCGAGTGGCTCATCTTCTAAGTAGACGATCTTCGACGAGGACTCGTCGCTTGCTGCTGCCCGGAGCTGCCACCGCTGCCTCCAGTTTGTCGCCCCGCTCGCTCCCGTTTGGCGCGTCACGGCGTTGCTGTGGAGACCCGTTACCGCCGCGGGTGATGAGAGGCGCCGTGTTTACCTGTAAACTGCGACAGCGAGGCAGCCAGGGAGCCGCCATCCGTCATTTATACACGGAGACGGAAAGGAAAGGCCAATCAACAGGTGTTTAGTCCCGCAGGAATAGATGGAGATGGAAGCCGGGTGAGACACTGAAATTTACATAGACTATAATTATAAGAGGACATCGCCTGTAGCCTATCAGGCGCTTATTAGCATTATGGGATCAGCACACACACACACACACACACACACACACACACTCACACACACACACACACTCACACACACACACACACTCACACACACACACACACTCACACACACACACACACTCTTTCTCCCACACTCCTTTCTTCCTCTCTAATGAAGGGCCCTTCAGCACTTACATCAGCTCTGAGGAGGCAGCAGAGAGAGAGGGAGTTGAAAGAAAGGAGCAGTAATTACTCAAGAGCGTGAACTGGAGAGCAGGGAGCAGACTGAGCTCAAGAGCGGATGGACGGAAATGAAGTGGAGAGAATAAGTGTGCGGATTGTGGGTAGTGGTCCTTTTCTTTCTCCTTCTTTCATCCCAATCATCATCCCACTGATTTCTCCATCCAGCCGTCCATCCATCCATCACTCTGCTCTGCTCATTTACTTTGAGTGGCAGGCAGCGTGTGGGAAGTGAAGGCCAGTCAGTGGGTGAAGCATTTCATGCGACTGTCACACTGTCACACACGCACACGCACACACACACACACACACACACACACACACACACACTCAACAATACCGCAGAAAACATGTCATCACTGAAAACTGCTTCACCTCCAGCCTCTCTGCTGTCACACTTCTCTCCTCCTCTTCTGTCAAAGTAGCTAAAGTAACTAAGTACATTTACTGAAACACTAGACAACTTGAGGTACTTGTACTTTAATAGGAAGTGACCCCTGATCACCATTTGATTTACATGAAATTTTTATGGTGGTCCACACTAGATATACAGGAACATAATACATGTTGGCTGTGTCAACCCATACAGAAATGTAACATACGACATATGTCACCTATAAGATGATATATATTATCACATATATACATCCTGGATAGATGAAGATATAAGTTTATAACTTATATGAAATATCCATAGTAAAATTTGTATATATTAAAATATATATGATTAATTTCTATATGGTATAACATGTTGCAACCATATACTGTATGTTAACGATATATATTTAATTTATATGTGAAGGTTTATTAAAACGATATACATATAAAGATTTTATATGTTTATATATGTTTTCTTATTCATTTCTCATTAATTTTTCATTCCGTGAAGCTTGTCTCAGACATTTGGACCATACTGTTTATGATACGAACATATACTGACAGGCTTTGGGATGGATATAAATTTATATAACATATGTCTCCAATATAAGCATACATACATAAACATTCATATATACGTCAATATATGAAATTGTTCCAATTTCTATTAGGTTTCATATATAATTTTTACATTTATGTTTTTATTTTATATGAACATATATTTCATATATTGACATTGAATATAAGTACATATATTACATTTGTGTATGGGAAGTGGCCTCAGCCCAGCACCCCTGAGCTCAACGCTGCTTCCAGCTTTAATATTATATTAATTTCCCCTTTAAACCTCTCATCTTGTTTAATTTAAATCACTGAATCTTTCGCAAAAAATAGAAAAAGGTAAAAAAAAAAAATCATCATCTTACAACCCCTCAGGTTTATCTTGCAGTCCTTGGAACCAATAAACTAAACATACCTAACTGTACATAAAGTAGTTAAAACCAGCTCCAACTACAGCAGTGAAACAGTATTTCTACACTAGTTTCCTGGTACTTTTACCTGCTTATATTACACTCCTACTCCTCTTCCACTCCTCTGCTCTGCCCTTCATCCTCCTCACTACTGTAACTTCATCTCCCACTATCTGTTCGCCTACACCCCACCTCCTTCATGCCTCCTCCTCTCCTCTAAGAGCTCTCCACTTCCTCTCCTTCTTAAAGTTTTTTCTCACTCTTCGCCCACCCACTGTCCTCCTGTCTTTACCTGAGGTCTTGTCCTCCTTCTCCTCTTCATTACACCTTCACCAAAACACTCTACAGTCATGTGTGAGGGGCTGCATCTAACAGTTGTTTTCATGACTGATTCATCTGCTTAGATTAAAAGGTATTTCTACAGTTTGGGAAATATTAATATTCATATTACATCCTGTGCTTGTGGTGGTACAGATTATATTTCGAACTTTGGACACAGCCAGGCTAGTCATTTTCACTTGTTTCCAGTCTTTGTGCTAAGCTAAGCTAAGCTAACCAGCTGCTGGCTCTATCTTAATTTTGAACAAACAGATACAGTACGTGAGTGGCATCAATCTTCTCATCTCAGTCTTGGCAAGAAAGCTTGTAAATGTGTTTCCCAAAATGTCAAACTGTTCCTTTAATTGTTTGAATATAAGAGCATAATAATATAAATATAAATGATCATATAAAAGTCCAGAAAAATGCAACTTTTCACATTTGAGAATTAGAATTTTTGGCATTTTTGATTAAAAAAAAGAAAAGAAAATCAACTTTGACATTTTGTCATATGACAGCAGGAAAAGTTCAGGTGTAAATATTAATGTTAATAATGGCTGCCCAATTTAGCTCCTTCAGTTTCAGAGTCCTCATGTTGTCTCACTGTCACACTGGGATACGTGATCAAAATAGAGCCACTGTTAATGTCAGTAACACCTGAGCTTTTCCTACTACGACGAGTCAAAGTCTCTGCAGTGAAAAACCTCTGTTGACAAATTGTTTCAGCTCCAGCATGCGTTCATTTGCGAGGTTGTTGTATTTTCTGTCTCTGCTGTGCTACTGACCTCTAGCTCCACCTGAGGACAGGTCAGGACGAACACCTTGAGGAAGTGAGGTGAGAATGGCCCTGCTGTGTCTGGCCCGCTCAGCACTACGACCTGTGGAAATTAGATAGAAGAAAAATACATTTAAACTCTCAGTTTGGACAGAGAATCTTACATCCACACGAACATCTCAAACATTTCAATGTCTGACGCACACTGGGTGGAACAATTAAACATTCACAGAGATTTGATTTACACGAAATCAACCAGCTTACTGGAAATTGTTTTAGTGAATTATAATATAATGCAAATTCAGTCTTCAGATACATGTACCCGTAGGTGGGGAGATACCGCTGTAAAGAAAGAAACGTATGAATCAAAATACATCTTTCCACCAAAGCTGCTTTTACAGAATTGCACTTCTTAATCAAATGAAAGCGTTCTTGTGTTCTCTAATGTGCTGTGACCACTGAGAACCAGAACCAGATTTATACTTTATGCACTTTTGTCTCTTAAAAATTACATTTGACCACCGTGTTGAGTCTGGCTCTTCACACAATGTATTTAATGGAATAAAGTGCTCAATCATAAGAGGCCTTCACTTAAGCTGATACAGCTAATGCTAACACAGTTCAAAATGTCACACCACTATCTTTGGACAGTTCTTTCATAATTGCATTTATTTTTATTTATATAAGAAAATCTGTTATTTTGTATAAACTTGGATCTTTCTAATTAACAACACATGTAAATAGCTCAATATAGTTTTTATCAGGTGCCAATAGCCAAAGTTTTTTTTTTATAAATGGAGATTATGTTAGTTCATCAATTAAAAACTGGTGTGATTCTCTGTAAAATTACTAAACTTGAGAGAGTCATTTACATTCATATAGGCAATATGGATTATTATAATTATTTTACCCCCTTTAAACAGCTTCAAACTGATCATTATAATGCTAATGTGGTCATGCCTCATAACAAAGGATGGGGAAAGAAAGGGAAAACATGTCTGTACAGAAAATGTCATAAGCAAATATGTTGTTTTTGTTGCTTATATAAGTTTTCTCACTCACTTACATTAGCTTAAATATTTATTGTCCAAAAGAGATGTTCTATAATGATATTTGATTTGACCTGCAGTACATTTCAATTCAAAGCCACAACAACAAAACACAGATTTTTGGGAAAGTGTCACTGCAATTACAAAGCTTCTGTTTCTAAGTAATGATTTTGTCCTCACAGGTCTGGCAGCATTATAAGTACAGGACTTAAGTTAGATAATATCTTGAAAAGAATTTCTCATTTTGGAGTCACACACTCACAACATTTCAACTTAAAGCAGAGCTGCATCAGCACTTTGCTCGAGTCTGTTGAAAAGCTGTGGTGGAAATAGAGGTTTGTTGATGGAGCAGGAAGGATGCAGAGTGGGTGTCTGCAGTGGCGATGGTTGGGGGATGCAGACCCCGGCTCGGCTGCATGTGAAAGCAACGGTGACAAAAGCTCAGCAGGAGCGCTGATGGCTCCATACGTGTGAATTGGTGGGGTGATTGGGACTAATTGATCACCAGAGTCACTCTCAGTTCATTACTGAGGTGGTAATGACCCTAATCAGTAAACAGCAGCAATCAATCAGCAGTGATTGGTAAATGATGAAGAAATACAAGAATCACAGGGTTAATGAATGAGGACGGTTTATGATCAGAGGGAATGAAGGAGTTTAATTTCACTGTTTTTGTGTTTTCTTTTTAAATATTCCTGGTGGGTTATTTACTCAAACTAAGATTTGTTTTACCCATTTTTAGACAAAAGCTAAAATTTTACATTAGAACTGCCCAAATACACTGTTTGTTACAAAACTGTGTGGCACAGTTGGCAGTATGGCACTCAAAGAAAATTGGTAACAAATAGTTTTAAAAGAGATTATACCAGTTCACAACCATACCATAATTTTAGTTTGGATAAAAACCCAACAGTTGTATAATAAATAACACAAACTATAACTCAAAATAACCCGCATTCTTGAGTTGAACCAAACTGGGTTAATTTTGAACCTACTGATTTTTAGTATCTAGAAAAAAAATATCAAAATGTTCCTTTATATGTGAGTAAGGAATGAAATTCAAATACTGTAATACTTTAACTTGAAGTGAAAATAGAGTATTTTGTTTTAGGTTTCATGCTGTCAGTGAAGCTTCAGGAAGAGCTGTGTTCATGTCTTTATTTGTGTTTTTAGAGGGAAGTGTTTTCTATCTCGGAAATCTGGTGTGTTTTGAAAATGGAAAACAGGCCTGAGGGGGGCAAATGGTAACGGAGCCACACCCAAGAGTGAGCAGCACTTCACTGTGGACAACAAATCTGTAATGGGAGAGGCCTTTTCACACCAGCCCATCTGTATGCATAAGAAAACACTCACACATTCAGTAGTGGAGTCTAAACGAGGCGGCTCGTGAGCTCGTGACAGCAGAAGGAAAGTGTTCGAGTGGCTGCAGGGGAAAGTTTGCCGGCGTCCATGTTCATGTTTTGCACTGAAGATGGAGTGATGAAGACATTTTCCATGTCGTGTTCCTCTGCGCTGCACCATGACCGTATGTTTGTGGAATAAGGAGGCCCTTGTCTGTGTTTCTGTCTGTCTGTCTGCCCCCTGGCTGGTCAGATGATGTCTGTCTGTCTCTCTGCAGAGATCTGTCTGTCTGCTGCTCTTGTCTTCCAGTCAAGGCAGGAGCACAGTGTTGAATGTGTAGATAGGATAGAAAAAAAGAAGAAGGTTGAAACACATGGAGACGTTTTGAAATGAGGAAAAAGGATGAAAAAATAGAGGTCAGGAGAGGGGAGCTGAGGAGGACTACCAAGGATAAGTAGAGGGGGAGGGGGAGAGAGGGAGGGAAAGAAAGAAAGAGAGTGAGGCAGAGAGTGAGAGAGAGTGAATGGGCCCTTTGTGATCAAAAGGCTTGTTTATTTTCTTGGCGCTTGAACTCTTCAGGAGCCACATTGGGCCTGTCTGTACTGTCTAGCTCGCGTCCCCATCAGCTCCCCGACATCCCAGCAACCGGCGCTGGATCACAGAGGGGACCGGGAAAGTGTCAGAACCAAAACACACAGTTACAACATGGAAAATAAAGTTTTAAACATTTCAGTCGTTCAACATGCTGGGCAGGAACAGTGGCAGACACAGAGGAACAAACTAAGTTCAAGTTGAGTTAAAATAATGTGTGACTCTCACTTATGCAATTTTAGTGGTGGAAAGTAACTAAATATATTTACTCAAGTACAACATTAAAGTGCTTGTACTTTTCATTATATACTACTTTATATTTTTTCACTACAGTTCAGAAGGAAATAGTCAGTTAGTAGTTTGCAGATTCATATTTTACATAGAAAACATGACTTCGATTTTTTCTGCACTATAAAAACTTTTCCTTTGATATTTTATTTAAATTAGATTCAATCAAACATCATCAGGACACAATATATAGATATATAATAACATATAATTAGAAATATTCCACTGTAAAAGATATAAATATGCCACCAAAAAGAATGATATTAGATTATTCCACCTATAAGAAACTTATGTATAACAAAGGAATATGAGACTTTTGTAGAAAAGGCCACTGGCTGCAGGGACCAAGGATCTTACACAACACTGACCCTGTGTTGTGATGTACATTATACTAATAATTATTCTGTACCACTTGATTGCAGACTGTTATGTATTTCAAAAGGCTGTTTTATATTTACCTCTGTTTATAACATTTTTCTCCTTGTGGCCATGGTGATTAACTAACTGATTTTTTGTTTTTTATTCAGCTATTTTAAAAGTTTATACAGGAGAGTAGTGAGATGAAAAATGCAGAAAGGAGAAAAGGAGCACTTGGTTTCGACACTTGAATCAGGTATAAAACACACAGAACATATAGACAATGTGGAAAAAAGGTACACTGATGTTCTCTGAGTAAACACATTTAAACTGCACTGTATTAAACACAGAGTTCCCCCCTTTTATATCCCATTAAGCAGCCTTAAGGTTTAAAAAATCATCAGAGAATCACTGAAAATAACCTTTTCAAACTCCGACAGACATGAACCTCAAGTTACAATAATTTTGTTGAACCAAGACTCGCTTTTTTATGGCAACACCATTCCAGCAAATAGAAATCCTCCTTTTAAAAACAGAAACTTTGGGTCTCCAGTAGAATTCCTATATAAAGTTCTGCAGGTTCTGCAAGCGGTGTCTGGTTAGAGGTACTTTTCTAAATATAAACTTCTGTAAGTAAATTACCTTTGAATCAAAATTTAAAGAAAAAAGTTTATTATAGGATTTTATACCTTACAAAAAATACTAGTTTGCCTCAGGCCTGTAGGATGAGTCCTCCTCTTCATCACTAGAGCTGAAAACTGAAAAACTCCTACATTACACCTGATTATAATTCTCTACATTATGTTACCGTAATCCTCACTACTTACAGTAGTGGATTTTGCATCAGGCACACACAGTCGTGTAGTATGCAGTCACTTGCACTTGGACACAAATACTCTCCGCACCCCCCCCACCCCCATCCCTCTATTTTCTGTTTGTCCCTCACTCCCTCTCTCTCCTCCAGCTGGTATTCACACGTGTGTAATGGGATTAACGCGCTCCTATGCCGAGGAGGAGAAGAGGACAGAAACAGAGGAAAGAAGGGAGGATGAGGCCATGGAAGAAATAGGGGAGGAGGAGGAAAGAGAGAACTGAGAAAGAAAAGAGAGAGAGAGAGAGAGAGAGAGAGAGAGGGCTTTAAAGGGGAAGGTTGAGGGGGAGGAGAGTGCGGGGTTGCTGAATAGGAAAACAAACGTACAGAGGAAAGAAAGAAGGGTGGCAGAGCTATTTCCATTGGCTTGTTTTTAGGCTACGGGAGGTAACAGGGGACAATTTAGGCTCATTTGAATTTCAGGGAGGACAGCCCCCTTTCAAACTCTATCTGCATATGGTCAGAGTGAGTGTGTGTCCCCTGGAAACACTTATGTTGTGTTGGGAGTATTTGCAGCACACGTGCTGTCAAATTGATGAAGTTTTTCTGAAGTTGTTTGTTTTGTCCATTTGCTTGTTTTTTCTTAAATTGCAGTGCGTTGAGCTCTCAGTTAGAGACACAAGATAGATAGATAGATAGATGGATGGATGGATGGATGGATGGATGGATGGATGGATGGATGGATGGATAGATAGATAGATAGATAGATAGATAGATAGATAGATAGATAGATAGATAGATAGATAGATAGATAGATAAATAGATAGATAGATAGATAGATAGATAGATAGATAGATAGATAGATGATAGATACTTTATTCATCCATCCCAAATTACTGTCAATATACTGTATGTTGATATTATAAACAGTAGGGTCCAAAAGTCTGAGGAATGAAGAAATGAATGAAAAGAAACATGTTTAGAAAACATATATGAACATATAGAATCCTTATATATGGTGTGTTTAATAAATTTGTGCATATAAATTAAATATATATCATTGACATATATGGCTGCAACATGTTATACCATATAAAAATTAATCATAGATATTTTACTATATGTACTGTAAATATACAATTTTTACAATGGGTATTTCATATATGTAATAAACTTATGCCCTCATATATCCTGGATGTATAAACGTGATAATAATATATCATCTTATAGCTGACATATATGTCATATATTACATTTCTGTATGGTGTATGTGTCTGACAGAAAATATGTTTTGATCTAATTTGGGTGAACCGGCCCTTTAAGAAAGAATGCACTTAAAATCAGGAATGAGCACTAAGAGCTCACTTCATATGAATCTGTCCCACACACTCTAATCCTAACTTGCAGAGTGATTACCACTTGAATCTGTTTTGTGCTCGATCAATAGTTTTATCATTAATGAACCACTGCAGACTATTGCTCTGTATAATGAATTGCATGGGAGAATCACACACTCACCAAGCGGCCAAGTGGTGGGAAGTTGAAAAAAAGTGAGCATTTAATTAGGAGCAAGTCAGAGAGAGGGTGGAATCACATTCAGTAAATCCTTTAATGTGGAGAGAGATAGTGTGAGGCTGCATTCAGTCCTTGGAGAGGAAGAGTGACTGCAGAGAGGAATGTGAGAGTTATATTTGACCTATTTGCGGCCTTGTGCCAAGTCTGTAATGGAGAGAGAGAGAGAGAGAGGAGGAAGAAGAACATGAGTAAGGGAAACCCGAGAGGCAGAGTGCACGAAGACAAGAGGGATAAGTGAGTGAAGGAAAGAAGTGTGAGTTGGCAAGATGGAAAGAGGGGGAGAAGGAGAAGATGGTGAAAGAGGAGGAGTGTGAGGAAGCAAAGAGAGAGAGTTGAAGGGTGTCGGTGGTGGTGTTGGGGGTGGGGGTTAGGAGGTGGATCAGCCTGCAGTCAGTCAGAGAGAGAGAGAGAGCGTAA
The DNA here is from genome assembly GCF_002260705.1 of Seriola dumerili. NCBI lineage: Eukaryota > Metazoa > Chordata > Actinopteri > Carangiformes > Carangidae > Seriola > Seriola dumerili. Next base: position 763,379 of record NW_019174333.1, read on the forward strand.
GGTATGTGTGGAACGGTGTCAGTCTATATAGAGCTCACTGTGTATGTGTTAACAGTCTCCTCTGTCTGTCTCTAGAGGAACTCCTTCTTCCTTTTCCAATTGGCACCACGCACCGCTTCCTCCCATATTACACTCCCCAAATACCCAGACTGCTCCGTCAACTCCATCAATATAGAAACACTCAGCCTCTATGTTAAAGAAAAATGTCCTACATTTCCCAGAATGACTTTCTGCAGTCCCTTGGGAACATGTTTAAACTTGTTGAGCTTCGTAATGTGTATAAATAAAACCAACTAGACTGTTAACACCATGTCAGGAGCCACATTCCTTCTTTAAAGCTGCACTAATCAATTTTCAACCACTAGAGGGCAGAAGAGCTCAGACACAAAGACACACACCAGTAGCATGACATTATAAAGTAACATGCTTGTGTTGTTTGTTTAAGTCCAATGTTCACTGTTTGAGTTTTTGCTCATTTTGTTCTCTACCAACTCCTGAGAAAAACATCCAGGATTGTGTGTCCTCACCAACCCTAATGAATCCACTCTACACTCTCTGACCAGGAGCAAACAGCAGACAGACACAGTTAGCAACCAGCTTGTTAACTTGTTTGCCGCCCACAAAATCAGTTACTGCAACTTGAATGTTTAAAGCTAAATTCAATAAACTCTAAAACAAGATAACACATATTAACCTGTTGGATATGGTCTTAAGAAGTGAAGTTGGACATAGCCGAACTTATCATCCCACTGGGGTCATCTTTCTCTCCACTGGTTTAATTTAAGTCCAAAATACTCTCTTTTTATTACCAGTACTGAATGTTGTCCTGTATTTGGGTCTTAAGTTACTAGCTAGACCCCTACCCTTTTTAAATGCAAATAAAGGCCGATTGACCCCTTTTCCACTGCCAGTCAAGTTTGTCTTCCTGTTAAGACTGAGGACACACACAACTGCAAGGAGTGATGTCATCACATGCAACATACAGCTACACACACACACACACACACAGACACACACACACACACACACACACACACACCAATGCAGTGGAGGAAGAGTGAGCTGCTAGCCGCCGTGAAGACTGCTCACGTCTCATCTCCAGGCTGTTGCTCCTGTCAGTGTCGGAGCCTCCGTGTGAGACGCTTCACTCAGTGATTGTGTGTTTTAAAAACTTTCACTCTCAGAGGAAGGTGTAGCTGCCGTGCTTCTGGTGTAACAGCACCGTTCTGGACAGGTAACAGGTGTGTTAAAGGGTCTGTGCTCTGAAAGACATTGCAACAGGGCAAGGGGCAAAAATTAGCGGGTTCACCCGGGTGTTGTATTTACATCAATGCTGATTGGAGCTGGAGCTGATGAATGCCCGTGTCTACTGCAGAGTCATGTGACCTGTGTGTGAATACCGATTGAACCCTTTTCATTTGCTAACAAAAGCCTGATGTTAGTGGTGCTTAGTGGGTTGTTTGACCAGTGGAAAAGGGGCTCAAGACATTTTCTCAGAAGTTGAAATCTGAACTTAAATCTGTCAAGTGACAGAAACATGTCACCAACAGGATGATAATGTTGCTCTGTGTTCAATAGATGTGTAAATAAGCAACTGTTTGCTGCCATGTTAAAACTCTAGCAACTTCACAAGGTGATGATAAGTGGGGGCAATGTGCCTGTCGCCATTATTTTTTAAGAATTATCTGCGCCCCCTAGTGGCCATAAACTGATTCATACAGCTTTAATATGTGGCATATGTTGGTCACTGAATCCTGGTCACCTGGAGTCAGTGTCAGTCTTTGTCTCTTTTTGTTTTTAAGTCAACCAGTCAATCAAACACTAACTTAACTAACAAAGCTTTACAGGCGCTAACAAACTAATAAGACTATGGCAGACAGTTGATGGGTACACAGTGAGTAATCAGTGCACACATAAATTAACTAGAATTGCCTCCTTGTGGGTGTCTGCCTCCTCCACTCAGACTAGTTTCAGGTTACATCCCTGTTTATCCAGTCAAATAAAATATGAACCATTTGTGTGAAAATGTGTCATTATTGCTGCCCTAAAATCTAATCAGTTCATCCTTGAGTCCAAATGAACGTTTGTGCCAAATTTGAAGAAATTCCCTCAAGGCGTTACTGAGATATCGCATTCACAAGGCCAAAACTGTGTTATGTGAGGTCACTGTGACCTTGACATTTGACCCCCAAAATCTAATCAGTTCATCCTTGAGTCCTAGTGAATGTTTGTGCCAAATTTGAACAACCTGAAAACAATATGCCTCCAGTTCTGACTGTCGCCGGTGTGGAGGCATAAAAATATGACAGTATTGAGAAGATATAAAATTTGATTTAAAGTAATAAATCAAGAATCAAGTTAAATGCAGCTGTTGAATAAATAAAATGCAAGAAAATTACACACACATCGTATGCACTTAGCAAAATCCCAAGTAGCAGATTTGTGACAGTATTAAAATGATTCCAGGCTAAATGCTTCCTCAACAGTCACCAGTCAGGCTGCTTCATTTACTCCAGCACTGACTGTAAATCAGACTCAGCAAACCAAATCAAATGTAAAATTTAATTTAGCAGTGATAGCAATGATGCTAACAGGCTCTTTGCCTCTGAGAATCTCACAGAGCTTCATTCATACAACTTTACTGTCTGTTGACAGCAGAGACAGAGAAGTATGTAGAAGTCGACACAGTGACAGGCCAATGAAAACACTAACCAGGTGCTCAGATCTGGTTCAGTGTTGATCTAAATGTCTGTGGCTTGGATGCAAAGCTGCAGGAGTGTGGAGCTTTTTCCTGCTGTGATTCTCATCTCTATTAGAACTTTTTAACCTTTTTTATTCGGGGATAGCTCCTTGTTTTTCTCTGCAGACTGACGCTCACTGTCCCACTGTCTTTCTCCTCCTTCACTTCCTTTTCTATATCTTCTTCTTCTCGCCTCTGATCCTGTTCTTCGTCACTCCGTCCCGTTTCCTTTTTCTACGTGTTTCGCTGACAGGAAAACAGATCTGAGATTCAGCAGCCGCCCCCCCCCCATCTTCCCTGTCTTTATTGTTTGAATATAATGTATACATTTAGTCTGACATGTGTAGTCTACTGTCTTGCACTGTACACGCATGTGAGGCCCTGTTGTATGTCGACACTCGTCTGTACCTGTGAGACAGATTATAGAGACTGTGCTGAGAGATGAAGGTGATTCTGACTCGGCTCTTTAATCAGCTTCCTCTGTAGTTGAATAAAAACAGTTTTGAAGAGATTTCTTTTATGATAAAAGTATCATTTTGTTCCTTTACTGGTTCCTGTTCCACCAATAACCTGAAATAAAGACTGAAAAATTGCATCACAGAGAAGGTTTTTCCCTCAACTCAAAGACAAAACCTCTCTATCATTTTCTACTTATTTGTATTTGAGTGATTGTCTTTTGTACATGGAAATAATTTGTGATTTATGGTTTTGGCTCGTAGCTGCCACTCCACTCCACAGTAACTAAGACTGAGTGGTTTGTGGTTTTTCAGTCGTGCTAAAACACTTTGACAGTCGACTGACAGACAAATTGGTTGTCGATATGATCAAGTCTGTGACCTTTAAGCTGTGAGACGCTCCCTCTGCCCACAAGACGATCCTGCCACCTACAATTATGATGATTTCTTCCACTGTTTGCAGTTATAAGTCGCTCTGGCTAAATGATGTCTGGAGTATAAAGTATCACATGTTGGGTTAGGGCTGGGTGGAGTGTGGTGGGCTTGGCTGCACACACTTACGCTTGGATGGTTTTGGATTGAGACTGAGTTTGTCTGAGATGGGTTGAGATTGGCTGGCAGTGTGTTTGTGTAGGTTTGGCTGGGTCGGTGGGGTTGGCTGGGTTGGTGTGTGTGTGTGTGTGTGTTGGGGGGGGGGGAGGGGGGGGGGGCAGCCTATAGGCTCAACAACATGCAGGAGTCCTGCTCTTCTTGGCTGATGCCAAAGAGTGTGATGGCAACAGACATCACACCAGGGCTGTGGTGATCAGCTAGCCTGACAACGCGCCAGCCAACCAGCCGTTCAGCCCGACCGCAAGCAGCCGGCCACCTACCACACACCCAGGGCATACAGTTTGGTTTCTATAGCTACAGAGTAACTGTCTGTATCACCGCGGTTACCAGAGGACGTTGTGTCTGGAGGTGTCTGGATTATGGAACCTCAGGGAGACAGTCGAACGTCAGGAGCAGATGTGGTGTCGTGGTGGCTCTTGTGTTTCACATTTTAGGCGTGTAGCAATGTGCTGTCATGGCACACGGGGGGGGGAGGGGGTGTCACACCCAATCTATCCATCCTGACAGTCTGCAGGGGAAATCCCCATTCTCAGGGTTCATGGACCAATGAACCGTGCAGATAGAATTAAGAGAAGCAGGATTTTCTATTGCACATAATTCTGTAACTTAACACTTGGACCAAATCACCTGCTCCCTGATTGATCTTTGAAATTCTGGAAAGTAACTAACTAACTACTCATTTATGTTCCTTTATGCTTCTACTCCACATTTCAGAGGGAAATGTAACTCTTATTTCCTGGCCGGTAGCGTTCTCCAGTCTCTCTGGACTGTGGCTACAATTTTCTCTACCTGTCTTCTATAATCACCGACACAGCAGGACAGTTGACTCAACCTCATTCTGCTCTCTTAGCAAGACATGTACGTCCAATGGACTGTCACATTCACACCTGTCCCCCTGCAACAATGGCAGGTAGGAACCAAAAATGCTCCTCACTAAAGGGGTTGTAAATAAACAATTTAAATGTTACACCTACAAATTACATTATGAAATAATACGATAATGATATGGTATAATAAATTCAACAAAGTAATATTAATTAATTATATAATTTACTCAAATGATATAGTAAAACTGCAAAAAGAAATACAAAAAAACCCAAAACAAATGTATATGGTAAACTTACGGTACTGTAATTAAGATAACAGAAATGTTAAACTTACTCCACTACATTTATTTGGCAGATTTATAAATATTAAACCAGCGGTTTCTAAACTCTGTGGCTTGTGGCACCTCCTAAGAAATGAACTATACACAGTTTAAAGTAGTTAAAACTACAGGAGCTCCACCTCAACCAGATACAACTGTAAAATGTGACTTACACACTGAGATATCATTGTTAACAGTTAATTATGTCACACAGTGTTTGAATCCATGTCTTTTACTTGTAATAAAGTACTTTTACTTTAATGTACTGGTACTTTTACTGAAGGAAAAGAAGTAAGTACTCTCCACTGCATCCAGCAGGTTCCTGTAGAGTCAATAATCAGCATTTAGTATTTACAAATTAAGCATAAAAAATTTGATGGTTACTTTAATAAATAAACATAATTGACTGAACAAATAGAAAATCAACAGTCCAAGGTCACGAACATGTGGAGCCAGAACTGTTTACCCAGTAATTTCAATATTTATTCAAAGTAACTCAAACCAGTGTGACGTGTTTGAACCAGTTCTGTAACGCAGACAGTTTAACTGTGGAGGCAGAATTTACATGTGAAGTGTAGCAAAACACGCTAATGCTATGATATGACTCTCCCATTCAAAACAAGCTAAGAACTCATTTACATTTATCACACAGAGACTGAGAGCACACAGTTTGTTTACAGCGGCACCTGATGATGATGATGATTGTGATGATGATGATTTTGTTCCTCTGACTATAAACACGCAAAACATTTTTACTTTTCAACTCCTGACATTAGACGTTTGTTTGTCTAAGTTTGTCTAAAATCCTGCTACAGAAGACACAACTCTTCCACCGTCTCATAAGTCGGACTCATCACTGAGCTTTTTCACTTATTTCTCACGTCTTAATCTGAACTGAAGACAGGAAGGAGAAACACTCTGAAAGCAGAGGTTTACAAATGAACCTTTTGTCTTCCTGCAGTAATAATGAAGACACACTATTAAGGCTTAAGAAAAAGCACTGGCTTCTGGCTTTAAAAACATATATTTTTAAAATTAAAAATAATAATAAAATAATAAAAATTATTATTAATAATAATAGAAATAATAATAAAAAATAATAATAATAAAAAAAATGATGGTCAACACGTCACCTCTTTGTCTTTACTTCTAGTTGGTCACAAGTTTAAAGTGAATTACAACATTATGTGCATCAAAGGTTCTTGAGGAGCTGAGTCACTGAGCTGACCTGTTCACAGTCCTGCTAAAGTATTAATCTTTTTACAGTGAGAGGGCACCACCTAGTGGCTTCTGAGATAAACTGCGACATAACACTCCTTCCACACTCACTCATTAAAGAAGTGGACAGGCTTTCTTCATATTATTAGACTGTCCATTCAAAGTTAAATGCAACATATTTAAGGAAAACATAGTCAAGAGCAGACAGAAGAAGAAATGATTTAAAATTATATTAAAAGTATGATCATATTGAATGAAAAATGTTGATTAACATTTAAATATTTGAAATGAGAAATGATATAATTTCTAAATTAAATAGTTGAGACGAGGAAACAGTTGCTGCTGGTCATCTCTCTGACCACTCGGCCTCGGCGCTGTGGTCAGATCGGCGCTGCTGATTTCACGGCTGCTTCACACCTGGTATTTCATTTCCAAACATTTGGCTCATTCATGCAGAGTGTGTAAAGGTGCAAACACAGAGGTTCATTCATGGTTTACAGAGCAGTTTGGACTGTGAGTGTGTTTGTGTGTCAGAGACAGAGAGAAAGAGAGAGTTAAGCTGCTGTGGGTTACAACACGTTCATTCCCAGAAGAGAGACTGGGACTGACTGGAAACACACACACACACACACGCACACACACACACACACACACACACAGAGAGAGAGAGAGAGAGAGACCAGGCCACCCAGATCTGAACCACCCAGGACCAATAGCGGCATCATTATTTCATGAAATGGGCTCGTGAGGAGGCGGCTGAATGTCACAACTACACATCATCTTCACACAGAAACCTTGTATCTGCCTTTTATCTCACCACAGCTGGCAGCTGATGAGAGGAAAGGTCTCACACGGCTGGGACAAAGTCAAACTAAATACTGTACAGTGTAAAACATCTGAGGTTTCAGGCCTTCAGCAAAGGGATCAGAGGAAAAAAAAAAAATCCCAAATAACTATTGATTCTTGATTTGGCCACAAAATAAACACAAGTTCTCAGATGAGACAGTGAAGACTGAGCTCTAACTTTTTACCCAGAAGCTCTTTGTATGTGGACTGGTATGATTTACTGTAGAGGGGAGGAGCAGTGTGGATTATGGTTTGGCTGATCTGTGACATTACAAACTCCAGCTCATAAAAAACAGCAGAAGAGGAGGCGGAGGAGGAGGAGGACAAAGGAGAAACTGGCTGAGAAAAGAAAATGAAGTTTGACAACAACAAGTTCGATCTTCGTTCACTAAACAACAACTCACTTTTAAGCTCCAGCAGCTGCAGTGTGGAGGGACGCCGCCAGAAATCCTGCCCCCTGTGAGCTCAACACTAACACATTAAATATCTATACCCCCTGGTAGGTTGCACGGCTCCTGTCCTGCCCTGCTCCTGGCCGCCTGAATGATTCAGGGGTTCCTCTCTCTAATGGCACCCCCGAATGTGCAACTGCAAGACTATAAAGCAAAGTGCACGTGTGTGCTAAAAATCCTCCTGCTATGTCAGCAGCTCTCCACAAAACAAAGATGTGAGACAAAAAGTGAAAGAGGGGAAGACATGCAGCACTCTGTCAACACAGAATTACAATATTTTCATATTTTGATGTTTTTCCTCGTTCTGACACACACAGATATCATTTTATTGTTTTAAAGTAGGAATCAGAGAGTGAAAAAGAGGAAGAAAAAAAAAACACAGTTCTCCTGACCCTGTTAGTACAGCTAATTTGAAATAAGGAAAAACTGAAAGTATTGATTTTGTAGTAAAAATAAAGTGTTGGTGTTAAAAAAAGACAGGAAAGCACAAAAATATAGTTTGGTCTAGAATTTAACTGCCAATACCCAATAATGCCTGGACACAGAAAAGAATCTTTGTTCAGGCACTCAGAAACAGGAATATTCAGCTTTTAAAACACAAACTGGTTTCCACTCATCTCCACCTCACAGCGTCTTCATCGGGGTCAGAATTTTAAACCAATGACATCACAGACAAAAGAAAGTCTTTAAATAAACCTGCTCTTCTTGTCCTGTCTGAGTGTCTGAGGAATGTTTCTTTTCTGTGACCAGTTTTTTAATCTTCAAGGGCTTCTTAACATTCATCAAATGTACTGCGTGTGAAACTTCAACACTTTGCCTCTGAGTGCTTTTTGTGTTTGGAGGACAGAATATTTTCCACTTACATTACACTGGATTTGTAGTGTTCGCTGAGGTTGTTATCTGCAGAAATTGTACTTCAAGCAGCAAAGAAAACAAACTTTTTTGTAACTTGAGGGCAGTGAAACACAACACTTGACGGAGAGTCACCTTGTAAAGTCGATATTGCAAATTTAAATCTTCCTTTACATGTACGTTAGTCTTGTATTTATGGCAAACCGACACATACAAGACCGTTCTCCAAGAAGAGCAACAGTCTTCAGCAAGTGCAATAAGAAAGAACATCTGGTTACGGTTCAGTGACACAGCCTCCCTCTAGTGGTCGTAGTTATTATTACATGATGTTGATGCAAGAACAAAGACCAAATAGTGAGGAGGTCAGAGGGGATGGTCAGACAAGGTTATGTTTTTTTTTAAACATGGGCAAATCTGTAACCATGTGTTTATTCTTGTAACCATGATGACAAAGTTCCCCTAACCTGATCAAAGTTGTCATTTCAACCCTAACCACGATGTTTGGCTAACCGGCGAAAACGCACCACTTCCTGTTTCAGAGTCAACTTTGTGTTTTTTAAAAGCCTGTATTCACTCTCCTTTTGGCTGTTTTTGTTTTCCGACAGTGAAGAAAATGATCTCTGTTTTTAGCTGCTAAATGCACCGCTATGTTCAGCAGCTAGCTGCTAACTCTGTCTGTGTGATGCACGGAGTGGGGCTTTTTTTTCCAGCATCCTGCTGATGGTGGAAACGAGGCTGATGAGGGCTGAGAGCCTGAAAAGAGACGGTAAAGTTGTGGGGTGGGAAAATCAAGACACAGAGCTGAAATTTGCTAAAATGCTCCACAGAGCTGAGCGGAGCTGCAGCGTCTGCGGGTTTATCAGTATAAACGACTACTTTCACATTACACACCTGACCCATTGTTCATGTCAAAATATTGGCTAGAGCAGCTTTAAAAATGTTTTTTCCGTCTGTGTAAAACATGAACTTTAAACTTGTAGGCTACCTACAAAACTTTATTAAAACCTCTCTAAATTTATATTCACATTTATAAACTCTCTAACATATGTCTGGTATAATTTCTGCTTTTACTATGTCATAATTGTTGTAGTAAAAGTTGTTTCCCTGTGCCAACCAGCCAAGCTGCAAGAAATATGGTCTCAATCTCCTTCCTGAGTTACAGTATCGAATAATAGCCAGAAGTGTTTTTTTTTCATAACATGATGATGTCACAGTGAATTTGTCCTTTGACCTTTTGGAAATAAATAGATAGGTATAAATGTCATTACTTCATGTTACCCTATTAGACATTTAAGTTTATAACTGTCATAATTAAGTGTATGAATTTGTGAGTTATGACCAAAAATGTAATTTGTTAGGTCACAGTGACCTTTGACCTTTGACCACCAAAGATCTCAGTTCATCCTTGAGTCCTAGTGAATGTTTGTGCCCTCGAGGTGTTACTGAGATATCGTGTCCACGAGAACGGGACCGACATACGGACAACCTGAAAACATGGCCCCTCCACCTCTGTCTCCGGCGTCCAGACATAAAAAAGCAACAACAAAGACAAGGAGATGACTTTGGTCTAAATTCGCACTTTATTCCTAACACTTACAGGTTTGTTTTGTCCCCGTTTCCCTGGCCCCCAAAACAACAGGCACACAGATAGCGATGAGTTAAGGGACAGTAGAGAACAGTTTCAAACCCAAACGTTTCCAACAGAATCAGGTTATAGAATCAACTCAGACAGAGAGAGCCTCGAGGTCAAAAAACAGCGGATCGTAAGCATACTTCAAAAACAGAAAAGACCCGAAGAACAGATATTAAAGCTTACAGAGCAGTGTTTGTTTCATCTTTTATGTTCATCACCACCACCATCACCATCTTCATCATTAGGCTATCGTAAAGAACACTTTTGGAGCCATCGTAAAAACGTGGGAGTTGTACAATGCGGATAAAAAAGAAAATCAAGGTGAGAAGAAACAGTGGAACTCTTTGGTTTTCACTATTGAGGTTTTTTTTTTTCTTTAGCAGTAAAATCTATCTTTGCTGTCCTCTTAACCTTTGGATTTAAGCTGCATTGTAGAAAAAATAGAAAGAAAAATGCTTCTTTTAAATTTCTCCTAAATAAATTAACAATAATATGGGGCAAACAATATCAACTGAAGTTATTTTCTTTTTTTTTCACTCTATCTGTTATTAGGTTATTACATTTTGTGTTCTCAAGGCCAAAAAATGAGTCTTTTATATTTCATGGTGACTTGGAAAGTTGAGCAGAGTAGTAAAATTAACATTCACAGCCACAGAAGTACTACAGTAAAAAACTGTCAAGGCCTGAAGTGCTCTTATTATCTGACAGTGTTTTCATATTAACGTCAGGCGCTGGATATCCTTTATTTTATCAGTTACAGTCCCTAACGAGAATCCTGAATGTTTATATACACATGGAATCACTGTGAGTGTGTGTGTGTGTGTGTGTGAATGTGTGTGTGTGTGTGTGTGTAGTGTTTGTGTAGCATCTCACTGTGGTAGTTTTAACTTTGGTATCATTCTCTGTCCACCACAGTCGAGTCTGACTCCACAGGCACACATATAGTCAGAGATGCACTGCTGCTGTCGGAGCAAAAAAAAAAACCAAATCAAATCAAATCAAATTCTAAAAATATAAATTCGTATCTTCTTCAGTTTGACATCCATGCAGGTTTTAAGCTCGGCAGTGGGTTTTTTTCTTTTTTCTTTTTAATCACCACAAGATTCGAGCAACATTAAAACATAAATTAGCGTGTCTGTGTGTGTGTGTGTGTGTGTGTTTTTGAGTTCAAATGTTTTTGTCCAACAGCAGTGATGAATAAACACACACCTCCCTCTCTACAAAACACAGCCACATCCTCAGCACCTCCCTGAACTCCACACAGTGAACAGGAGAAGACATGGTGGTGTATTCTGTAGGTTAAAGCCATAAGAACAACTGGTTCGTGAAAATCTTTGTTTTTTCCTTCATCAAACTAACTTGCTAGGGCCAGTTTCACATCCCTCACTCCTGAGTTCAGACAAGTCACGTCTTTTTTTTTTTTTATTCTTTTTTTTTAGTCATTAAAGCTTGAATATCTATTTGGTTTTCATCAGAGTTTCAGAGGTATGAGTTAAAGTCCTCGTCCTGAAGCGGGACAGAGGGAATCAGAAAGTGTTTCAGAGAGCAGAGGAGGAGACGTGAGCAGAGGAAGTTCACCCAGAGGGACAGAAATCATGTCAACCATTGACCAATTTAATCAGTTTGGAGTGTCTGAAACTGAGCTGGGTCAAACAGCTACTACTTCAGTCAGATTAGTTTTACTTGACACGTCCAATGACGCAGCAGAACAGACTTTCAAATACAATCCACCTGACTGGGCTGCAGGAGCTATTCTACAGTCCTTCCAAAGTACTTAGAAACTACTATTTTTATTTATCATTAAAAACTGAAAACTATCTCAGCTAGTAAAGATTTTAGTGTAAATTTGACTGTAGCAGCTTCCACATTAATCATCTGTGGAAATAGCAGATAACTGCAGTAACACAAGCTGTAATATAACTGCCACAACTTACAGTTTTAGGGGCCAATTTATACAGTTTCATCAGAGAGTATTCAGACCCTTTCACTTTTCTACCCTTTGTGTTGTAGATTTAATTGTAAATGGATAGAATTGACATCTTTGACCATCAATCTACAACCAATCCCCCATGTTTTAAGAAACTGAACTCTCTCATTTACAAAAGTATTCAGAGCTTTTGCTGTGGCTCCAAACTGTGTCCTGTTTGTTTTAATTATCCTTGAGATGAAGGAGAACGTGATTGGAGTCCATCTGTGGTAAACTGAAGCGATTGGACTTAGTTTAGAAAGGTAGACACTTGTGTATATAAGATCCTACAATTCACACTGTATGCCAGGACAGAAACCAAACCAGGAAGTCCAAGGAACTCTCTGTGGACCTCGAAGCACAGACCTGGACAAGGCTATAAAACCAATTCTGAAGCTTTGAGTGTCCCAGGAGAACAGTGGCCTCAATAACTGACAAATGGAAGAAGTCTGGAACCACCCACACTCTTTCTAGAGTCGGTCGCCCAGCCAAACTGAATAACCAGGTAAGAAGGGCTTTGGTGAGGGAGGAGACCAAGAGCCCGGTGGCCACTCTAACAGAGTTTCAGAAGTCCTCTGCAGAGATGGACGACCGTCTCAGCAGCTCTCCGTCACTCAGGCCTTCATGGTAGAGAGGTTAGACAGAAGCCACTTTGAGTAACACTCATATGAAAGCCTGCTGGAGTTTACCAAACCACATTTAAGGGACTAAGAGCAGGAGGAAAATGATTCTCTGTTCTGATGAGACAACAATTGAACTCTCTGGGCAGAAGTCCAAACACTGTGTCTGGAAACACCAGGCGCTGCTCATCAGCTGGCTAATGCCATCCCTACAGTGAAGCATGATGGTGACATGCAGCATCAGCGGCAGGGACAGGGAGACTGTTCAGAAATGAAGGAAGGATGAAGGCAGTCAAACACAGAGAGGCGCTGCAGAGTGCAGATGACCTGAGACCGGGACGACCTCTCAATGACCTGAAGCAGCCAAGACAACACTAGAGTGGCAAAGTGGGAACGTCTCTGACTGTCCATGAAACCACACAGAATATCTGTGGAGAGACCTGAAGATGTCCGATCACAGACGCTTCTCATCCAGAGTGACGGAGCCTGAGAGGATCTGCAGGAAGAATGGGATAAACTGCCCAAATCCAGGTGTGCAAAGCCTGTAAAGACTCAACGCTGTACCTGCTGCCAAAGAGGCTTCTACAAAGTCTCAATGAAAGGTCTGAACACTTTTGTAAATGAGAGATTTCGGCTTTTGATTTTTCATATAAATGTCTTAAAACATGTTGGCACTTTGTCATTGTGACTGGCTGTAGATTCAGTGTCTGAAAACTTTCTGCAGCCACTCGTAAAATATATTTTAATATCTTCCCAATTACAGCTCACAGTATTTTGAGCAACTGTCGGTCAGTTAGTGGGTGAAAATATTGAGTAACAATTCATCTCTATGTAAGGGCTAGTTTGTGTGGAGCAACCTTTTAATTGAACGTGTAAATCTCTATTTGGTAAACACTTAAATTATAGCTAGGCTAACCTTGAGCTAACAAAGAGCTAGTGCTACCGGCTCCAAATGAAAACCTGATGATCCAAAATGACAAAATTCAAAATTATATAAACCAGTAGCAACAGGAAAATAAACCTCACTGACTGAAGATCATAAAACAGTGTCACACACTTTTTTTTTTTTCAAATATGGGACTTCAGGAGATGATTTTCCCACACAGCTCATTCTAAAATGTGATTTTCCTCTGTCACAGTTTCCCTGCTCTCTCTCTCTCTCTCTCTCTCTCTCAGGTCACAGCGTCTTTAGGTTTGGTTTTGCTTTGAAACATTCGTTTGGCATCTTCTCTTCTTGTCTTGATCTCAAGAACACCCCTCTCTGCAGATACAAGCCTCACAACAACCCCTGAAAAAACTATTACAAAGATCCAGAAAGACTTAAATAGAATCCAATAAATACATAAATAAAGAACCAATAAATAAACAACATGAGAGACAAAGAAGTTCATAAAATACAAACGGACCCCCCCCACCCACGCCCCCCCCAGCTCCCCCCCATCCCCGAAAAAGCACACACCTCCCTTATACAATAAATACAAATATTTTCTTTCCAACAAAGAGCCCGTGAGAGATAAAGAGTTTTAAAGCTTTTGGTTCTTAAATCAAGTCGTTGTCTTCGGTCGTCATCATCATGGAGGATAATAGTCCCAGCCTTTTATACATCAGCAACAAGTAAGAGCAGTTCAACATATATTATTTCCCCCTACAAAACCTATGAGAACTAATGGATACATTCCCTCTAAAAGTGGACGTTAACAGCCTTTAATCTGTCTCAGAGGTCTGCACCCCCCCACTTCCCTCCCCATATCATCTTTATCATTGGTTGTCTTCAGTACCAGTGTCTGTTTATGTTGAAGCTGAACCCTTTGTTGTTTGTTTCAACCTGGGTCTGTTTTCTCTTTTCTTTCTCACTTTAAAGCTTTTCAAAGGGAGCTCATGAGTCTTTCTTGTGTTTTTATTACTGACCAATCACACGTCTTTACTGGTGATCATTTGGAAAGCTATATGAAAGCAGGTCCAGGTTGAAAATGACCAGAGTTCTGCTTCACACTGTCTAGAATGAGAATTGACTGATGTTACTTTGAAAGTGTGTTGTGTGTTTTTACAGTTTGGTTTGTATGCAAGACAATTATCTTTACACAGACACATGCTCTCTCTCACACACACACACACACACACGCGCGCGCACACACGCACGCACGCACGCACGCACACACACACACACACACACACACACTTCTTGCTTTAGCCACTCGTACAACTTGTGCATTGGTTTGGTTGTTCTATTTGGTATGGTTATGTGTCTAAAAAGTTTTGCTTTTGGTTTTTCAGTTTTGGCTTTTTCACGACATTCTGAACTAAAACACGTTTTTTTTTTCTTTTTTATCTTGGAAGCTACATTTTCACAGTTATTTCCAAATGTAAACAAAAATAAAAACTGAGAGCACAACCGAAGAGACAAGAAGATATGAAACCCTTCACCACCACCTCCTCCTCCCTGGCCCCGCACTCCCCCGAAGGAAAACCCCCCCCCCCACCCCCCCACCCTCCACCCCCGGCCCCACCCCTCCCTCCTTCCGGCCGCATAATAAGTAGAAAGCAATGAGACAAATCCATACATCATTAACAGACACACTATGGAAAGCAAAAAGAAAAATATATATATTCTCAAAGTCAGTTTGTTGAGGTTATTCCATATTTTTATCCATCCAGGAAAAAGAAAGTGAGAACAAAGCCGAGGTCGCCGGCAGAGGGAGGGAGGGAACGATTTCTGTCTGTCGATACAAGAACAGCAATCACAGTTAAAGACGAACAGACAGACAGGGCCTTACTCCCCCCTTTTCTCCCCTCGTCCTCCCCCTCTTTGTTTGTATTTGGTTTAGTTACAGTTCAGTCACTCATACATTACTAGTAGCAGTAGTAGTAGCTTTTGGTTTTGGGTTACTTTTTGGTTTTTTGGTCCGCTGCTCTGAGCGCACCTCCTCCTGCTCCTCTTCCTCCTTTTTCTCCTCCTCCTCCTCCTCCTCTTCTTGCTTTCCCCCTGCAGCTTTTCAAACCTTTGGCTCCTCTGCTCCTGACCACTTCTCCTTCTCCTCCTTTTTCTTCTTCTCCTCTTTTCTTTTGGCCCTTTGATCTGATCTTTGGAGACAAAGGAGAGGGGCAGATGGGAGGGAGGGATGGAGGGCAGGGGTTTGGGGGCAGTAAGGGGAACGCCGGTGCTTCACCTCTTTCTTTTGTTCTTTTTTTTTTTTTTGGTTTGGATTCTTTCTTATGCTTGTAGTGTGTGTATGTGTGTGTTTTTTTCCCTTTGACACTGCTGAGGTTTTTGTCTGGACACTCGTCTCCCGGGCGAATCCAGAGACAACGCTGCCAGAGGCGATGCTTTGGTATCGAAGAGTGACTGTCTGGTGGTAGATGAGCAGTCTGGAAAATGACATGGCGATGGTGTGGGGTGATAATAAATAAAAGAAGGCAAATAACGCTGAAATAAAAAAAAACTCCAGAGACTGTTTGTCCACATCTGCCTGTGGTGTGTGTTTCCTCTGTAGGCAGGATGAATGCTGTCGGGTGTGTGTACTTTGGTTTGAACAAACATTAAAGATACGATGAGAATATTGATAATGATGATGGTGATGGTGATGAAAACAGCAAATTAAGACGTAATTAATCCTAAAAATCACTGTGGACCTTTCATGTTGATACTAACAGCTAAATATAGTAAATTTAACTGAAAACAGACCTGGATCAAATGGGATTTTCCAACATGTACAGTTGGTTTTAGCCTATTCATGTTCCAGAGGGGTGGATTTTGCCACACAGTTGGATTTAACACACACCAGAGAGTGCAGGCATTCACAGGAAAGCTCTTTAAACTTATATTTACACTACAGTGTGTATGGATTGGCATCTCACCTGACGCTATAGTAAGAATAGTAGTTAACTCCACCGGTCTGCTACTCCAGGCTGAATAAAACAAACACTGTGTCGTAATGTAAGGTAGATTCATGGTGGTAAAGCTGTAAAGAGAGAGGTAGGTCGACACCCTGCGCGTGGGATCAGCTGTAAAACATGAACCTGTGTGTTTGACAAGAATAAAGAGTGATTAATACAAAATGATAGAAAAATAAAAGTTTTCATGAATCAAAATCAAAATAAATGAAATGGAAAATGTTTGGCATGAAGTAGAATGATGTACTGAACTGATCCTGGACAGATCAGGATGTAAGTCTTTTTGAACTAAAGCTTTTCTCTCCGTTTATTGTTTTTTTTTTTATGTCTTTTTTTGGTTTTCAGTTTTTGGTATTTGGAGATTTTGGTTTTCATCTTTGTAGGTGTGTGTTTCTCTTCTAGCATCTTTTCTTTTTTTTTTTAATTTGGTTGCAGCCACCTTCCTGAACCGTCTGAGCTTGTTAAACAAGTCATTTCTTTTTGCCTCCCGTCTCTCACACACAGTCTCACTTCTCATCCCTGCCCTCATCGAGTTTTTTTTTTCTCCAGCCGATAAAAAGCATGGTGTTCGTTCCCCCGATGCCAAGCAAAGACACTCCAGTGCCACCTCTCCAGCTGTAGATCATTATTTGGTTTCAAATTTCTCCCCTCCGTTCTGCAGTTCTCTCTATCATCTCCTTCTCCCTCTCTCTTTGCTTCCTCCCCTCATTCATCTGTGTGTATTTTTGGCTTCAGAAGACGTCAGCGGGGAGACAGAGAGAGACGAATCAGAGATGGATCAGACAGAGAGATGGCTTTGGTTGAAAGGCGAGGTTGTAAATTTAGATTTATAAAGCTCCTCTAACACTCTGCTCGCTCCTTCTCCTCCTCCTCGTCCTCCTCTGATAGGATACTTTGGCTGTCAGTCAGGGATCACTCTGCCATGGCCCCTCCCAGGGGCGGCGGCGAGGCTTCGCTGAAGGAACAGAAAGAGGTGGGACTTGAACAAGGAGAGGCGGACTCCTCGGGGCACGAGGTCGGGCTCATGAGGTCGCCGGGCGGCTGAGACTGGGAGAAGGAAGGCCTCGGGCCACACCCACCGCCGCCGCTGCTGCTGACCAGTCCCATGGCGGGCGTGGAGGCTGTCGCCATGGAACCGGTCACCATGGGGAGGAGGGTTGGACGGTTGAGGAAGAGGGAGGGGCGGAGGGATGGGGGACCTCCAGGTCCGCCCAGAAGCATGTGACCCGCTCCCCCCTCAAGGCTGGAGATGGGCAGCTGACCAGTGCTGGCTGCCAGGGCTGGTGGGGGAGGAAGAGCGGAAGATGAGGGGAGGAAGAGTGTGGAGGAAGGACAAGAGGAGGAGAGAGGAGAGAAAGGGAGGATGATTTAAAGAGATAAGACAAGGGTCAAGAAGAAATGAGGAGGAAGAGGGGAAAATGAAGGTGAGAAGACAAAAGACAAAGAGATGATATGAAAAAGTGACAATGGAAACAGAGCAAGGTGGAGAGCAAGAAACGAAAGAGGGATAAAAATAGACAAAGTAAAGGACAGAAAAGTAATGAGGTAGTGACAGAGTGATAAAGAGAGAGAAGAAAGAGTAAAAGAAAGAGCAGGACAAATGTAGATGTGGTGGCAGAGGTGGGACAGAGGAGGAGGTGAAGAGAAGGATGGAGAGAGTGATTAATGGAGGCAGAGCAGGATGAAAAGGAGAGAAAATGTGAATAAAGAAAAAGAAGTAGAGGATAGAAAAAGAGGAAGTAAAGACAAGTCAGTGAACATATCAGTAACAGGGAAACATTTAAAACCTGGATGTGGATGGTGGAGATGAAGATGATGAGGAGAAACTGCAGAGGGAGGTTTTGACTAAATGGGATGACAAACTGGGAAGCAGTTTTATACATCATCTAATCTATAGTTGTATAGTTTTATAGTTTAATAGTCCACATGGAAATGATTAAAGGGCCGGTTCACCAAAACCACAACAGTCTGTACTACCAAACAGAAACCTGTCAACTGTTGTTTTGTGGATTAGTAACATGGAAGACTGCATTTGAATTTTTGATTTCTGAAATGTAATTTGTCAGTGCTGTGAGTTTTTGTTGTGTTGGACTGGAGGCAAATAAAACAAGATTCAACTAGAGATAAGTATGAAAATATATTTTTTGTATTCTGAGTGAACTGGCTCTTTCTATTTCTGCTTAGATGGTGATGAAAAATAATTAACCATCAACCATAAAGCAAGGAGACAAATGAGAGTTAGGAGCAATGAATGAAGATGAGGGATGGGTATCTACTATGTATGTACATATACATGCACACAAACACACACACTTCCACTCTTAAACATGTTGATGTGATGGAGTGAGTCAGATGCTTGTGAAATTGTGAAAATGAACCTTTTCCGTCGACCCTATATCTGCTGACTGTCTGCACACAAACACCGAGTATCAGCAAACAAAAAACACAGACAGTGCCACACTGTTGATAGAAAAACATGTAGCAACTTAAAAATGTATATATTTTGTGATGAATCCGCATTATTACCAGTTTTACAATGACTGACAATTATTTATATTATTGATTCATCTGATGATTATTTTCTCAATTAATGCATTAATCATTTAGTCTATAACAGGGGTTTTCAAAGTCTGAGACAGTGGGCCTCCCCTCACCCCCTCACCCCCCTCACCCCACCTTAGTTTACTTCCTTTGTTTCGCTCAATTCCTGGATACCTATGGGATCATGATGAGGTTATTTGATCCCACAGACACTCAACAGTTGAGCCAGGATAGTCTGATACTGCTGTTTGACATGACCTGAGCCTAAACCAGACACATAACAAAGGTCTGTCCTCAGCCTTTTCTTAGTTTCTGAGTTTGAACAGTAAATTTCCACAAAACTACTGTATCTCTGAACTGTGTCTTTAACCAAATCACACACATTTAGGTTCATTTAACTCATCTCTTTGTGATAACTAATGTAATAACTTGTAATATTTTTTCCCTTCCATGTGTTTCCCGCTCCTGTGATTGCTGACCCCGCCCCTACTGTGTTGCACCTGTGTCCAATAATATAAAATGGTGATACGTCCATCACAAATGTCTAAAGCTCAAGGTGACATCTTCAAATATCTCCAAAGATATTTTATTTACTGTCATGGAGGACAAAGAAAACCAGGAAATATTAACCTGAGAATTTTGGCATTCTTTAAAAGAAGGCTCAAAAACATCACTTTATAATCAAATAAGTCACCAATTAATTTTCTGTTGATTGACTAATCAATTAATGGACTAATCATTGCATAACATGGCAGAAACAAACATAGCAGAACAAGCCATCTATCAGTGCAACAGACAGTGACACCTGCTGACTTCTGAATTCCAGTGTAACACTTTTCTCCATTATAGCAGTGTGTAAACATTCAGAGCGCGTGTGGCCCAGAGGGAATCAAAGCAGCAATCCTTTCTCGTCAACACTCCATCTAAACCCTCCTCTTTCTTCTCTCCTTCAGCCTTTAACTCTATCAGCGTTGGCAGTGCCAGAGCTGCAGTTTCCATAACAGACTGTATCCTTCTCATCAGCACATGGCCCGGAGGACGCCAGCTCTGAATGACGGCGAACAGAGCGGGAGAAAAAGAGGAAGGTCTGAATCGGCGCTATAGGGAGATGGAGCACATGACGGATTCAAAGCTGAGCTTATTTGTGATGCTTAATTGATTTGGCAGGAGATGGTCTCTTTGAAAAAGGGGAATTTTGAGTGGAAACTGGTTATTTAGCCAACAGGCCTTGATATATTGAGGAGGAGGGGATTGTGTCTGTTCAACTGTTTACTGTAAGCTGACTTGGCCTCCTAAGCTTCGCCATAAGGGCCTCTTGTCACTTTGTGATAATAGCAGGCTATTGTATGAGACTCAAATTGAATCTTTCATCATACTGAGTGATTCAAAAAGTTTGTGCTGAGGAGGAGGAGAGTGCGGCGGGCTCGCTGTCGGCTACTGTCGTCTGAGGCTTTGCACGGAAATTCATTTTGGTCAAGAATGGATGAAGGGTGAAATGGGAAGTGGTCTTTTAGAAATAGAGACTCATGAAGACTGTGAAGCTGAGCTGCAGGGGACAGTCTGCATGCACCTACACACACACACACACACACACACACACACACACACACACACGCACTCATGCACACACACCTTGCATGGTAGCCAGGGTATTGCTGCCAATGAGGGCCTGGTTCATCCCTGTGCTTACTCCCATCATCGTGTTCCTGAAATGTGGATCGACCGCAAATTCACATACACATGCACGCACACACACAGACACACACAGTTGGCAGATTGATTAATAAAAACCCAACGTATTCACCGACAATGAACACCTGAACGTTTTTTGTGTAATTTGTGTCATTTACACAGTAGCAGCTTCTCATGTCTTTGTTCAGCACCTGATATTTTCTCTCTAACTACATGTCACAGCTTGTACAAACATTTCATAACATAGTGGGGTTTTTTTTTTGGTTTTTTTTCTTGATGTGTGTGAACTTGCAGAATTTCAGTCAAACTGGTGCGACAGCAGTATGACATACCATCAACAGCTGAATACCACAGATTTCTCTCTAACAGGCAGCTACACATGTAACAGGCAAAGTCGAGTTAAAGAGGCTGTCATTATTTCTTCATCAGGAAGAAACAACCATCTCGTGTTATTCATCTATAAAGAGCTGCTGTTAAAGCTTCAAACGACCTCACATCTCTTCTCTAATTTAAATCTAACATCCACAGAACACAGTCCAGTTACTACTGGTTTCAGGTACTATTCACCATTTAAATGGAATGAACTGCCCTCAAACTAGAGTCTTATATTTCCCTTGGAGATTTTAAATCTTTATTATTTGATGTATTTTATGACTTTTTGTAAATGTTTTTGTTTATTCCTTGTTTCTTAGTTTCTTGCATTGTGTAGCTCTGTTGTCTTTGATTGTGTCTTTGTGACTGTTTCTTGTTCTCAGGTCTCTCTTGAAAAAGAGATTTAATCCCGATGAGACTGCCTGATTAAATAAAGATTAAATAAATAAAAGAGTTCAGAAGGTTTGACTCTTTCAGAAACAACTCAAACTCTCAGAATCTTGTGTTTTCATTCAGGACAGAAGAGACGACAAGAAAGCTCTGATTCTTTCTTCAACCCAGGGCTGCAACTAATGATTCTGTTCATGATCAGTTCATATGTTGATGTGTCTTTAATTAATTGCTTAGTCCAGTGGTTCCCAACCTGTGGGCTGGGGGCCACAAGTATTGCAAGTGGGCCGACAAATTTACAAAACAGAACGCTTTTCGTGAAAAAATGTAATTACAAAAAAATGAAAATATAAATAATGTTTAAATGTCTGAAAATGAAATTGTCTTTAACAGATTTAAACATTTTTTAAAACAGTTTTTTTTAGTATTAAGGTTTATCAATGTCATAAGCCAATTTTTTATTTTTTTTCAATCCTTAATTCTAATTTTTTTTGTATTTTATGCCTTGTACTTGCATTTCATCTTTTACTGTGTGTTGTAAGGTGTCTTTGAGTGCCTTGAAAGGCACCTATAATAAAATGTATATTTATCATTAATAGGAACTTTTAAGTTGTTTTTGGCTGGACTTCATTGTATACTTGTATTGTTACGGGGTCCTGTGTGGGCCACCAATATTTTCAAGTGGGCCATGAGTTGGAAAAGGTTGGCAGCCACCGATTTAGTCTTTAAAATGTCATGGTGGTGGTGGTTTTCACGAGTACTAGCTGAACTAGTTCAGTATATTCAAACCTTCTTGGAACAAAGTTGTTGTGACCGACAACCCTGATGTTTTGTAAAAATGCAGCATTATCGACACTCACCCAGTGTTGAGCCCGTGGGCCCCGAGGCCGGGAGGGGCGGGGCTGGCTGTGCTATGAGGAGGTGGAGTCACAGAGGAAGAGGTGGAGCCGACTGCGGCCGAGCTGACGGGAGTCATGGGGCATGAGGGTGACGAACTGCCAGCTGAGAGGAGAAAAAAAAAATGATATTGATGCCGTGTAGTAGGTTTGTTGGCAGATGAATTACAGCATTATTACCAAGTCAAAACTTTGGTGACACAGTACATCAGCAGCTAAGATCCTGACCTCTCTGAGTGTCTTCTTTGACTCCATTCAACTTCAGACTACAGGGAGAAGTTTGTGACTGAAAAGTATTAGCCTCGGCTCAACGGGCCAATAAATTTCCAGCTGTGTTTGTTACCTGTCAGGTCATCTGTCATGTCTGTGAAGCCTGCGATAGCTCACACTGTAGCCAAGGTCCATAAATCACGAGGACGAGTCATGACTCATGGAGGTAAACAACTCAAGATGGGACCAGTGCTTCCATGTTAGTGTCAACAAAACATCATTGTTTTCTATTTCAGTCTCTCTCTCACAGAAATCATTTTTTAACTTTTCATTTTTTTAAGTGTTTCATCAAACCAGTGAAAGACTCTGACAAAACAAAAATATCAACTTCTTCCAAATAACGTCAGGACCAGTTTAATCTTCCTGTGACCGACCTCTGGGTTCCAAAAACACAACTGAGAAGCTCAGCTCCAACCTTTAATAATTCATTGACGAGACTCTACACGGGCACAAACAGTAATTACAGCTCACCTGTTGTGCTGAGGCTGGTGGTGACCTGGGACAGACCCTGACTCGAAATCTGGAAAGAAGAAATTAGGAAACAAATATCAGGTCAACCTCCAAAATTACACACAGAAAAAAAAGTGTCAAAGTAGTGAAGAGTTAGTGGACTCATGGCGGACTGTACCATGTGCGGGCTGTAGCAGGAGGCTTTGTGCGTCACAACAGGCGAGGTCTGGCTGGGCAGGGGAGGGGTGGTGCTGCTGGAGGGGTTGATGCGTTTCTCTTTCTGCCTGCGGTTGCAGAACCAAACACGAATCACCTCCTTCTCCATGTTGAGCTGCTCCGCCATCAGCAGGATCTCCTCCGAGGTAGGCTTCTGGTTCTGAGGGGGAAAACCGGGCTGATGAGATGAGGAAGTACTGACACTGATGGCGGCAGAAAAATCGTAATAATAGCTGCTTCATAAAATGATTTTCAAATAGGAGCCTGGTTTGGAAAGATGGAGGCAGATGATGGAGAGAAACTGTTGATCATAAAAGCTGTTAAATTATTAAAAAAAAGCACAAATACAGTGAACATTTTAATAATAAAACAATGTGATATGAGGACATCTGTTAATGTTTGATCTCTGTGTAATATACAGTGTAACATACTTTATTACATATTCATTACTAAATTTCTTGATATCAGAAAATAGTACAATATATTTTTAAAGAGTTAAGATTTTATTCGTTTACACAAGGAATAGTATACATCATGTGAAAGGGAAATGGATACAGGGGCTATTCCACCCCACTCATTCATTTTCATTTATTTCTTTTCTCAGTTATTAAAGAAATGAAATTATTAAATAGAGCTATTATGTATGTATGTATGTATGTATTATGTATTAGAGAGGCTTTCAGTTGGTGTTGGTTGTGTTACATATTGTGAGTATGAATGATATGGATGTGTATGATGTAACTAACTGCTGTAGCTGACACAGGTGTTAATTCAGCTACAGGTGTCCCTAATAAAGTGAGTGTATAATTAATGCAGTTGTTGGGGTGCCATATCTCTCATTATTGCACTCCAGTCCAGTTCTCCTCCTCTGAGTGACAGTTGCTTGAAAAGTTTACATAAATAAAATTATTACTTTTGTTTTAATCATCAAATTTATTATTTCCAAAAAGCTGAAACCTGAATGATTCTGTATACAGGTCTAATTTCCATATACCATTCTCATATCTGTTAGAAATATGTGCAATATTGACAATTTAAAGTTTATAGTTATAGTTATACCATTGATGTTTATATGCATATTTATTTTATTATCTATTTATAGATCTAAATTATCTAAAATGTATTAAATTAAAATGTAGATTTAAAATATCTATCTATCTATCTATCTATCTATCTATCTATCTATCTATCTATCTATCTATCTATCTATCTCTTACCGTGCTGAAGTTGCGCTCTAGGACCACGCGCACGTTGGTCTCGATGCTGGTGCGTTTCTTCCTGCGTCTGCCGGGCAGCCCCTCGATCCCCAACATGGGGGAGGAGATAGAGGAGGGGCTGGGCAGCATGCTGTCTACTGCCATGGTTTCTGTCAGAGACAGAGACAGAGACATGAAGACATGCAGGGCAACAGACAGAAGAGGAAAACAGCAGTGGAGACAAGAAGACTCTGTTTGAAGTGAAAGAGTGATCACAGGTTTTATATTTAACTGAGATGTCAATTTAAAAAAATTATATTGATAACTTTAGACTTATAGTGCTGTTTCTGACACACAGTATTGCTGAGTCCTATCTCTAAATAGAATAAACAGTATAGAAATATCTACACTACAGATATAGCAAATTAACATAGTAGCAAAAAATAACTGTAATTGTTTAAAGCAAGAGTCTGTAGTTAATACTATTTCCACCAAAAATAATTCATCTGTGCATCTGTGTTTTCAAAAGTCAGAGTCATTTCTAAAATTTTAAAATCATGTAAAATGAATAACTCAACTTTTTTATAGAAAGATCTCATGTTCATCTCAGGTGGAGGGGATGACAGACCAGTGTTGACACCTGCTCTGAACAGTGTCAGATACTCACCTGCGTCACTCAGCCACTTCTCCAGCAGTGGTTTCAGCTTGCACATGTTCTTGAAGCTCAGGTTGAGAGCTTCGAAGCGGGAGATGGTGGTCTGGCTGAAATCGTTGCCGTACAGTTTTCCCATTGCCACGCCGACGTCTCCCTGATGGAAACATACAGAAAGTGTCACCATACACACACACACATACACACATACACACAAACACACAAACACACACACACACACACACACACACACACACACACACACACACTCATGTAAACCTTCCTCTCATCTCTGTCTGTTACCTGTGTGAATCCCAGCTTGATGCGTCGTTGTTTGAAGGTACGGGCAAACTGCTCCAGCTCCTCCAGGTCGCTTGGCTCTTCCCCCATGTGACCCCCGTGGCTTCCTGGGGTCAAGCTGGAGCTCAGTGAGGAAGCCATGGCGCTGCCTGACGCAGACGTGGCTCCGACAGACGTCACGACACCAACGCCGCTGCTGCCAGTGGCAACTATAGAGCCGCTGCTGCCGCCGCTTCCGCCAACCACGACATCACTGCTCTTCTCCCTCTGTAATGTCAGGAAGATGGAGAAGTGAATGGTCGACTGTTAAATTTGGATCTGAGAAAATGTTATTTTCTCTTTCCAGGTACTGAAATAAAGTGGGGAGTGAATACGGATAAGATAATCAGCTGGAAAAATGCATAAAAAACAGTCATTTGACCCTGTGTGTTTTGACAAATGATACAGATTTGACAGATGTCAGACACAAAAAACAACATCCATCAATTATTCTAAACAGCAGAAAAAATACTACGACTTTAATATTTGCTTAGTTAACTATAAAGGTCGTATACAGTAAGTCAAAGCAAGAATGTGACCCTGAGAGCTTTGGGAAAATCAACTAATTGACCGGACAACATGCATGAAATCTGCCTCATTTACATTCACCGTCTCTGTGCATAACATACATGAAGAAAGAGGGAACATCTGCCGCTGTGGTTTATATGACTTCATCACAGCTTAATGAAAAAATCTATAACGGCCCTTTGCATGTGTGAGGATGCATTCAAGCGCTACGTTATAGAAGATACAGGCTGAGGACACAGGGTGAGCTGTTTGACTTGGGTGTGAATATATTAATCAAGACTGAAGATCCTCATTGGGAACTGCATCTATTATGAAAACAACCTGTAATAAAAATAGATTTTATACTGAACTTTTTTACTGGAAAAATTGATTTGTGCAGCAGAGATCAGCTATTTGCTTAAATTTAAAGTATCTTGTGCTGCTTTGTTACACATCTGTTAAAGCAGAGAAAGACTTGGAGGATAATCAAGTGTGTTTTACATTCTGCAGGTGGATTTCCTACCTGTGCTTGAAGTCCCAGGCGAGGTGGTGTTGTCAGTAGTCCTCCTGGGCTTTGCTGAGGTAGCTGGATCAGATTTGGTGTCGAGAGCAAACCTGTGAAAATAAAAACAAACCAATCAAATTATTACATTAAACAAACCAACAGCAGCAATTTTATTGAACCTATCTGCTGCTACCTGCTCATTTGCACTGTTTTGTTATGCGGATTGAATGTATTTTTACTGTACTTTCTTTGGGAGAGGCCAAAGACAAATTCCCACTGAGGTGGACAATAAAGTCAATGAATCAATCAATAAAGCAAGGAACAAAAATGCTGAAATGCTACACCAGGAAAAAAAAGACAAATGTTCACTGAATATTTTTCTTTTAATTGAAAAATAAAACACATGTCTCATTTTGCCAAAATACAGCAGTTCTTGCCCAGAATGCCTCTCCACCAGTTGAAGGGGTCACTTTATATTTACTTTCATTTAATCTAAGCATTAACTATTGTGTGGATATGAGCGCGTGTTTATAATATTTAAAACAGAGAACCAGGAGTTTCCTCTGTCTCCTCACCCTGCTGTGGCTGCTGCGCCTGGGCTGGCTGCGACAGGAGGAACTGGGCAGGAGACTGGAGAGGATGACCCGGCATCAGCACCAGCTGCTGGAGCTGCAACAGCTGCTGGATGTCCTGCAACAAACACAAACACATATGAACACATGTCCACTTGTTTGTATGGATACACGTCTGAATGTATATTTAAATCACTGAAAAATTGTATTTCCGTTATTTATTTTATTTTCCTGATTAAATAAAGTATAAATAAATAAAATACAAAAAAATCTTTCAGTAAAGTGCAGGAATACACCAGGCTATGTCACAAAAAGAGTCTTCTAATCAATTAAAAAAAATTTAATCAAACATTAAAACTAAACTGATGCGGGGCGTCGAGTGGCGCAGTGGGTTGAGTGGACGCCCCATATGTAGAGGCTACAGTCCTCGCTGCAGTCGGCCCCGGTTCGAATCTGGCATCGGACGGCCCTTTACTGCATGTCTCTGCCTCCCCATTTCATGTCTCTCTCTATTGTGCTATCGAATAAAGGCATAAAAAAGCCCCCCCAAAATACTAAACTGATGCCAGAGATGAAGAAAAGTGAGTAGAGTTGAACTCAAAAATAACAAGTGAAAACATTCAGAAACTCCCAAAAAAAGTAACAATAAAATGGTCTGAATCTTAATGTATAGATCTTTATAGTCATGAACATTAGACTATGTATGTTGTAGTCTATGTGTTTTTTGTTTGGATGATTATTTCTAACAAATGTCATTGTTAGAAATGTCATTCCTTAACAAACTGGATTTAAAATAAATACATAAATAACATGTACATGCTGTTCATTGAATCCCTGCCCGCTCCTACCTGCGCTGTGAGCTGGATTGGCTGCGACAGGGCCAGCTGCGGTGGTGGAGGAGGAGGCGGGGCTTGGACTGTCTGCTCCTGTTTGGTTGGCTGTTGCTGTTGCTGCTGTTGCTGCTGGGACTGTGACTGGTTCTGCTGCTGCTGTTGTTGCTGGTTGGCTTGTTGCTGCGCGGCGGCGTGGGCAGCGTGAGCGGCGTGCGCAGCGTTGGACTGCTGAACGGCGGCTGCCAGGAGCTGAGCCTGAGCCTGTTGGAGGAGGAGCTGCTGCTGGGCCGGGAGGAGAGCGGCAAGCTGGGGGAGAGCAAAAGGAGGAGGATGAAGATGGTGGCAATGGGGATGGTCATGGGAAATGAGATAAAGATGTAAACATGCAAGGGGAAAAGGGATGGAAAAAGTAGAAGTATGGCAACAAAAGGACGAGAGATGATAACGCAAAGGAAAGAATAAAATGAAGGCAAGAGTGGAGACATAAAGAAAGTCCGGGGGGAGAAGAAAGAGCAGTGTCAGTTAAGCGTTCCAGGATTAGAGGTGTAGGTGAATCTGTACAGTAAAAGCATGCCAGAGCAAGACAAGCAAGAAAAGCCACCCACTTAGCTTAAAGAATTCTTAGGTATTTCACCCAAATGCAAATACAGTTCCCTGGAAGACTTCACCAGAAATTGTGCAAGTGTTTTCCTGTCCTACAGGGCAGGGCAGCCTTGTACTTACATGAGAATATGTTCCTGTCTGCTAGGAGTCTCAAAATTACTCTGAACTGAACATCATGAACGTAATGGTTCATTTCAAAGTTACCTAAGTGACAAAGTTTAGACATCAGACAAATCCCACACTGCACCAAAACCCCAAGAATCCAGAGATATCCTTTTGAGGTTCTTGCAAGAATCTGGATCATATCTGGAAATTCTTTGACAATGACACAATGCCGTGATTTCATCACACACAGGGTCATAGTTTGAAATATTTGGGCAACGACATCTCCGGATTCTGGGTTGTTTTGCGCAGTGCCAGAGAAGTAAAATGAGCTGAGGGCCAACTGAAAACTGGACTGGATTCTCATATTTAGCAACTTCTTCTGTTCTTACTTATAAACCATATGAACTATCAAACATAAAAAAAGAAATGAAATGAAACTGGGGCTGTTTGACAGGTCATCAAAACTGTCTGTCAAATAAAGAAAGTTTCTTCTGTTTGGATTGTAGATTACTACACCACATTATGAAGCGATGAACTAAGTTGTCAGGTGCTGCTATAGTTCCAAAGCATTTTTCTTGTCTAATATAGACATACACCATTGATACTGAAAAAAGAAGGGGGCATTTTCTTACCCCTGCTAGCTGACTGCCAGCCAGCATCAGCTGTGTGTGGTGGTGTTGGGTCTGTTGCTGCTGCTGTTGATGGGAGGGAGGTGCAGGAGGAGCAGGAGTTACAGTGCTGTGGGTCATCTCAGAGCTCTCTTCGCTCTTTCCCTAAAGGAGAAATAAAAAGGGACTTTTTCTTTTAGCGACAGTCATTTGTTTAAACTGCGTTTATCCAAGGAAGCAACCTGCTGCATCATATATATATATATGTATATATATATATATATATATATATATTATATATATTTACGTACACAAACACTGAAACACACAACTACACTAAATACAACTATTGTCATCTGCTGTGGACAATCTGACTAGATTTGTGTTTTGCTGGAGCCAACTGTTTTCTTAAATCAATGTGGGAGTGTATGATAAATTAAGTGCTGTTAAACACAAAGCTGCAAGAAAACGTTTCTGTAATTATAGACATTAAACTTCAGGTCGGGGGAGTTTGAAATCCATAAAATATGTCCCTCTGTTATCAAAGCCTTTGTGTGCAAAAATCCTGCAAGTCTAACCCTGATATGATCATCATCGTCTCATTAATGAGAAATAAAGGTGGAAATCCCAAAACACAACCAGTAGTGTGACACTGCTGTGGACGGAGGCAGTGTATGGAGTGCCAAATAGGCCAAAAAATAAGGGATAAATAAAAGAATTAAAAAAAAAGAAAAAAAAAAGGCAAAATATAAAGAAAAATACAAGAATAAAGAAAATGCTTTTCCCCTATTGCTTTTGCTTTTCTCCTTTTGTCTTTGCTTGGGGAAAAGCAAAGGCAAAAGGGGAAAGGAAGGTATAAGTAAATTAAAAGATGTGAAGGAATATATAAAAGAATAAAAGAAATGCTTTTCCCCTATTGTTTTTGATTTTCCTTATTCCCCAAGCAAAGGCAATAGGGAAAAGCAAAAGCAATACGGAAAAACAAAGGCAATAGGGAAAAGCAAAGGCGATAGGGTAAAAGTATTTTTTATGCTTTATATTTTCAAATTTTTTAATTTACTTATTTGTTCCTTTATTTATCCCTGTTTATATTTCCAGATTTATTTTCTTATTCTTTAAGAGATTTATTCTTTTATACGTTCACTCCTTTGACTCCACAGCAGTGAACATAACTGTAAATAAATGTCAATCAGTTTGTGCACACTTCAGTGATCAAAGCCAGGCTCACAGATTATTTTTGTAGCCACTGTGCAGGAACAAACGCGCCTAATTAGACCTAATTTCTATCATATCTCTATTGCCACTCCTACTTTGTCTCAGATACAAAACACAGAGTGAGTGATAAGCTGGAAAGCGATTTTAAAAATCATAATTACAAGTGCTGCAAAGCAGATAAACCAGTTTTCTCACATACAGTCGTGGTTTTAAAGCAAATTTAGAGTTAAGGGAACATATTTCTCATGAAAAGATGAAGCAGACTGTGCAGGTGAAAAGCAAAAAGCCAAAGTCAAAGATACTTCAGCTTCTCTTTCTCTGTCTTGCTGCTTACCTGTGAGTCACAGGTCGAAGTGTCTGCCGGTCATCTGACCAGGAAGACGCCTCAATCCTCCTCTAAACATTCCAAAGCTGCTGACCTCTGACCACTAGCTGTCGTTACCTGCTCACAGTCCTGTCATTACCCGTCCATTACCACCGTACTGCCGTACATCTCTACGTCTATCACTCACTGTCACTGCATTGCATCCTTGTCTCTTTCTGCCTTCTCTCTCTGGGCTCTTGGCTTCCTCAGTGAGGTGGGAGTGGATAAGGTCACCTGATCTGCATGTTCGATGTTGTCTACAAGAGTCTCCCCCCGGACGACAAACCCGTAAACCACAGCATTCATGTCCTCACATGTACAAGTTCATACACATACACATAATCACATCTTTACATGCTGGGGTGCAGACAAAGCCACATCCAGGTAGGAATTGTTGTTTTCAACATGCACACACAAAAACACACATGAATGATTTCAGAATCAGTGACGTCTGTTAAATAACTTCTTATAACTCATTTTTATAGACTACTATAGGCTTTTATTGGTGTGTGAAGTTGTCTTTTTATCATCTCCATATCGCCCTTTTATTGCTTTTACTGTGTTTGCGTGTGTGTGTCTCCATGCGGCATCTGCTCAAATTGTCCTTAATTATATTGAAGCATATAGTTTGTCCTCCCTCTGTAACTCCACCTTAATTCTGTCCTGCTTTTGACTATCATTGCTTTTGATTCATTTGTTAAAGCACTCTGTAAACTGTTATTAAAAGGTGCTATAAATAAAGTTATTATTATCATTATGAAATCCATATCCTGACACCAAAAAAATGGCCATACATAATATTTAAAAAAATAAGTAGAATTATAAGCAAATGTCTTGGCTTGGCTCCATAGCAAAAAATAATGAATCAGCACACACACATAGAGGTTTAACTGATACTGATTTCTGGTATTTCTGGTAGCTGTTGACAGCAAATATTGTTGAGAATGACACACACACACACGCACACACACATGCACACGCACACACACACACACACACACACACACAGACACACGGACACACACACATTGCATCTATGAAGTTGCTCACCTTGCTGCCAGCTGGTGTGGGGGAGAAGCTGAAGGGGCTGCTTTTCATTGGCTGAACCTGCAGCAAGTGGAAAAAAAAACAAAACTCACACACATCAGTATGATCTGGTGACAGATTCAGAGGGAAGATGAAACACCATCCAGAAATGTGTCACAATGAATCACAGCTACTCCCTCCCTGTAATAAACTGCTGACACTGTTCGTTAGAAATTCAACAAAACCACAACAATTGTAGAGACATGAAGATGTTCCCAAAAATACTGAGAGATAATTTAAAAAGAGAAGAAAAGTTAATTGCAGTTCACAAGAAATAAAGTTTCCCAAAAACACTGATACTGCGTGGAAAAAGGTCCTGACAGCTGATAAATCATTTTCAGTAAGGATTTAAAGCTATCACATTACATGAGAGATGATTACATGAACAGTGAAGTAACATTTTGATTTGATACAAATATTGTTAATGTAGTGAATTTATTTATATATTTACTGCATTGCATTAATTTACAGTTGCAAAAATCATAGTCTATGATTCAACAACGCGCTCAGTATCATTGGAGTCAAGAGTTCAGAATGAATGTAGAAAACTAACCTGGTCATCAGGGCTGTTTCTGTCAGAGTCTGAAACACAAAGGGACACATCAACTGTTTATTACAGTGTGTGTGTGTGTGTGTGTGTGTGTGTGTGTGTGTGTGTGAGTGTGAGTCATATAAATCAAATTAAATTCACTGGAAAAGGATAAGAGAGGATGATAAGATCAGATTGTGAGGTGAAATTAAGGAATTCATGTTCATGCCTGATCAAATACCTGGACATTGAAATAAATAGTGAAAGCTTACTGACCAGGATTAGACATGTGTAAAGTAAATAAGTATTATAAGTATTAACATTATAAAATACCTGTGTGTGTGTGTTTGTGTATTGTGCATGTGTGTATTGTACCTGAACTGTCCCCTGGATAGTCAGCCCCAGGCTTCTCCTCCTCTGCTGCTTTAGACATCCTGATATCTGCAGGAAACACACACAGATACACATCAGACAAAATACACACATACACATACAGGTAATATCATGCTACCGAAGGTGATAGGTGTCAGAGACGCAGAGGGTTGCTGGTTCAAATCCCTGGTCAAGACACACTAAACAGAATAAAAAAACCCAACATTTTAATACACAGCAGTGAAAGCGTTATTAATGTTGTTGATGGAAATTAAACATGAGATAGATGACAAATGACAAAATAATATGTTGTCATATAAAATTATTATTATCATTTTAAACTTTTGTAATTCAAATAATTCCAAGCATTTTAATTATCATAATTTGCATATAAATATTTGTATATGAAATGCATGTGTGGCATCCTACAGTTGTGCTGTAATCAATCCAATTATATATTATAATAATTTTGGAGGAAAAATTATGTCACCCATTAACAAATTAGTTTTAAGAATAAATAAAAAAAAAATACTATGTTTCAGCTACAACAACTTTTGGTTTTTACTGTGAAAAGAAAACTGATAAAACCTACATATTTCCAGCTCGTGTTAAACTGCAGAAATGATTGTTTATAACACAGGAAAAAAAAAAAAAATCACATTTTCACTGTGATATTAAGATATTCACATTTTAATGTTAAAACTGTCCACCCACTCACTACCCCCCCCCCCCCCCCCCCCCCCCCCGCTTCTTGTTTTCTTTCACCACACAAAAAAGAATGCAAACAATCAACGCTTCCTGAACGAGAGGTCAACTTCTTCCTGTTTTTCGGGTCAAAGGTCGATGTGGATCAATACTGTCAGAGAGCTCTTGAATTCCAAATAATAGAGAGAAAACTTTGGTCCGACTGCAACAAATAATTTCAAGGAATATCTATTAGAAAAAGTTTGTTCTTTCAAAATAAAAAGTGGAAATAGAATGAAATGGCTGTTGTTCTGTGATAACCTTGTAACTGCAGTGCTGGTGATGAAAGCTGGGATAAAATCTGAAATACATCACTGTCGAGATAAAACCAAAGATGTTCCTGTTGGTTCGTGAAAAGTTAGGGCTTGGACAAAACAGTGCAGCAGTGACGAGATGAGACTTTTAAAAATGACCCTGGCTGATAATTTCACCCTGTTTTCATTAAACATGACGAGAGGAAAACGCTGCTGAGCAAAAACTTTATACTTGAGCAACAAAAATGATGATACCGTTCTCTAATTTGGTTCTTTAAATGTAAACTTTATTGCCCCAGGAGGCAACACTGCGGTGAGGAATCAGCTTTTCCATCCTAACTACCCCCGCTTTGTGGTGACTTCTGGGATTGCACGAGTAATTGGTCCAGGAAGCACGACGCCAGAGGAAGTGCTTACCTGAGCACCAGACATTACTCAGCACCACCGCCGCCGCCGCCATCTTGGATGAAACCCTTCCTCACCCCCTGCTCTAAGCTCTTCACATCTGTCCTTCTTGTGCTTTTAGAAATTGTTTCTCTTCGGCCCAGGACTCGACCAGAGAGGAGACATGTCGATAGAGACACAGTGAGAATGTTCTGACTTTGACACGAGGTTCATGCGTCTGACAGCGAGCTGAGGTGGGAAGATAATCAAAGTACACCCCATAAAACTGCAGCCAACATCTTCTACCCTGCTACTCTTCCTCCTTGCTATAATTATAACTCCAGCTTCCGTCCTGCTGCCTCACTGCTGCCTTTATACCCACACACACACACACACACACACGTCCACACTTTCTGTTTGATATACTGTAGAAAATGTAAGATGAGCACACTTGAAAAAGAAAGAAGAAGAAAGGCTTAGTAGAAATTATATGTAAGGCCAGTGTGAGGGAGTGTGTGTCTGTGTGTGCGGTGTGCTTGTGTTTGTGTGTGTGGTAATCTCATCATCAGGGTCACAGACAAGTTCAAGGTGTGATGAGAGGAGGTGGAGAGGAAGGAAGGAGGGTATGAATGAGCAGGACACAGAAAGACAAAGACAAAGAGAGAAGTGCAGAGCAAATTAGGGGGGAAAAAAATAAGAAAAAGGTAGAATAAAAGAGAGAAGGACTTGTGTTTACACTTCTCCTTTTCAGGTTTGACTTCACTCCTTTGTCTTGTCCATAATTACATACATTAGTGTCAACCTCAACCTACATGGTAATTATCCTCCAAAACTATCTTAAGAACAGCTGTTTGGTCAATATGAATATAAAGTAGCTGGTGTCATTAATATCATTTTCTAAATGTTTGTTATCCATTCAAATAACATTTTGTAAGTTTCATTACCTTGTTTTGTTCAAAATGCAGAAACCAATATGTTTCTGGATGAATGTAATTAAAGGAAAATACATTTTCTTCACAGCCTGAATCAATGTCTCTACAAGTGGAGAGTGCGCAGTTTCATAAAGGAACCAGACGGGGGCAGCCCCCTCTTGGAAATGCTGAGCAGGAGTGTGTGTCGGTGGACGAGCGCCTTACACAGTAATAAGTCATCTGAAAAAATATCTTTGTTTAAACAGTAATAATTCTGAGGTAAGAAGAAATAGATCTGAGGGTGTAAACAGCTGCAGTAACATTCGGAAACAAGGTCTCTGCTGAAGTAAATGAATGACCTGGTATATAAATTATAACCTCCAAACTAAACTTCACGTGATAATCTTCAGCGAGATGAAAACATTTTGAATACACACTTTAAGTTACATTAACTCTATCAATTGTTTACCTATCTAAAGCCCAACCATCGACAGGAGTCGAGAATTATCAACAGCTATGAACTACTTTGTCCCTCCGCAACAAATTAACTTAATTATTAATTTATTACTTACTGTCACCAAATCAGCAGAAAACCACAAATCCAATCCAGTTAACTTTAATCCATATTACTACTGAATTAACTAAGATGTATTTACACGTCTCCATGTTGTTAACCAAACTTAATGTGTGTATGATTTTACTGAGCATATAAACTAGTGTCAGCTGATAAATTAAATAGTGCATCATTAAAAATATTTACTATCACTAACACAAGCTGGTATAAACACCACAACAAACAAACCTTCAGAAACACACTATTGAAATAAACTATTTATTTAAATGCTGCATCAAACACACACACACACACACACACACCTTATTATTCCAGGCTCCTTCATCCTCTCAGCATATGAAGAGAGGGACCCCATAAAATCATTTTATCATTCCACCCCCCCACCCCCTCTCACCATAACGCCTCAACTGCCCCTAACCCCTCTGGCCATGGGGCCTTTTAACCCCCACCCCCCATCCATCCCAGCCACCTCATATATGCTAACAAATCAAACACACCAAACCCCAAATGTCACAGATGTCCAGAACACATTAAATTTTATTTTTCCCTGATCAGGTTTTGAGTCCAAGCCAAACACACACACACACACACACACACACACACACACACACACACACACACACACACACACACATCTCTGCAGCTACTTGTGTGTGTGTGTGTATGTGTGTGAGTGTTTGTCCACAATCTCTTTGATTTTGACTGATTCTATATTTTCAACAAGCTGATTTCAGTGTAAAATGTCCCTTCAAGTTTCAGTGACCACCGTCCTAACACACTCTTCCACCCCGGGGGCAGTTTGACAGCAGCCGCTCGAATGCAAGCCCCCCCCCTACTCATCCTATCTGTGCTAATAGCATAGAGAGAGGGAGAGGGGGTGAGAGAGAGAGGGGGAGAGAGAGAGGCCACTGGGCAGATGATGTATCTGTCTTCTGGGGTTGACATGGCCAGGCTGCCTCTGTGTGTGTTAGGGAACAGTGGGGGGTGGGGGGGTGCAGGGTCACTGTCAGGGAATTAGAAAAGGGGGAATGAGTGAGGGGGGGCAGGAGGATAGAATGGCTGGAGGGGTCCTAAACTCACCCCCTCCCTCCATTCTCCCTCCTCTCTGCCCACCCACCCCGCCTCGGTCACGCCTGTCAGGGGCCGGTGACAGACGGCGCGTGGGTTTATGTGTGTGTGTATGTTTGAGGGGAGGTGGGGTTGGGGGGGCTAGGGGTTGCCAGCGCTGTTTGGCGTGTGGATGTCAGAGGTCAGGCACATGGTCTCGGCCACCTCGCGCCTCAAACACACACACACACACACACACACACACACACACACACACACACACACACACACACACACACACACACACACACACACACACACACACACACACAAGCTGCCTGCTTTTTCCACCTGTCCCCTGTCACATTCACTACCAAACAAACACACACACACACACACACACACACAGACACACACACACACACACAAACACACACACACACACACACACACACACGCACACTGTGTCAATGAGCGAATCTGCAACTGCTTTCATGAGAAGATCTGAGCTGAGTAACAGAAAAACTGATCGGGGTAAAAACTGCAGGAACATCGTATGTAATAAAAAAATTGGTCCAACTTCAGACATTATCAATTAATCTGCTGATTATTTACTCAATTAATCAATTAGTCAAAAAAAAACATGTATAGCTGCTCCAAGCCGAAGGTGATGTCTTCAGTTTGTCTGACCAATAGTCAAAAATCTTAAGATTTACATCAAATAGTTGCTGATTAATTTTCTGTTAATTGATTAATCGCTGCAGATCTAATTATGTTAGATACTATACAGTCAAGAGGAAAAGGAAAGACTGAGGTACAATCTGAACTCGTGATGTTGAGGTGGATTTTAAAGCTCTTTGTTGAGACCAAGAAGCTGCAGTGACTTTGGAGATAATAGTTATTATAATTTCAATGACTGTAAAACTTTTAGTCACACAAACATGAAGACGTCTGAGAAAGTTGAGATACCTCAGCGTTAAAATAAAAAAAGAGCTACTTCTCTCATTAACTCTTGCACAGGAGTTTGGTTTCTAATGTTCAAGTAGCTCTTAATGTCATAAACAGGCAATTTCAGATTTAATGCTCATAGCTAAAATAAAATATAAAGATCATATAAAGTTAATGTGAACCTAACTAACCCACAGTGAAAGTTGCTGTCAGTGTAAAGTCTTTTTAAGCCTTTTGCATTAAATCTCCTTTTTTTTCTTTTCTATTTCATTTCAAAAGCAAAAGACAAAACACGAACTGAATTTAAATCTAAACTTATAAACTGTACAGCAGCTGCAGCGCTGAGCTGTTTCTGCAACATTTGCTTCAACACATCTGAGAAAAAGGACAATGTGTGCTATGTCTCAATTTAACGACCATCACACAATCTGAAAACAAAGGTCGGCGCTCTGGATATATTTGTTTGCATTTAATGAGAATTGTTCTGCTTCAGACTGTAGCAGCATTAAATAACCATGTCAGCCATACTGAATCCTGAAAATGAGAAATGAAACTGTACTTCCAGATTAGGTCACCCTCCTGAGTAGATTTAATTTCATATTGAACTCTAATGGCTACTGTTAACAGGATTCACGTGTTGTTGGATATTTATGTGACTGAAAATAAGACAGCTCTTCCTAATTTGAGTCCTGAGATTCTTCCAGCTGCAGTAGCTGCTCTCGGCTGCCTACGCCTTCACCCCGACTGAAAAATGATCCATTTCAAGTCTGACCCTGGTTTAATAAGTCCTGCAGAGGAGAAACACACAGCTGGGATGCACGATGATTCATTTGTCACTTTCCAATATAAACTGAGCGTGTTTGGATTATTGGTGAACATATTTGGCTGCGAAAAGACTGAAAAATTGAAGGGACTGATTATGTTTGTGGTGCTGACAGGGACGAAGCTAACGAGTTAGCCGCAGCGTGCTAGTTGCCTTTACATCCCGACTTGACATGTGGTGCAACAGAACCTGAGCTCCAGCTTCAACACTTCCTATTAGTATCCCTCCTCCTTCACATTGTCCCTCACCTCCCACCTCTCTTTGTCCTCCACTCGGTCCATCCTTGATTTATTCTGATCTTTCCCATTTCCTTCCTTCCTCTTCTCCCTTAGCTGTAATATGGCCATCTCACTTGAACTTCTCTTCGAGCTATCTAAACCCTTCTACCTGTTTTCCCTCCCTTAATTCCTCCATCCTCACCTCTCTCTCTCTCTGTCAAATTTAATCTCCAACATCCCGTCTCCCTCTTCCCTCTCTAACCTCAGATTCTTTTAATCTCTCTCTCTCTGCCCTTGGCTTCATTTTCTACAGCGTTTTGTCTTCTTGTTCTCTCTCGTTTTCATAAATCTGACTTTTAGTCAAACACATCAGCAGAAATCATTCTCATTTGGTCAACTTTCAGGCAAACATGAAAGCTGAATGTGACGTTAAAGCTCAGCAGAGTGGCTAACCAGATTAACAATACATCTTGATGAGTGTGGCTATACCAAGAGAAATCCTGGTTTAATGAAGTTTCATGAAAGAATGAGTTCTATGCAAAAATATATACATGTGTCACAAACTTTCCATTTTTCAGTAACTTATTCAACCAAACCCTGACGCTTTTAAAATGTAAATGTTTAAATCTTTATG
Source organism: Seriola dumerili (assembly GCF_002260705.1). Lineage (NCBI taxonomy): Eukaryota > Metazoa > Chordata > Actinopteri > Carangiformes > Carangidae > Seriola > Seriola dumerili. The sequence continues at coordinate 802,661 of NW_019174333.1, forward strand.
CTACTGTCATATTATGGAAAAATATTCTTAAGTGTGACAATATGTAACCAAACTATTTCATGTTAAAGCTGCAGACTGAAATAAACTAAAGAATGGTTCTGCATTAGGATCCAAAATCCACCAAAAATAGATGATGTCTATCTCAGAGTAATGTTTGTGTAACTAAAACTCTAATTCGCCTCCCTCTCTCCCTCTGTGTCTTTATCTCTCTCTCACTCCCCCCCCTCCCTCTCCCTCTCTCTCTCTACCTTCCTCCCTCTCTCCTTCAGTAGTGGTCAGCAGCAGCGGTCATGGCACCACTGGACAGCGCTCTGCTAGCACAGGACACACAGACCCGTTGCCAGGCAACAGCAATGAAAGATCACTCTGTGTGTGTGTGTGTGTGTGTGTGTGTGTGTATCCACATGTGTGCACAAGTGTATGTGTGAGCATGTCTGCTGCTCACATGTTTGTGTGTGTACCTGTGAGTGTTAATCATTAAGAATAAACATGTTTCCCTGCCTGTAGCTGAGGCAAACAAAGTGCTGCATGCTAATGTGACCACTCATGTTTACACTTTAACCACCAGCATTAAAGGATTATTCTGATTTTTTTTTTTTTTTTTTTTGGGTGATATTCACATCATAGTTATCTGATAAGAAAAAAGGTGAAGCCAGAATAAATTCACATTTCACATGAATTAACAATGAGCATGTGTTACAGTGTTACTGCAGGCAGAGCTAAGAGTTCCCTGAATTAGGATATTTCAGTTTCAATAGGTTGTCAAGAATATGGTTCATGGTCACAGTCTTATGTCCACACAAAATATAAACTACTTCCAGATTTTACACAAAATACAAACTATTTCCTGATTTACAAAAAGTCCTTGTGCATTTCAGTTTGCCCACTCAGGTTTTTAACAATGCTAATCTGTAGGAAAACAGTCTTACTGAGGAGTTGGTAGTTTTCATATGTGAATGGTTTTATGGATCTCTATACAGAGGAGTTCTGTATTGTAACGGCCTCTCGAGAGTGAATGAGCAACATATGTAGACGATGGTTCTTCTCTGATTCATGTAGGCCAGTGTTTCTGTGAGTTTATGCACAACTGGAAAAGTACTGCATCCATGTAGCTCATATGTGAGTCAGAGACAGAGAGTGATTACATGGGTGCGCGTGTGTGTGTGTATGCACGCATGTGTGTTCATGAGCGTACGTGAACGTGCACGGGGGCGAACGCCTTCCAAATATGTCTCTAGAGTGTTTATTATATCCGATACAGTACCTCTTTCTCGCACCACATATTTCTGTGCCGATCGATTCCTCTGACTCCCGACAAGACAATAATCGCACCGCCCTCCCTCTCTCCTTCTCTCCACCATTATTACTGCCCTCCCCAAGGAGCACAATGCAAGGATGGAGGGATGGAAACAGAGAAATAAATGGAGGGAGGACAAGGGGAAGGAGGAAATGGCCACTGTGTGTTACTTCCTTTCCCAGAATCCCTGAGACGGAAACAAATGAGCAAGAAAGATGAAGACAACTAGCAGATGCTGAAAATTTGGGGAATTTTGGGGGATAACAGCAGAGGTTGAGAGACATGACAGGGATGGTTTCAAAGAGAGGAAACAAGGGAGGTAAAGAGACCGTGGGGAACGATGGAGAGAACGCAAGAAGAAGGTGATGGGACGGTAGGGACGATACATTAAAGGAAGAAGCAAAAACAAATGAGAAAAGAAGATGAAAAATAAAATGACAAACAGATAACAAAAATTTAGCAATGTGTGGATAATGGCCGACAGTGGAAAAAATAACGAGGTGTGCTGAAAAAGAGAATCAGAGGGAAAAAAAGCCCCCCCCCTCAAAAAAAAAAAAAGAGAGAGAGAGAGAGAGAGAGAGAAGAAAAAATGGCAAGAGCAGGACTGAGTGAGTGGATGAGTGGAGGGTTGCTGGGACAGTTAGTGAGGAACAGAGCAGAGTCAGGAAGGAAATAAATGAGCAAAGATTTAAAAAAAAAGAAAAAAAAGAGAGAGAAACAAGCAGCCAAAAAATTTAGAACATGGTTGATAATGGCAAAGAGAGAGAAAAACTGAAGACAAACTGAGTGAAAAACAGAAAAAGAATGAAGTAAAAAAAGGAATAAAATGGACGTGTACGGAGCAGAGTGAACTGTGGTGTGACACAGCATCCTCACAGGAAATAGCAGGAAGGAAAAGATAGTGACAATTGGACTAACAAAGACACACAGCCTCGCCTTGATGGTGTATGTGTGTGTGTGTGAGTGATTGGATGAAGAGGGAGGGGGCAGATTGTGTGGAGCAGAGTCAATGACAAAATGAACTGATGGGGTGGACAGAAAGATGACCAAAAAATGAGATGGAGGTTTTGGAAAAGAAAAGAAAAAAGGGTTTGATAAAAGCCTCCGAGACACGGCCACCGTGCAGCGGAAAAATCCAGTTTCATGTCCGGACTAACCTGGATGTATCATCGCTGTATGTTCTGGTAGCAACTCCTAACAGGGAAAAAGACTCAGAGATAAAGCCATAATGATAATTCCTCCTAAAATCAACAAAAAAAAAAAATGCAAGGAAAGTGTATTGTCCTGTGCCCAAAGAGACTAAATTTGAAAATCTCACTCAATCCTTTCATTTTGGTTTGATTTTGTCAGATTTCTCTCTCAAAACGTGCAATCTGGAAATTTTTTCTTGAAGATTAAAAAAAATAAAAAACAAACAGAGACTCTGTGTGAACTGGTTATTTGTAGTACAGATGTTTCAGGAGCGACACTGAGTCAAAATCCTGCAGCCTCCTTTTCAGCTTGACCACCACATTTATCCGATGGGGGGGCTGAAAGGATCTCATAAGTCCAGGGATGGCAGAATTTTCTCCACCCATAGAAGATCATATTATCCTTCAATTTGGAGTTATGAGCTTGTCATGTGACTGCGGGGATATTTATGTTCAGACTATTCGGATTCAGGGTGAAAATCCCAGTGCTGTGTCTGAAAAAATAAAGCCTCAAAAAAAAAAGAAAAAAAAAAAGAAAATTGTCATTGTAATGACCTAACATCTCTAATTCTGATCCTGATATCGACTCGTTCTCAACAGGTAAGAGAAAATGCCAAATTTGATTATCCAGCTCTACAAGTGCAAACAAATGACTGAGTGAACGAGGCGTGTTGGAACCAGGCCGCCGTCCTCTCCTGCAGCCGTGGACGCCCGGTGATCTATGGTGGGTGCTGCGAGCCGTTAGATGGTTAGGTTTACAGGTTTATCGATTGGACCCGACTTAAATTGGCTCCCAATTAAACAGAGCGCTTATTTGACCTCTTTACCCCTTCCTGTCCTCTCCTTTCCTGTCCCGTTAAATATCCCCCTTGCCCGCTTGCCCCACCTCCATCTCTTCCTTATTCTCCCCACCTCCCTTGCACGGAGCTCCTTTCCATCGACACATCCATCTCTTGCTCGGTGTAATACCTCTACACCCTTCCCCCCTTCGTCTACGGCCGTCACCCCATCCCCATTCTCTGCTACCAGCACCTACCCCCCTCTATTTAGACCCCTCTCTCTCTCTATCATCATACAACGCTGCATTTGTTTCCTTTCTCCGTCCTTTCCCCACCTTCTCCCCAGATCTGATCTTTGCTCTGTTTCTCTCTTACACTTTCTCTCAGTCAATCCATCAATCTCTCCTTAAATAACAACGATGAATTATTAAGCGTATTTATTCAAACAGCATTAATTATAAAATATAGGCGGCTAAGGATGGAGAAGGAAAAGAAGAAGAAGAAGAGAAGGAGGACGAGGGGGTTCTGGGAGTTAAAGGAAAGGTGGAGGGTGAGGAGGTTTGTGGTTAGGGTTGGAAATGGGGGAGAGAAAAAGAAGAAGAGGGAGGTGAAAAGGGGGGGTTAGGAAATTGGTGTGGCTAGTGGAACAGCTCCCCTCCCTCCCCACCACCCCATCCCTTGCTCCCTCCTCACCTTCCCTCCCTCCCTCCCCTTCCCCGCTCTGCTTTGTATTCTGCGGGGATGACAGGGGGAAAGCTTTATTGCTCTGAGTTTGTATCGATCGGGGCCCCGCAGAGGGGGTAGCCAGACCCACGCACACTGGAGGCCCTTTCGCAGAGGCCGACGACTCATGCCTACAAGCCCCCGCCTCACCCCACCCGCCAAACACACCCTTCCCTCTTTTCTTCTTCTACCTCTCCTCCTTCTTTCTCTCACTTTCCAAACTGCGGGCTCCTTTCTCTTGTTTTGAGAGATGAAGAGACGAAGTGCGGCGGCTTTTATTTACCTGCGCGAAACATCAACGCAACCGAACACAGAACGCCTCACACCTCACACCGGAGAACAGACTCTAAATGAGAGTGAATGAAAACATGATCTCTCTTGCAAAAGACTTTCCAGCCAAACGCACACAAGCAGCGGTGAAACACATTCGCCGGGAGCTGCAACACTCACATACGCTTATATGTTGCCGCAGCTCACAAGTGCACACACACACACACACACACACACACCCACACACACACACACACACACACACACACACACACATTGCCAAAACACAATCCCAGGCTGCAGGGCTGAGCTGCTGTCCTGACCAGAGTTGCATCAGAAATCCCTAATCTGGGAGCGTGACTGTCCTCAGTTCCAGCAGGCGGGGATAAGGATGCTCCGGGCAGATTCCAAATTTA
>NW_019174333.1:812335-892735 GCF_002260705.1 Seriola dumerili
GAGAGAGGGATCTGACGGGTGGGGGGGGGGGGGGGGGGGGGGGGGGGGGGGTAAAAAAAATCGGTAAGGAAAGCAGGTTATCTCCCGTCATTAATGGAGGGATTCCCGTGTGGAGGGAAGGGAGGAGGGGCAGATGGGTTGCGTAGGGGAAAGACCTGGATTCATTGAGAAAAAACACAGCGTGTTTGGCATGAAGAGAAAGCAGACAATTATCTATATTGATTAAAGCCAGCCAGCCAGCACAGGGAAGACAGAAAACTATGGCCGGATCAATAGCAAGGGAGGGAGGGAGGGAGAGAGGGATGTAGGGCAAAGGAAAGAGGGATAGTTGGAGACGAACGAGACGGTGAGGGCTCGAAGAGAGACTCAACAGATGAAAAAGTGAGAGGAAAGAGGGAGTGTTACGAGAGAATAAAAGGAGAAAATGAATTAAAGCGAGATGAGGGAGGAGTGAGAGGCGGTGAAGAAGAGATGACTGGCAAGAAACCTCACAGCGGGGGAGGGAGGAGGTCGATGAATTTAACCAACGATAGTAAAAGTGTTAATGAAAATGACGGCTGGGTATTTGATGACTTAGCATTTGAGGAGAGATCAATAAGCAGACAGATCCGGCCTACGTGAGGATAGACGTATTCAAAGACGGAGTAGAGTGACGAGGAGTTCGAGGTAAAGAGAGGGATGGAGGGATGCTGGAGGAGAGGAGAGGAGAGGGGTTGGAGACAAAAGGGAAGAAAGAGATGGATGAGCAGAGGGAGGGAACAAGGACAGGTGTTTGGTTGTATGCCGGTAACATCATTCTCAGATTCTCCCTGGTGACTGGAAAACACGTCGAGGGTTGTGAGTTGTGTTAAGTTTTCTGTGCATGTTACATTTGCGTACCAGGAAACCACATCTGGATCAAAGACACACCCAAACACTTGTCTTGTACTGCATCTGTATAGAAAAGTGTCTTATAAGGCGCTAAATATAAACATTAAAAGAAATGTTGATCAATACATCATTTCAGAAATGTTCTGGTTCTCACCTCCATTTGTAGAACCTCACTATTGTTTCATCATTAACTTGACACTATCATTTACCGCAGCTATTCCAATTCAAAAGTCTTCATAAGCAACGGACAGGCCAATATTTACACATTCAAACTGTGTCACATTGTGTCACTATGCACAATGTCAAAACCTGAAACTTTGCTTCAGGTCTCAGTGAAATCCTGAGGGCCTGTTTCATAGAAAACCCACTGACACCCACTAACATCTGGCTTCTGTCTTCAGTGTGAGAGGGTACTATTGGCATTCACTCCCAGGTCAAATGGCTCTGCAGTAGTCAGGAGAATTTATCCGCTCTGACAACTGTTCAGCAGTGATGGAAACATGACACCTGGGTGAAAAAGCTCATTTTCGGCCTTTTACCGGTGCGATTATGTGACGCCCATCACCTCTGTCTGTAACTTCTTTGACTGTTTACCATTTCAGTTTTTATTTCCGTCTCTGTTTTTCTGGAAGTTAAACCTGATAACAGAAATAAGAATATGAGTTATACGTGTAAACCTAGATATCTTTTTATTCTTGCAACCTTTCAGAAGTTTGAATAAAATCATTTTCCCCCATAATCACTTTCCCTAACTCCACCTCCTTTATTTCCATATTCTCTCTCCTCTATAATCACTTCTTTTCTCTCACTCTCCCCCTCTTTCATTCACAATTTCTTCCTCTCAGTTTGTCACTCCAGTCCTGCCTCCTCTCTTCCCTCCACTCCTCTCTCCCTCTATCTATCCTTCCACAGGGTCAGTCTGATGGTCACCAAGGTGCTGTAGTGAGCAGTATGGAGGATTGTAGGTCTGGGGCGGAATGGCCCTTAAATGGCTCTCAAACTCACACTGGCTTTATTGATGCTCTGGCCTGATGCCAGCTAGCCTCCATGATCTGTGTGTGTGTGTGTGTGTGTGTGTGTGTGTGTGTGTGTGTGTGTGTGTGTGTCATGGGAGAGTGGTGCTGATTGCTATGTTGATTATACAGAATAGTCCTACACCTCTCTGAAAGCTTCTTAACACAGATGGTGTAGAGAGACAAGACAGAGACAGGTGGAAAACACAACACTGGTTTGAGTTTTCATGCAATGAGTGGGCTATTTATATATATGTATATATATATATATATATATATATATATATATATATATATGTGTGTGTGTGTGTGTGTGTGTGTGTGACAGAGAAAAACAAGCAAAAAAGGTTTGAAATTGTATTTTCTAATTTTAAGGGCCTGCTGATTATGAAATTCACCTCACTCACAAGCTCACACTGCAAGTTATACTGAAATACTATAGAAATATAGAAATACTGAGTTTCTAAATTATAAGTTAATAGATTTCTGTTATCACTTCATGACAATCTTACAAATGTAGTATGTTGCCATACACTGATGTACGTGTAAAATGAATGTGTAAACTGTTGTTTCCACATGTTCACTTGCCCTTAAGTAAGAAACCAAACAAACACTGATTCACCTGTTGTAGTGAGATTTTTCAGTATAGAAATGTGCACATAGTTTACAACTGCATGCTTTATGGTTTAAAGATCCATTAAGTGATCTCTATGACTTTGATAGACCTTTTTTATGGGCTTCTCTTGTTCAAGTCCCGCTATCTTTTAATTGACCCAAACAAAAGCTGTGTCCCCAATTCATAGACTGCGTTCTCTGAAGGTGTGGCCCTTCGTAGACCGTGAAAGTCGAACCGAAATGAGACGGTCTGGTCTACGGAGGATTTTCGCTGTACTCGCCCCTTAACATTGTATCGCAAAGCGCGGCTCCTGTCGCCCAGCAACCTTAATAACACATAACTTTTTTTTCACAAAAACCTGATGTTTTAACTTTTGTACCAAATACTTACATTTAAAAGTGTAATCCTCAGGCTCTCTGTTAGTGCTGTTTTCTTTCATCACCAGCACGCAATGAATCTTGGGATAGGGTGGGCCACGAGGGTTTCCACCAGTTGGATCCTTCGTGGCCCAGAAAAGAAGGACGTATTTGAAAGAGCCTTGTTTAGCTGTGCTGCTGTGATACAATCGGCCTTCAAATGCAGCCTCTGAAGTTTGCGGCCTCTGATTTGGGACACAGCTAATGACATGTTTTTATAACAGAGAGGCGTCCTGTACTCTTTCGGCTGTTTTACTTACAAAGGTATTGAATGACCAAATAAACCTTTAACTGTTTAAGTTTGTAAGAGGAGAGTGTTTAAAGGTTCTGGGTAAAGTCTTACTCTAGATCCTCCTGCTCCAGGCCAAAACATTATGATAAGCTGCCAAAAAAGAAGTAAAGAATGAGGAAGTAAAGTAGAAATACATATTGAGGACAGTGTGTATCAATCAATGAAGGTGATGTCTAATCTTAGATCTCAGATGTTGCTGATTTGAACTGGAAAACTTGGGGTTCCGATTTATTATTTATAAGCTTTTTTTTGGACATTTATGATCTATATTAAATATTGTACAGTAGGGAGGTGAGTGAGAGAGGTGGGAGAAAAAGAGAGAAAGAGAGGAGATGACATCAAATAAAGATGTCCAACTGGATCTGAACCAGCGAGGCTGTGATGAGTAGTCAGCATTTTGAAACTTAAGGCTGACAGCACAGTTATAACATATTTTTCTCTGTATTTCTATGTGTCAACAATGAAAGAGGAGATAACATTTCTAACTCCAACATCATATTTCATACATCACAGGACCCATTCTGACTACATTTAGATGAATGACATTCGTACTGAGTGGTTTCAAATATTACTGACACAAAACATTCAACATTCAGCTGTTGTTACACACAAACCACAGTGATCAGGAAGTTAAAGTTAAAGAAATCAGTTATGCATCATCAGTAATGTCCAATCAGGGATGCTGCATTTGTGTAAACTCCTATCTACATGCTCCAATGGTCACACCTTTAAAAACATGACTGGAACTGATAACAGCCTGTTGGCGTGAAAAACCACTGTGGTGGCCATATCACTCTCTCCCGTTTCACTCTCTCTCTTCACACACACACACACACACACACACACACACACACACACACACACACACACACACACACACACACACACACACAGGCTACATATGAGTGGCCTCAGTCAGTCATATATAGTTAGGAGTCTCATCCACATTCTGGCTGAATGTCTGGTTTCTTTTTCTTCAGCTGACGTTGGCATGTTACTGTGGACACAATGCAACACAAAGCACTGTGCATGCTCTCACTCTCTCTCACACACACGCACACACACGCACACACATGCACACACACACACACACACACACATACATAAATGGTGACCTGTTCTCTACCCTCCTTCTGTCTCTCTGGCTCTCAGAGTTGAGGTGTGATCAGTAGAAATTTTTCCCTCAACTCAAAAAATAAATTCAGAAACTAAAATTAATTCCAACAACTCAGACTTTAAATAAGGAGCACTGCTTTTTTTAATACCTGTCCCACATAAACGATATGCAGATATGTTATTACCGCATAACATTTTCATTCCACCGAGGAAAAAGATGAAATATTTTGATCTATTGATATGAGGACGCCTCGGTAACTAGACTGACTTTGATATTGCTTCTGACGTGCGATTGATGAATGACTGAATTCAATAAAATACAATCTAGTCTGGCAGACTTGATGAAATTTAGGATGCAAACGTATGTTAAAGTATGTTTTCTATATGGGATGGGGGGGTTCAGAGTTGCCTTAGTTATAAGGAACAGTGTGTGTGTGTATCTGTGTGTGTGTGTGTGTGTGTGTGTGTGTGTGTGATTGGGGGGGCTGGGGGATCACGCTTATGAAAAATAAATTTCAAAAAGCCAGCATTACCCCTGCTCAGGCCCAAGCTCCAGCCTTTGCATTTCAATGTGAGGTGCAGCCTCCATTATTTATGACGCTTTACACCTCAAAACCACGGCCTGCCTCTCTCTACCTCGCTCACTCCGACTCTCTCTCTTCCCTTATCCCCATAGTAACCACTAACCCCGGGTCTCCAGCAACACTGTCTGTGTGTGTAGAGGGAAGGAGACAGCGGCCTGTGGGATGGTTTGACGGGTGACAACACGCAGGAAGTTCAAAACCAACTTAAGACGCTGCGCTGAATTATGACGACGTGATATTAAACTTCATATATGAAGACCTCTGGAGATTGACAGCTGGAGGATTTCACTGCTGCAGATTACCACTGATGTTTTCTCAACTTTCATTTTGGTGTTATATTTACAAGTTTGTTCAGTGATAGTAGCGGCTGTCACATTGGCATCAACCCCCCGTCAAAACGTTCACTCTTTGGTGAGCGCCTTTCTGTCTTCCTGTCTGTCTCTGCTGCCTGATAGGAAGCAGAGTTTTATCTTGACATGCAAGATACTACACTGCCAGAAAATGTGCAGAAAATCCACACTGAGGTGTGGGCTCTACACTGAAAATACATAATTACATTATCTAGATACAGAATAAAGATCTGCATTCACCATAAACACTTTATTGTAACATGAACAAATTGCCACAAAATTTGATATTTGTATTAACTGTAAATATAAAGACCACTAAGAAAACATCTGATCATCAAGAGGCTGCTTTTAAAGGCCGACTGCGTCACAGCAGTGCGAAATGTGGCCGAAAAAAAGTGGCCTTCTTTTCTAGGTCAATAGGTGGATTCTTCGTCGCCCAACCTATCCCAAGATTCACACCGGTAATGAAAGCAAACAACACTGACAGACAATCTGAGGATTACACTTTTAAATATAAGTATTGGGTAAAACTGTTAAAACCAAGAACCTTAAAACCTCAAGTTTTTGTGAAAAGGCTGCCAGGCGACAGGAGACGCACTTTGCGACGCAGCGGTAAGGGCGGGAACAGCTGGTGACACAAAAAATGGAAATCCTCCGTAGACCAGACCGTCTCATTTCAGTTTGGTCTTCGTGGTCTACAAGGGTTACGAAGGGCCACACCTTCGCAGACCATGTCCTTTGAAGGATGTGGCCCTGAACTGGCGCACAGCTAAAGAATGGATTGGCGTTAACTTTAGTTCCATCGACTGCGTTTCAAAAGAGGTGTCAACTGTTATTAAAATAAAACAACAAAGATATCACTATATGAAAATATCTGCTTTGACAGATTAAAGAACAGATCCTATTCCTTAAAAATCCCTTCAGCTCAGAGCAGATGGTGGAAAAAAGCAGAGTGACTGTGGGATCAGTAGCAGAGTCAGTTTCCCTGACACTGAGTAAACAGTGACCGGATGGCTGCTGTAAAACCAGCAAGAAACCAGAACCAATATGAGACGGAGTTGGGACTTTGGGTCTGACATCAGTTTTCAAAGCTGACGTGTGTTTTCAGTGCTCTGGTGAAACCACTGTAACTTCAGCTTCAAACAGCAGACAGACACAACCAGTCCTCCAACCTGAACGACCACACAGGTCGTTTGTTCCAACCCTCTGGTACGACGCAGAGGAGTGTCTCCAGGTGCACCGGTCCTTGGTTGAAATTGTTACAATAATAAACACGCTGACTGTATCGAGAGTGGCTTACCTGCCTTCGTCTCCATGGTTAAAACAAGTACTTCCTCAACATCAGACAACCTTTGCTGTCATGGTTACAATAATAACAACGAACAGTCATGGCTAATAGAAACAACATAAACAGCTACTTCAACATGGGAGTCGAACACCGCTCTCCTGTGTCACATTCATCCATTCACCACAACCTCCTCCTGACGCGGACCCTTTGCTCCTGTCATCATTATTACGACCACTAGATGTCGCCTAGCAACAAAATGTAACTATGGGTCATAATAACCTGCTGCACAGACGACCTATGGGCTCGTTTTTAGCGACACAGCGATGTATAGTGGAGCATTTCGCAGCTGAAGGAGTCGACAGAGACCAAAAACAAAAAGCTAAAAGAATCAGAGTACTGGACTTATATTCATCATGTGAAAATGAATGATAATATCGCTCTGTGACTGCTGAATAATTTGTTTTCGCTGCCCCAAAGTGGCCCAAAAAAACCTATTATTGCAAGTTTAAGCTTGTTTGGTGGCAATTAACCTTCCTCTGGCACCTCTAACACATCATACATTCAAGGGGTATTTCAGTACTTTTTGACCGGGTCTTATTCTGTTCAGTCTGATTTATTCCATATAATATAAAGAAAACAGAAGACGATCTTTGTGCTTTTCTGTTGATATTTTACTCTATAGTATTAATGCTAACCTGACAACAACTTAATACACAGTATGCACATTTCATTGTATGAAAACCATCGCGCCCTTGAGGATAATCTTTGTTTACGGTCTCTGTGGAGCAGCTGCTCCACAAACATTATCAAGGATACAACAGAACAAGGAAAAAATATAATTCAAACTAAAGAATTATGGGGAGGGCTCTACAGTGCACCATTTTTCTCAAGTTCAGAACTTCCTGTCTTTCCATAACTTGAATAAAAGACTAATTGCATGTGCTCCACATTGTTCAGAGGGTCGACATGCACAGTAGAGGCTGGGTGCCCTCTGCATGCAGTTAAAGTTTAAAATGAATCTAATGTAATAAGCACAGAGCCTAGAGGGGATGAGCCTTTTCATGGTGGAAGATTTATAGTTTTTGAGTGCAGAAGAATCTCCATTTCCTGAATTAGAAGAGGACTGACCCCCGGCCCTGCGACAATAGTTGGCGTGTAGTGTTAGAACATCTGCCAGACATTAGTCAAACACACCATCGCCTAAATGATGGAGCTTCTGAGGGGGTTGTAAATTACAATGGGAAAGAGGGGTAATATCCATCAGTCCATCCATCTGTGTGTGTGTGTGTGTGTGTGTGTGTGTGTGTGTGTCTGGACCCTTGGACAAAAGGCCTGCTGCCACTATGTTGGCCAAAAGCTCTGCTGGTCAGACGTAATGAACCTTACCCTACCCCCCGCTCCATCACACACACACACACACACACACATATATATTTATATACACCACCCATCCCCCCAGTGGCTGTCTCTCCCCTCCAACACTACCTTGGCCTGCAGTGGTTGTGTCACTGCTAATATTGACGACACCCCCCCCACCCCTTCTCTCTCTCTCTGCCTCTCTCTCTCCCTCCCCTCCCTCCCCTCCCTCCCCCCTGCTTTGGCCAGCAACCACTGTTGTCCACATCTCACCTCATCCATAGTAGACAGTATTGATTTTCAGCACGGAAAATAAAAAAAGCCATGAATTTTAATGCCTCGCTGTCTGTCTGTCTGTCTGTCGCCCACCCGCCCTCTCTCCCTTTTTCTCTGTCTCTCTCCCACTCTCTTAGTACTCATCTTCACCTCCTCTCCTTTTATTCTTAGAGCCATCTCTCTCTCTCTCCTTTTCTCTGATCCCCCCTCTCTCACTTTCTTTCTTCTCTGACCAATGCTCTCCCTCTGTCCTTTCACCAAACCCAGCCCACCACCTTTCCCTCTCTCCATTTTTCATTCCCTAATTTTTTTTTTCCTGAGGGAAGGATGGAGGAGAGAAAAGAGTCAGGAGGCAGGTGTGGAGGATGCACTGATGTGTGTGTGTGTGTGTGTGTGTGTGTGTCATCTGCCATTTCCAACCTTATACAGTACCACCCTTGTTAACTAATCTGTGTGTGAGGGAGGATGACAGAGAGAGAGAGGTGTGTGTGGTGGGGTTTGAAAAGAAGAAACTTTGTTACGTCTAATTAAATCATTAGCTCATTAAAAAGTCCTAAGAGACAGTTTTTGATCATTACTTTGTTTAACCACCAGAGAAAATTTGTCTTTTTTATCAGTATCACAAATTCTGGCTCTAACAGCAGCGAGCTGTTTCACGCCGTCTTACCTTCGACTACAGCTGCAGCAGAGCTCTATTGGATTTTTTCCTGTTTTTCAGACTGTTATTAAGCCTGAGAGTAGCCACTGGTGACCACTACATTTGACGCTGGCTAATGTTGAGTGAAGTGAGGAAGATACAAAAAGAAAAAAGAAAAGAAAACCCACATCCTCCCGTTTTTCAAACAAGCTCAAATCATGGAATCATGTTTCAGCAGAGAGGTATTTTTTTCATTTTATACATATTCCAGAAAATAATAATATATATTCTGTGTGTGATATAAAGGTAAAAACACAGTACTGACAGGAGAAAACTGTCAAGTTGGAATATAGTGATTTCGCCACTCAGGAACACAGGAAGAAAGTGGCAATTGCCATCAATGACAGGTTGCATGCCTCTCTCAGTGCTGACTGCATATCATCGTTGTTGGGGAAAAACTGCTTTTGCAAAAAGCGCAATTTTCAGGATCATAGAGAAAAAGATTTTGTAATGTCAGGTGTCAACGTCCATGTTTCATATATCTCACTTATTAACAACAAACTTTCAGTTCAAGCAAGCAAAAAGGAAAAAATGGTTAAATTACCAGTTACATAGATTTCCCTGGACAGCAGTGCCATTTTTCCAAATACATGAACTGAATCCTCTTTGCTTCCCAGGTCCCAATCTGTTTAAACCACCAGCTAACTGCATATATGTGACATATGTGGCTCCAAAATAACTGCAACCTGTAATCACACCAGCGATCACATACATACACACACAGTGTAAGAGAAGGATAAAGATTATTATCTAAAAAGTGCAGCGATAGAAAAAAATGATACCTCACATCAACTATTTACCAAAACTTGAGGAAAAAACACAATTTGCAAAAAAAGGCACCTTTTACAAATTCCCATGATTGAACTTCTGTCAATGTCATTATGAAAGCGTCAAGGCATGAAAGAGACAGCAGCGATTCAAAAAATATTGTAAGGTGGGTGTTGCCAAAGTAAAGAGTCTCATATCATGTCTGAGAAAATATAATAATGTAATAAACTAATTTGTTTTTGCATCTAAGAGTCTGTTTTTGACAGCATGTGGGTATTTTATCCTAAGACATTGGTCATTTTGATTTGACACTTGATTTTTTTTACACAAGCTAGATGTCTCATTTTAGTGTTGGTCAACATTTAAAACTGTTTCTATATCAGTTTTAGATGATGGTGACATCTACAGTCATACTTCAGCTGACACTCTAAAGCCCCTTGATGCCGTCGACCACTCTGCTCTCAGGTTCATAACTGCTGATGCTTATGACACTCATCACTGCATCCTGTATTGAGGGTTGGATGATCCTCTCTCTCTCTCTCTGAGAGGTGTGATTTGCATATGGATTTGTTTATTTACAAAGCCCTTATTGAAAAGTTACATCTATGTTAGTCTGGTCCACTGGACCACATCAGACCAGGACCAACGACTGGCTCACGCTCCATGTCCCTGGAGTTCATACTGAGCTTGGAAGCTTGGCTTCAGGCTTCTCTAACCTTTTCACTTCTGTTTGTACCTGTTTTAATTGATTCTTGTCATTACATGATTTATTAATTGTATTCATATGTTTGCTTTAATTTATGTCATTTTTTAACAGACATTTTTACTCGACATCATGGCAAATGAGGGTTTTACCCTCATTGATCATCAGTTTAAATAAAGACATATATAACATATATAAATGTGCTCATATAGTATGTCTTAGAGAGATAAATCAGCAAATGTGTTGTAGTTTGTGTAATGGTGAATAAGTGCATTTTAATTAAAGAAATAACTCTCTCTGTCTTCCTGCCTTTTCCCCAATGATATGTGATTTCAAGAAACACACACACACACACACACACACACACACACACACACACACACACACTCACACACACACACACACACACACACACAGTGTCAGTGGAGCTCACAGACAATAGCTTCACCTCGGTCAAACAAGCAACACAAGAACTGTTGATTGCAGCCTAAAAAGTGTCCAAACTAATCAAAGTGATTCAGACAAACTCCGCGAGGATCAATGTTTCCACTAAGGTCGAACCTCACAGTCACAGTTTGATCCCACCTTTGATTAGTCTCAGTTTGTGTCTTATGATGATGTGAATGCTGTTCTAATGCAGCAGATACAGATTAGCTGCACTTTTAGGCAGGAAAACATCAAAGTTAAAGATGTCGAATAACGGTGACTGTCAACTATAGAGAGAGGCCACAGACAGACACATAATACACACAAACACACAAAGAAAGACAGGCACAGGTTACCCAGAAAATCTAAATGCTGTTATAAAATCAACACCACTCATTTGTCTGCTCACAGTCACTTTGTATCCACAGAGTACAGTATTGGCTTTGTCTGTACAGTGACTACATACATCTCACAACAACCATTACCAGCTGGCTCTTAGAGGGCAAGTCATTCTCCATTTGCTACATAACCTTCAGGCCAGCTCAATCAACTGTCAATTGGATGCTTTCAAAACAAACTCCAGCCCATTATCAGTAGGAATGCCACAAACACAAGCAGCGGGTTAAATGTCAGATGCCTGAAAAAATTGGCTTCCCACTTAATGTATCCTTGGACTTTGTGAGGCTCTGCATCTCCTCAAGGAATGTTACTTTTCCATGAGAAAAAAAAAAGAAAGAAACAAAATAAAAAAAATAAAAAACACACAACATATTTGGATAATGTGTGTGGTATGTGCTGTGTACAAAGCTAAGATTTCTTTTTTTATTACTGCTCACTGAGTGGGTGTTTATTCATCTCGGCTCGCTCTCTGCATGCTAACAGCGTTACAGTGGGACAATGGCAGTATTTCTCAGTTTAATGAAAGCATAGTTATTGTCAGTAGATGGTTCATTCATCGCATTCATTCACCACAAATTGAAGGACACTGTGTGAGTGTGAGTGTGTGTGTGTGTGCGTGCATGCGTGCGTGCATGCATGCGTGCATGCGTGTGTGTGTGTGTGTGTAAAGACAGGTGACAGGAAGAAAAAGAAAAGAAAGGAAAAACCTGAATACATGAGTGGAGAAACCTAACGAATGGTGCACTGCATGTATGAAAATGCTGAGCAGGCCCAGGTGATGGTGATTTTGTATCAAGATGACAAGAGGAAAAAAATCTAAGTGACATTGAAAGAGGTTCAGAGGGCAGGAGCTTCATTCACAAGCCTAGTGTTTCAATAGGAAGTGACTAAAGTGACATCTGCATTCAGATCCAATGGAATAGTATAATATGGATAGTAAATACGGTCGGACATTGTGGTCAACGGCACACATTTGATGACAGTGGCACTTGTGTGATATGTAAAGAAAAACCAAAGATGGACATCACATCCGTGACATCACCCACAGGTTTCTGAAGAGCAGTTTTAAAGCTCAGAGTGAGCTGCCCCGCCGTCGCCATCTTGGCAGTGTCTGACTCCACCGAACAGGAAAGAGGTGGGGTGTGTGGAGCTCAGACTTTGGTGCGTAATGGTTTGTGGCAAGCATACACTCACCCAAAGAGGCCACGCCCTCAATTATCCATAACTTTAAGCCTTAATAAAATGTAAGTAATATAAACAGTTGTCATGAAGGAGGAAATTAGAGACCAAAACTGTTTTTGTACCAGGCTGTAAACATGTTTATTTCTGCTATAAAGTTGAACAATTTAACATGGGAGTCTATGGGGATTGACTCACTGTTGGAGCCAGACTCTAGTGGCCATTAGAAGACCTGCAGGTTTTGGTTCTTCAGTGGTGACTTCATTTTTCAGCCTTGGAGGTTGAGGCTTGGGAAAAACAGGTGACATAATATCAATGCAGGATGTGATCAGACTGTGTCAGCAAGAACAGCCCATCCCCAATTACATAAAGAGGGATATTATAGTAGGTCTGCAGTGTATAAACCCCTCATTACAGAGATGAATGAGAGTTGAGTGGTGTAAGAACCATCAGCACTGGTCTACAGAGATGTGGGAAAAAATGATCTGGTGAGATGAATCATCGTAAACCATGTTCACCATGTGTGTCGTACTCCAAGAGAGCAGTACAGGCCAGTACAGAATACTTGACCCCTACAGTGAGGGGATCCGGTTGCTCTGTTATACTGTGGGCGGGCATTTTGCTGCCAGGGTTTGGTTCCACTTGTCTAATTCGAGGGAAATCAATACAGTTGTTCTGAGTGATCACCTTTATCTTATGATGAAACACTTCTGGGAGGGGTCTCTTCAAGAATGACAATTGCCCTCATCCACAGTGTATGAGGGGTCAGTGAACGGTTTGATGAGTATGATTTGAATCATGTTGTGGCTTTGACAGTCAACAGATCTCAACCCAACTGAACACCTATGGGACACTAGTTCTTGTGCCCTAGAGAATCTACTTTTAATACACAGTCTCAGGACTTTATATGTTTTAGTAGTAAAATACCAATCTTGGCAGGACGGCCTTCAGATGTCACTCCCCATTTGTGTGGAATAACTTACAGAATAGACTGAAACTGACACACTGATACCAACAGGCCAATTAAAAAATTTGGTTAGAAGTCAAACTGACTTACACTTACACAGTGTAATTGTTTTACTTAATCTCTTGTTTAACTTGCAGTTATGAGCGCTTATGTCGTAATCTTATTGTCTACCTGGTAGTGTATCTTAATGCATATTTAAATGCATTTAAATATACGCTCTGATCACTGTTTATACAACCACAAACTTTACTTTATACTTTGTATGAATACATATCTGAATGTATATTTATATTACCGAAAAATTTCTGCTATTAATATTTCTTTTTTGTTATATTTTGCAAATGAGACCTTGATCTCAATGTGACTTCCTCATTAAATAAAGTATACTGCATATACAAATATAACAAAAAGCAACAGGAGGGCTTTCATTTTGAGCTCCAAACTCTCAAAGGATTCAGTTACCTCCTTCTGCGCCACAAATAAAAACTGCATAAAAAACTAATTTCATTTCTAGCACACTTTCAACACACATGAATAAAATACTTTACACAGACACATTTAAATCCTTTGCCAACACAAACTAAGACGAGCCTCACTCGCCAAAACCATCACTTTCAAGCCTTTCTCTGTGACAATACACTTAAACACAAGGAGCCTCCCCAATCCTGTTAATCCACTCATCCACTCAATGTCAAGTCCACCGTCTGTGCGTCCGTCTGGCTAGCTGACCCGGGCCCCACCCACCTTGACCCTGACCCCGAGACCGCAGCACCAACCCCCACATCAGGCCCCCTCGATGGAGGCTACAATGGAGCCTCCAGACAAAAAAGGAAGGATTTAAGATTTTTAAAGGTGAAATGATGCACTGGTTTTAATGATCCACAGTCCTCTCTCCTACACAGAGCAAAATTAAGAATAAAACAAAAATAACAAAAATAACACAACTGACAGAAACGTCAAGTATGGGTTGTGTTTTTTGTGTATATGGGGACCTAATATTATTAAGTCACTTATTTATATTTCACCTGTATCATCTTGAAATACTTAAATACTTGAATCAAACTAAACAACATTAATGTCAGATGACTTTAATCAGGTGTCTAACTAACAGGATTTTCAGGGTCCATAACAGATTAAATCACCAGTAACAACAGACATGTTTGTAAGAATGAAGCTGACCCTGGCGTATGACCCCGGCCCATCCCCAAAACACCAGCCGACCATCTCTCACTGACCCCCGATAAAAAATGAGCAGCCAAACACTGGTTCCCCTCCCTCCCGCGATCCCTGCTGCCTGCCAGGTCTGGTCTGCTGTGGCCTGGCCTGGCCCTGGACGGCCTGGTCTGTCCCGGGACTTGAACTTGAGACGTGACACAACAGCCTGGCCAGGCGTGGACAGATGAAAGAGAAGAATAGGCGGGTGATGGGTCGCTTGCATATGAATCGCCGCGGCAACGGAGAAGGGAGGTGTGAGGTTAGGGGGTTAAGGGTAAAGGTCAACCCCCGCTTCCCCGGGTCCCGCACAGACCGCTCCCTAACCGACGAGCAGACAAAGGAGATGAGGAGGGGGTTCGGGATGACACGGGGTGCTGGGCGCTTGGACCCCTGTGCCCCCCCCCCCAACAGGAAGAAAGAGGAGGGAGAGTGGGGGGCTGGGAAATGAACACACATAAACACATTTATGCATGGACACACACACATGGGCAGATGCACTGTGCAAACACACTTAGGCTCACATGTGCCACAGCTGAAGGACAAAAACATTCGGACACACACACACACTTTCACCCATTTCATCTGAAAACACACACACACTCACACGCGCTCGGGTCTCAACTCACATGAATGAACACACTGAGGACATTTGCATTAATATTTTATCAAGTCTAAATTCAAACGCCAACATTTGTCCACTGCTGTGATGAACACAAGGAGCACTGATCATTGATGAGCCCAAAGTTCTTTATCAAATTATATAAATTATATAAACTACCTCAAACCTCAAGATAAACAAGTATCTAGTTTCTATTTATCAGTAGGTTTCAGTCCATGTTTTGTTTCCCAGCACCTCCTATAGAATTTGTCAGCTGATTAGAGGAACTGTCCCTCACTGGAGAGTTCACAGGATTGATTCCTCCTACGGGTCATGTGTCCTTGGGCAAGATACCAAATTTCTCTCACTCCTCAGCCTGACCCTAATAAATGTTTAATTTTACAAGCCTAGGTTATTAAGATTTACACACAGGCTGTATATTGCATGAAAAACTTAATTACCTGCCGAGTGGAAGGAGGAAATATATCAACTTAATGGAGCTATCATGATGTAATGACTTTACAGGATTGTGGTAATTGTAATTATTATACAGCTCAGATGTTGTCTTCTTCCAGTCTTAAAGGGTGTGTTACAGTGAAGCTGAACTTACGACATGTTTGACCATAAAACTTTATTAATCTTTTTCTTCCCTCGGAGATCATATCACCCACACACAGTTTAGATTTAATACTGTACAAAAGAGCCAATAGTCATATCTATAAGCTGTGATTACTGACACTGGAGTACCGAGTCATGAATGTGATGCTGTTTGCTTGTGTCAGTGTTTTCTAGCTCCACTGTTGAGGCCAAGTAGGTGCAAATAAACTGAATGCTTTGTCTTCTGCAGTAATGGATGACTGACAGACTGTCTGAATGAGCTGCCATCCAACCATGTTCCCTGACCCCGACAAGACTGGAGCTGCAGAGCTGGTAGCACAAAACAACCCTGTGTATATATGTGTGTATGTGTGTGTGTCTAACAGAACATGACGATGGTCATCGGTGATCCCTCACTGCCTCAGGCGAACACTAGCTAAATGTACCTCACTCAGTCAGCGAGACACTGACATGGATAGAGACTCTGCATGTGTGTGTGTGTGTGTGTGTGTGTGTGTGTGTGTGAGTGAGTGTAAAAGCCGTGCATCCAGATAGCGATAGCCGTGTAGCTCCAGCCACCATGTTTAAGCCGAGCTGCTGTGTTGTGTGCTATCACTGCTGCTGCTGCGGTGGGGAGATAGATAGGAGGATTGGGCCGGGCTGGGGCCCTTTCAAACCCCCAGAGAGCAGAAAGGGAGTGAGTGCTGGGCCTAAATGCAGAATCTCCTTAGCTTATACCCCCGAGGGACGCAGACACAGGCCCATTTTCTGGGAGAGAATCATGCCGCCAAGCGGACAGCGGATTTACCATATTCATACCACTCTTTAGAGAGGAGGAGGAGGAGGAGGAGGAGGAGGAGGAGGAGGGAGAGATCTTCACCTGTCCCATTTCACTGCTATGACTGTATGTGGCTGCACCAGCTCGTATGGCCGCTAAAACCCCTAGGGGGAACCATTAAGGAGAACCTCGCTCACTCCCCACATTTCTCTCCCTCATCCCCCTATTTCTGCCTCCCTCCCCTCCCCTTCCTGCATCTCCCTGCCTCCCTTTTTCATATGAAGTATGAAGCCTCTCTCATTCATTCGATATCCCCACTAATAAGGCAGCGTGGTTCAGCCAAGGCCAGAGCTAAAATCCGGCAATATCGCCTGTCTCTATGTAGAAGTGGCGGGAATAAAAGAGGGGGTGGGCACGACTGTAAACAGCTATTTTCCAGGCACAGGTCCTGAAGAAAGATGTGTAGTTGCTAAAAAGTACAGCTGCTATATTGCTACTGCTGCCAGCGTGGAGAAAACAGCCCAGATTCATATCAATGGCTTTGATTGAAGCACCGGGAGAAACCCGCCGGAGGACGGTTTGTCAGAGATGTCAACGTGTGTGTGCGTGTTTGTGTGTGTGTGTGTGTGTGTGTGTGTGTGTGTGAGGATTGGGATTTGTCAAAAGATTTGTTTAGATACCTGTGTAGAATGAACAACGTGTGAGTACAGTGTCTGTGAATGCTTATGTGTGTGTGCGTGCGTGCGTGTGTGTGTGTGTATGTGTGTGTGTGTGTGTGTGTGTGTGTGTATGTGTGTGTGTGTGTGTTTGTGTGTGTGTGTGTGTGTGTGTGTGTGCATGCAAGTGTGTAAATAAGTGTGACAGTGCCTTTGTGTGTGTGTATTTGTGTACATGCACTTCCCTGTGTGTGCATGAACTATGTGGATTGAGGCGGGGAGTGTTAGAGAGGGGCAGGCAGGCTAACAGATTCATATCCAATATGAAGAGGTTAAAGTGACGAGTCCAATCCTCCCCACAGAGCAAAGAGAGAATGAGATTGAGATGCGGGAGGAGGAGGAGGGAAAAGCAGGGAGGAAGAAGAGAAGGAGGAGGAGGAGGGAGGAAGGACAACAGAGTAATTTCATTTCTGGACTGAGCAGTCCTCTGCTGAAGGAAGAAAAAAAGCAGAGGATAATAAAAGAGGATAAAAAAGAAAAGAGGAGGGGGGCAGTGATAAGGACGAGAGCTGGGAGGAGAGAAAAAAGGCTAAAGAAAAAGGAGTTTTTTCCCTCCTTTATCTGATGTAGTAAATGTGTGTGTACTGTATGTGGGAGAGATTGGAGCCACAGAGTGTGAAGATGATTATGTGTTCAAAACTGCTCGTGAGTATGTCTGGCCTGTACGTCTTGGAGGAGGGGGCAGCTAAGATGCTTTAAAATCATGCAGAGTACCTGAAAAAAACAGCTAAAAACTACAGCTTTGAATATGGAGCCCACTCTCTACATCTGTCCTTTTTACATACAAGCTAAACAACATCTTACTCTGGGTTTAGTTTCAGATATACATTTCATTCTTATCGTTTCTGACTTCAATTTTCCTGCTTTTTCTGTTCCTCAACAAATTTCCCCATAAGTCTAAAGAGTTGTATGTTAGAAATAAAGCATGTCACGCAGGTTAGATTCTGTTCAGATGCAGTTTATAAGCTTTAAGTATCATTATAGTGTCTTATAATATGTATGATGCTTATAATGCTGTATAACGCTTTAAATCATGCAGAGTCCCTGAAGAAAAACAGCTACAGACTACAGCTTTGAATATGCAGGCTTCAAATTTCCTGCTTCTTCTGTTCCTCAACAAAATTTCTCGTTAGAAATAAAGCATGTCACGTAGGTTAGATTCTGTTCAGAGGCAGTTTATAAGCTTTAAGTATCGTTATAATGTCTGCAGCCCTCATTAAACAGGTAACCTTTGGGTTGCTAGGTAACCTTCCAAACCAAAGAGACAGTACGTTCCCGTTCTATCTTCATCTATAGTTAAAGACGTGTAGGTATAGAGATGGTCTAACAAATGGGTAAATACTGTAAGCAGCTGTGATCCTTTAGGTGCACTTGATTTATAATATCCCGCTCTCTCACGCTCTTACACTCTTAAAAATCGAACTGAGATGTGAATTACAGGGGTTATTACGTGATGAAGTGGTGTAATGTTCCCACTTTCCTTCAACTGACTGCTACTTAAATCAGCGATATCTTCCTACATTTCCCATAGTGCCCTTTTGAAGCTCCCTGAAGAATGAGGCTGAACTGGTTGGGTTTGAAGAGTCAGTTTTATGTGTATTTCTACGACAACATGTCTTTTGACTATACATTATCTATGGTTTCACTCTGTATGAATGTACAAAATTGTTGGTCCACAAAGAGGCTCTTGCAACACACCTGATGTTTACTGTTAATGTTTCAGACAGGTGAAAGATTCCTGCTATTACACTCCACTGTAGCTGCTGGAGATGTCTTTACCTGACATCATGCCATCTGTATTGGGCCAGTTATCTGTGACAAATAAGAAAATTACACCTTCAAACAACAAAAAGGACACAGAATTGTAAGCTACACAGCCAGCAGCTGTTTTTTTTTGTTGTTGTTGTTTTAACTTGCAGGCCACTCAAAAAGCATCTAAACTGGATTCCTTCGTGCATTAGACGCAGTGCATACAGTCCATCCAGGCACTTGTGGGGAACAGCTCACTCCTCTTGCACTGCTCTTAGTCTGTTTTTATGCTTGTTGAAATTGCACATCTATAGCACCACTTTACTGCAGTGTATTGATAACTGAGGGAGTTGAGAAAAGACTGACAACAAAGCAAAAGTTCAAAAGAAGAAGTTTGCGGCCACATTGGCTAGAAACAGATTCTCAAAGCCCTTGAGCTTCAGTCTGGTGACAGCACATGTAGGTGAAAATGAGTCACAGAGACTAAGTGCATGTATGTTTTTGAAAGTGTGTTTGTGTGTAATGTGGGTAGGGGGGTTAGTTGAGTATAGCAGATTGAAGCACTAACCAGAGCACTCAGATTTATTAAAAAGGGCCAGACCCAGCGCCTGTCCACCCCCCTCCCCTCCTTTCGTTCTCCATCCCCTATTGTTGTCATTTTACTTCTTTCTCTGTGCATAACCCCCCCCCCCCCCACACACACACACACACAATCCGCCCACCAACCAATCCTGCATGATATTACGTTTTTTGCTAAAAACCCTTCACAGTCCCTCAATAAGACAGGCTGAACAGAGAAGGGGTCAGGGGGAGGAAAGAGAGGAAGGACGTGGTGTTCCTGAGGTAAATAGGGACCCCCACCCCTCCTTCCGATCCATCCTCCCCTCTCCCCACATGCCCCCTTCTCTCTCCACCCACGTTCATTACCATAACTCCTGTCTGCTAAATTAAATTGGGGGGTCTAAATCTCCCCTCTTCCCCCCCAAAACAGCGCTGACCACCAGCCAAGGGGACGGACGGGTGGAGAGAGGAGACAAAAGAGGTGGAATCCAATCTAACTAACCCCACTTTTGTCATCCCACTTTATTAGCTAAATGTATCAGTGGCGGGAAGAAACGCATTGTTGGCTGTGGGGATTCATATTGCTTAGGAACACACACACACACACACACACACACACACACACACACACACACATATATAGCTGCAGACATGCAAAAGGGCCGCACAAAGGACAAGTGTTAGCTCTGTGTGCGGTTTATTCGATACAAACTATGTTGGCGAGCGTGAAACGTCCCCGCGGCGCTGCGAACGGCGAGATTACATTAGAGTGGTGCACATAAACATGCAAACACTCAGAGAGGAAAAGTGTACTCAGGCACACAGACACAGGAAAACACACACACACACACACACACACACACACACACACACACACACACACACACACACACGCAGGCGCACGCAGGCACACACACACTCACACTAACACACACACGCAGGCACACACACACACACACACACACACACACCGTTCTGGTTATCCACAGCTTTGTCATTTTAATCTCTGAAAAAAAAAGTCCCTCAGCTTTGAGATGGCAGGAGTGTGTATCAGGACGAGCTTTACTCGCACTTCCACACAAATGTGTTGTGTGAGATCACATGCCGGCTTCATTATGTCAGAGACCTGTGAAGGAGGACACAAGCCTTTCCTAAGCCCTGTTCTCTCTATTCATGCAGGCAGGGGGAACAAGATCACTGCCTTCAGGTTCACACAAAGGACCAGCACCTCTGTATTACACACACCAGCAGCAGGCAGTGATGGACATTAGCTAACAGTCAAGCGCACGCACGCATGCACGCACACACACACACAAACACACACACCAACTGGAGATCACACACTTGTACAAAATTATGGCATGGCCTTCGAAACACACACAGAACACACACACATACAAGTATTACATACTGTGTTCTTTAAACATTTAAAACACAGATTTGTATTCTTGAACGCTCCCTAAACACAATGCTTTCTGATTATAATTACTGTGCTTTTGACTGCTGGAAAAATGAAAGCAAATAATTCACAATAATATAACTAATTTGTGACAGAAGGAATCGTGCTTCAAGACGAGCCTGAAATGTATTTCCTGATGGAAAATCTCGAAGCAAATACAGCATTTTTCACATTAGTAAGTAAGTTAGCTGGACAGATTTCTGTGGAAGCTCGAAGATGTACGGATGGGCAGGTCTTGGGCCAAAGACATACAGATTACACACTGGTGGTGGTGATCTGGATCTGGGATTAACAGCATAAGACGATTATCATTTTTCAGTCAAAACTGTGAAATTTAGTGAGTTTAAAGTCGTGGTTCTTAATCCTGAGGGTATGTGAAGTCAAGAAACCAATTTACTTGGAAATTTAAGTGATGTCTTCACCCTGACTTTGGTTTCTGAAATCTTGTGTCTGACTTTGAAGCTTTTAAAGTAACATTCATCAAAGGCTTGAATTAGCTGTTAAATAGGTTTAATTAAATGTCTTTTCACAGTTTACATTAAGACAACAAGAAACATCCATACGTTCCACTTCACACTCACACCACTGATTCTTGTGGTACCTCATTATTCTGCTTAATTACCAGGTGAGCAGTAGCCCTGACCTCAGACCAGCCACTCATCACTTCCTCTTCCACTCTCGCCCTCACGTTCCCTCTTTCTTTCTATCTTCCATTCCTTTAGACCAAACGCACCGGGGCAAGATGGGGAATTAGAGTGATGTAAGGAGTGAAAGGAAGGGATGGAGAGGAGCGTGGAGAGAGGGAACGTGAGCTATGAGACGAATGAATAGGCGCGGGGCTCTTTATGGCATTTGTGTGCGGTGAGGAGAAAGCCTATCGACGGACACCTTGTCGGACAAAGGGCCAGCACACGCTGGGTGCGTTCGATTAGGGGTGTGCATTGGTGTTAAACCAAAAAGGTCCCCCGCTGCGTCCGGATTCATTATTTAGCGGGGGTGTAAAATGGACACTGCCCTGTATATATACACACACATACACTGAGACAAGCCATCAGGGGTGACACCAATTTTCCACACACACACACACACACACACACATCAGAAATAAGTACTCAGTAAGTACATAGGTACTCATGTTTACATGCACAGACATGCTGGAAATGTACTCACAAACACACACACACACACACACACACACACCCTAACTTATGATTGCTGATTACATACCCAAAGACACACAGGGCAGTCAAATATAGCCTGAGTACAGCCAATTTAGCCCTTAATGGTCTTTGTGACCATCAAGAGCACAAGATGAAGATGACTGTCCAATGGAGTGTGTGTGTGTGTGTGTGTGTGTGTGTGTGTGTGTGTGTGTGTGCGCGTGTGTGTAGGAGGACAGTGTTTACCTTGATTCCTTTCCTTCTATATGTGTGTCTAATGGCCTATGAATGTTTCTACGGTAACAATGACAGTTTGAGCCGGTGGAATGGAGCGACATGCCGACAGCAGAGGAGGGGAAGCAGAGTTCAGGTGACCATATTTGGTTGAACGTGGAGGAAGATTTTTATTTCACATCTGCACAGCAGGTAGCGTCCATGATGTGAAATGACTTTTATCGTCTATGTGTAACAACAGACAAAAGGTCTGAATATGTGTGTGTGTTCACTGCTGCAGACAAAGGTTTGTGCATGTATGAAGGAAGAGGAGCAGAGTATATGTACATGATGGGAGTGAAGGTGGGGAAAAATGACACATTTATGATTATTGTCACATATATGACTTTTAATGACTGTTTTATAGATAGTAGCTCTGCATGAAGATATTTCAAGGTAATTTTTTTCTAGGAAACATCTGCTGACACAAAAAGCAATGCATGAGTCCTTCTTGCTTACATACTGTATTTATCTTAAAGCGAAGTGAAGTTGTGAAAAAAAATTCCAGTTATCTTAAACTTCAGGAAATGAAGGGAATAAATATAGATCACAATGTTTTTCTGTGAAGTGAACACTGGAACACACATCACACAGTGTCGAGAAAAAGGAAAAACTGTGTCAAAAGTTTGTCTTTGGTGTTCAGGAAGTGACTTGGTTTATGTTTCTGATTTGTGTCGTTAATTATGTTTTTTGTTTTTTTTTTTACCTCTATAAAGTTAAATAAATAAATATAAATAAATATATAAATATATCTCCATAAGTGGCAATATGTTACATAAGCGCAAACTTCAACGAAATTCAAAGGACAAAGGACGTCACTGACAAACTGTTTGATATGATCATGTGTCATAAACTAAAAGCTTGATGACACTGAAACCTCATACAGTGACTGTACAAGAACAGACGGACACATGAAGGTGAGGTGCATAAATACGTACTTCAGGTGTCAAGAGAGTGCAGACGTGTGTGTAACAGGAGCAACATCTCCAAACTGGTTTTACAATTGCTGCGTATGTTTACTTGTGTGTGACGGCTGCATATTTTAGGTTCACGTTCATGTTCTTTAGACAGCAAATACAGAGCCGACACATCCTCACATAGAGTTTGTGTGTGTATGTGTATGTGTGTGTGTGCATAGAGCCCACGGTGGGGGTGAGGCAGCTTAACGTAATAAAGCATGTTGTATTGACATCTGTGTTGTGTCTATTGATTCCCCATTATGGAGCTAACAAACCTGCCTGGACGCTTTGTCATTCGCAATCACGTTAGCACCGGGACTCACCAACAACGCTGCCCCTTTTAAAATCTGATCCATACACACACACACACACACACACACACACACACACACACACAAGCAGGTGTCCTTACATGTGCACACTTTCTTGCATTCCTACACATCCGCAGCAATCGTTCATGTCACCACACACATTCACACACACCCAAGTCCACCCACACACACACGTTGGAACCACAAATTCTCACACACATACACACACACAAATGGCGTGGCGAGAGAGTAGTCAATGCTGGCTAATCAATAGTGGTGGAAGGTTAAAACCACTCACACAATGGGCAGCTATGAGCTGCTTGTGGTTTCCAGATAAACCACGCATGCCGGGAAGATCCATAACTGACCTCAACGTGCAATTATTGAATCGTCTACCTGCTCACACACAGGGCCAGTTACACCCCGCTCAACCCCCCCTTCTCTCTGTCTAAAACACACATACACAAATAAGCAAGAAATGCATCAATTTTCTCTCTTCATAAACCCATAAAACTGCACACTGCTGCAGCCACAGCACATTCAACTACACACACACGTTCTTTTTTCTCACTTATGCTCATTCAAAAACACACATACCTGCTGCATATACCACCACATTACCACAGACAAAGAAATGCTGCTTCTAGTCTGAACTAATTCTCTGCATTCTCTTGCTCAAACACAAATATCTGCTTATACATACATGCACAAACACACACACACACACATGGACGTACACACACACACACACACACACACACACACACACACACACACACACACACACACACACACACACACACACACGACAGCACACAAAGCCAATTAATCCAGACACACAGGCCTTTGCTTAGGCCCAGTTTGGTGTGGCCCAGACAACACAACCTCCTACTGGGCACTGCGAGGTGAGGATCCTGGGTGTGAGAGGAGGTAGTTATCGAGCAGCACGGAGCACTTTGTGTGTGTGTGTGTGTGTGTGTGTGTGTGAGTGGGCTGAAGGTTTGTGCTTTGAACTCTGCAATAAAAGTTTCTCTGCACTGTTGTTAAACAATAGAATAGAATAAAACAGGTCAGAACAGAATACTATTGTTTCATTGCCTTATTGTTTCAGTATTTTCTTGCTGCGGTTAATTTAAATTCAAGATAAGATTTTTCTTTTTGTTTGTTTTTGTTTGTTTGTTTTGCTTGTTCTCTTTGTTGTATTTTTAATAACACCGGCATAACATATTTTTTACACAGCTTATTTTGTTTGATCGTGTGTCCTCATGACTTGTCATCATTTACTTATGTTTTACTACTGCGTATAGAAGTAAACTAACAAGAAAAGCAGGTAGTAGAACAAACAGGTTTGACCAGAGAATAAAATGAAGACTGTGCTGAATAACTAAAGCTGGGATAACAGGCCTCTTTGAGTAGCCAACATAAATAAACCATCCGTCCCAATCCAGACACGTGCCGTCTCTCTGTGAATTTGACAGCTCTCAGTTTTATATGGGCCACAGTGGCCCTGGAGGATTTTACAGCACTGTACATAAAATAAAAGAGCATTTAGATTTCCTTTGTTGTGGTGCAGAGCAGGGACAGAGCAGCGGCAGCTACAGGTCCCTCTCTGCCCTGCCTGCCCTCTGAAAACCACACAGCAGAAGAGAGACTGTCTGGTCAGATCTCTGAGCTGCACAAAAGACAAGCTGTTTAAGTCTTTGTGGCAAAGCTGTGAAGCTGAAAATGAGCTGCGAAACATCAGTCTCTGCTCGTCAGCGGTGGATCCAGATGCTTGATTGGCACGCGTGTGTTAATGACAAGTAAACAAGATAGAACTCAAGGAGGACATGCATGTTTGGACAAATGAATGACTGAGAAATTACATTTTATCCTCTCCTTTCTGTTCTTCCTGCTCAGAGAAATTAAAACAATCACATTTTAGCCACAATAAATTAATTTAAAAGCCTGAAAAAGTAAATCTTACAAAAATGAAAATACACACAGCAATCCTCGCAAATACAACCATGGAAAATGTGTTCTATCACTACTGGTCTTACGAAATCAATGCATAGACTTTTTGCTGTGGGGGTATGATGTCTTTACTCAAACACCATTATGCTAACAAGCTGGGATTGGACATTTATTCACTAAAAGCACTTGAGTTGTAAACCTGAAGGGTTTTTTCTGCATATTTCATGACCTCACTATACAAATGTTTGTACTCACAAAGCAGCACTACTAGTGGTTTGGATAAAGGTGAATTTCAGAGCAAAGAAGTGTCAAGATTTGATCAAGCAAGGTTTTCTTTTTTATTCTAATAACGAAATATTTTTACTCATATTCAGACTTTCATTTCCACACATAGTAAGAATACTTCCATTAGTATAGAGAGCTTCTAATACAACACAAAAACACTGAAGTCAGACTGATAGATTACCTTCAGTTGGGACTGTTTACTGCCGTCAAATGAAGAATTAATTTTCAAAAGTATATTATTAATATGAAGAGATGAAATGTATAAAGAAACAGCCTTATGAGTGTTTTAAAAGCGTTTACTGAGGTGAAGTGTCTTAGGCCCAGCTGAGCTGAGGCCAGCTGTCTCAACACTGTAGTGTTCAAAAGTCGAGCTGACAAAAAACCCATAAGCCCTCAGTTTAGATCCAGTATAGAGCCACTGTCTGCTAGCGTCTGCTGTTTAGGACCTCTCTCTCTCTCCGTCTCCACTGAACCTCGCTCACCTCATCTCAGACTTCTGACTCCTCGTCTTTGCTCACACTAACGCAAACACACCCAGATGACAGACAGACACAGACACACACACACACACACACACACACACACACACACACACTTACAGGTGCAGCAGGTAATCGTATAGATGCACACATGCACACCTTGGTCAAAGGCGCAGATCAGAGAGGGACAGAGAATTGTGGGTAACAGACTTAGCTAAAGTGGCTTATGGGGCCCGGCCAAACCACACCAGGCAAATCCAATTCAGCAACCTCCCTGACCATAGGGAACGAGACAGAGTGACAGAGAGAAAAAGAGGGAGAGAGAGAAAGAGAGAGAGGAGAGTTTGCATTTTACTGAAAAGGCTTTCGTGTCAAGTGAATACTTCACAGAAATGAGAGAGAGACAGAGAGAAAGAGAGAGAGAGAGGGAAACAGAGGATTCGGAGTTTCTTTCTCTCCAGAGATTAAGGATGAAAGACAGAGAAAAAAACAGAGGGGAAAGGAGGGATGAGTGTTGGCCTTTGCTCTCCTGCGTTTATTTCTCTCATGTGTACTGGATGCTTATCACACCAACACGTTTAAATAAAGAAGCAGTTCATACAGGAACTTTGACCCTTCATTTTCTCATGAGGAAAAACACAAGGGAGACAGAGCTGAGACCTGCTGCCTCACTCACACTTTCATTCATTCGTTCATTCATTTTTTCACCTATTTATTCATTTGTTAAATGATTTTACTTTGTCATTTATTCATCCACACATTCATGTTCATTTATTTGTCCTTTAGACTGTACTCTGTTATTTAAATGATTGATTTTTTTCACTCAATCATTATTTTATTCATACATTTCATCATTAATACATTGCCTTTTTTATGGTTATTTACTTTCATTAGTTCACTCTCACTCAGTCACTGTTTTTATTGATTCAGTTCACTGATTCTTTCACCTGTTAATTCTCTAACTGATACTTTAACCTTCTAGTTCATTTATTATTCGTTTATGCACTCACTCATACAGTTATTCATTCAATCATTCATTCACTCGCTCACTCCCAGCCTCCACCTCTGCTCCTTGTGCTCTCATCATGTCTTTTACTTTAATTTCTTAAAGGACCAACAGAGAAACTGACCTCCCCCTCCCCCCCTCCACCCCCACTCCCAAACAGGAGCCAGTGGTTATATGTCGCCTGTCAAAGCAGGTCTCATTAAAACCTCAACCGTTTTTCTCCTCCTGACACCTACTTAAGGTGATAGCCTGAATTACCCCAGCACGGCTCGGCACGGCTCTCCCTGCACACCTAACCCCCCCCCCCCCCCCCCCCCACATCTGTCATTTGAAATTTCCGCCTGGATGGATTAAGGCGTTGGGGATGGGGACGGGGGGAGCCACTGGCACCGTCACCCTCTAGGAGCCCCCACTCATGTTCACACACTTCAGCACACACACACACACACACACACACACACACATGCATGCACGCACACACACACGGTTTGTGTCGAATCGGTGACCAACGTGTAGCAAAGTTTAAAAAACCTCCACAGGTGGTGAGACGAGCAGAGGCAGGTGGAATAAAGTGTGGTGAACTTTGACCTCTAGCAGGGGCGATCATCATGAAAAAAAATATTGAATTAAACTGAATTTTTTTCCATTTTCTAGTGTAGTGTGTTTAAGCGTCCAACACATTAACTTCCACCTTTTCACTCTGTAGTAACCTAATAGTAAATGTATGGATACTATACTGAACAAATATCACAGATAAGTGTTACAGCCCTTTAGGAATTATATAGGAAAGTGATTCCACTGGAGATGAAAAAACTACCATAAAGCACACTGCTATTATTGATCACGTTTAGTGAGTCACTAAAGCAATATTATAGTGATCATGAGGTATTAAAGTGTAGCATAAAGGCATGATAAGGTCATTAGAGTAAGTAAGTATTGATTGACAGACCCACTGTAAGTCCCTTTAGTGAAACGCCAATTACAGGAATATTACACAACTACAGAATTAAAGTAAGTCCTTTAAGGAATATTATAGTGTGCTATTATGTCAGTTTTATTTTGACAAACATTTGAATTTCACTCTCACAGAAACTGTCGCTCTATTTTCTCCTCACATCATCTCCTGTCTGTGTAGCCAAAGTTTCTCCCTCAGCCGACTTGATACTCCTGTTTTCCCAATGTGGCCCCAGTCAGAGATCAATACCCTCTGATCGATAGATGCCAATGAATATTCCCCCCTAACCTGACCGAGAAAGAGTGAAAAGACTGAGAGGAGAGGAGCGAGGAGACAGGAGAGAGGAGACAGATGGGATGGAGCTGGAGATGGATGGATTGTGAAAGAGCAAAA
Source organism: Seriola dumerili (assembly GCF_002260705.1). Lineage (NCBI taxonomy): Eukaryota > Metazoa > Chordata > Actinopteri > Carangiformes > Carangidae > Seriola > Seriola dumerili. The sequence goes on from NW_019174333.1 coordinate 841,099, forward strand.
GATGAGGAGGAGAGTGTGGCGCCTCTGTGAGACTGTGATGGATGCTAATGAGCCAGATATTTATGCATCCAATTTTGGGTGTGTTTTACATTCTGGATTTATATGCAAGTAAGTATTCTAGTTCAACTCTGCTTATTTTGGTAATAAATTCACTTTTATCTTTTCAAGGAGATACAGAGGTAAAGACAACATTGGCAAAAAAACTATGCTCCTCCTGGTGAGATATTTAATGTTCAAATTTTCCTTCAATTTCAGGCAGCTCAGAAAAAGGAAAATCATTACTAATTTAGAAAACAAGGTGATTTGAATTTTGAAATTGAAAGTATCTTAAGGCTTTGGCAGATTTTCCTTTTTTACACAAATTACAGACTCCATAAGCTGCTAAATAACTTTGTAAGATGCTTATTTTGCAAACCAATAAAACAAATTCAAATATGGAAATTTGCTTGGTAAAGTGAAAGTTGTGTGTTGTATCATATTTATTAAAATACGGAGCATTAAAAGTAAAAAGTAGATGGTAAACATGTCATTTCTTATAGTTTGTGGCTAAATTTGAGGTCAAACTAAAATAAGAAAATATCATGTTGTGCAGTTAAACCTGTGTTGAGATCAAGCTATAGCTAATGACCGGGTTTTATTCCTTGTGTTGGGGCACAGTGGTGAGAAAGGGCCGGTGAAAAGGCGTCTTACCGGGGCTGGACCGCGGAGCCAGCGAGGACTTGAGTCTCCAGGCGCTGAAGTCGGACGCTGTTCTCTGAAAGACGAAGGGGACCGGCAGGGGGACAAACATGGTCCTCTGTCGACCTGGGGGTCGTTGTTGTTGTTTTTTTTTTTATTTTAGTCTCACTTTTCTTCCTCTCTTATCCGTCGTTCCTTCCGTCGGTCTTTTGCCTGTCTTCGTATGCTTTCCAGGTTTGTGGGCAGCCGTATGTAAAAACGCTGGGATGGTTTGGAGGAAGGAGACTCAGTGTTTTGCCTTTTCTCTCCGTGGATCGAGCCTGTGCCTCAGCGGATTCACATGTCTCTGTTTTTGGATATTTCTTTAGCTCTGGGATACAGATGGATGTTATGATCCTCTCACTTGTGTCTTCTCGGAGTCAACTAGTCCGGCACACACACACACACACACACACACACACTACACACAGCAGGGCGCGCAGCGACGACTGTTTGGCTTTGGGAGAAAAAAAATAAAGCTACCAGTGTTTCTCCATGCAGGCTAATACAGGCTGCAGGTGACTGGACAATGGATAATATCTGTTATCATTGCACCCATGTGAATCTAGTGCAGTTGGTGCTCCTCTCTCAGCTGCTCTCTGCTGGATGTAACACAGACACAATTAGTCTCCATTTATTGTGTCCAGACAGCTGTGCGTAAAGATCGCAGTGGCTCGCGGTCTGTCTTTCTCCTCCTCGGGTTTGCTTTGGTTTAGGCTTGGAAAAGACACATTTCTCCTCCTGCAATCTCATGAAAAGTCTCAAACAAACACTGTCCACCGGTGAATCCTCGGTATGGAAAAATGGGGAAAAAACTGTCCTTGTAAGACTGGAGTTGCTTCTTTCGGATTCTCGTAAAGATTTGGTTAGTAGCTGGCTGGTCTGCTGGAGAATACATGCACACAAAGCGACACAATAATAAAACGCAAAAGCATTATTTGTTAAAAGATAGAAATAATCAAATAATAAAGTAAGGCTACGCAGGCACCTCCTGTCTGACTTTCGCTCCTCCCTCTCCTCCCCTCGCTGTTTCTCTCTCCCTCTTTCTCTACCGCGGGTCACTAATTAAAGCAAAATCAATAGATAAATAAATGAATAAATCCATATCAATAAGTGCACCTGTCCTCTGGTTTCCTCCTGCAATGATGCGAAATCAAGAAAAAGAGGAGGAGGGAAAAAGCGATACCCCCTTTTCTTTTTACGCTGGAGTGTCTTTTCTTTGGCTCTGCTTCGCCATCCGCCGGTGTGTATCTCTCTCTCTCCCTCTCTCTATCTTTCAGTCTTTCTCTGTGTGTATCCTGCGTGTGTGTGCGCGCCTATCTGCGTCCCCTCAGTTTATTTTGGGAACCCCGGTGGTTTCGGTCCGACACCGCGCAGCCTGAACGCACTCTGGCACGGCGAAGCGCTCCGGCCGGGAGACAGACACAGATACCCCCCCCCCCCCCCTCTTTTTTAAAGCCCCCTTTCCCTTCCCTCCCCTCTCTGTTCCCCCCTTTCTCTCTCTACCCCCATCACCCCCAACACACACACATATACACACACACCATATACATGCATACAAACAGACACAACCCCACTTTCTCTGACCACATTTGAACAGTTGTAGTTCCTCTAATATGTATAATTGAGATTAACATTATAGAAACCAAATGTAAAGACCATTTCCATGTGCTGGACACAATACGATGCATTGACAAGGATTATATTAAAATCCATTTCATCACAGGATTGATTCTCCAGCAGTCTAGCCTATGTTGACTTACTAACATCTGGGAATATACCCCCCAACCCACCCACCCCCTCTACACATTCACACTCTCTCTCTCGCCCCCTTTTTGACCACTATAATCCCGTACAAGACTAGTGCAGATCCAGCCAATTGATCTTCTGATTACTTCATTATAATGAAGCCAATAATCACATCATCGTCGGCCTCAGAGAAATCGATCGCCTCTTCACAATGTGCGGACATGAATTCAAAAGGGGGGGAACCTTTGATGTATATTTCAGCAGGTGGATCTATCTCACTCTCTCGGTCTCTCTCCCTCATATAGATTTACGTGGGTCTGGCCTACGCAAGGTCACCTGCAGCACTCAACCAATGTATTTTTTCTCCCACACAGAGGTGAATAATCAAAGCCTGCAGAGCCACGGGTGTTAAATTAGTAATTATTTTGGGCTCGAGAAGGCTACGTGTGTGAGTGCGTAAAATGTGCGTAAAATGTCAGTTGAGCTGAATCTAAATTGCATGCGTTTTTCCCATTAAGGCTCGGTGAGAACGTTTTAGCTGGTGTTCTGTGTGTGCATGTTTGTGTGCGTGTGTGTGTGCGTGCGTGCGTGCGTGCGTGCGTGTGTGTGTGTGTGTGTGTGTGTGTCCGAGGAAAGGTGCCTCCTGGCCATCACCTCTCTCCTCTCCTCACATCCTCACTATAGTCCACACACCACCACCCGGCTGCCGGACGCACCGCCCCGCTCTGCGCTGTGCATTCACACTCAAGATTATCGCCAACATGGATTTTTTTAAATAGAAAAATCTATGCGCTAAATATCGCAGTCAATAAAAGAAAATCGACCACACACACACACACACACACACACACACACACACACACACACACACACACACACACACACACACACACACACACACACACACACCTCCCTCTATCCCTCTCTGTATACACTTCGAGGTGGGACTGAGCTGTTAATAAGTTATCGATCAATTATGGCCCTCATATGTGGAAGGGCCTCGGGCACTTTGCAAATGCTAATGTCTATAAAGGGAGAGAAAGAGAGCGTCACATATAAACTATCTGCTGTTCGGTTAAAACATCATTAGAAGCGTCCTCTGACTTTACAGCATGAACAGTATGTAGCTACTGCAGCTGATGGTACCACAGTCAAAGCTCTACTGTTGCTACTGCTGCTACTTAGATAAAATATTCCTTATTCCTATAACTACAATAAATATACTGCTACTACTACTGCTGTGGCTATGTGTAGTGCACTACTATGGTCACTGCTATAAAGGCTACTATAATTAATGCAGAAACTAAAGTCATTATAGTCAGTACTACTAAGATTACTACAAAAACTACTGGTGCCAGTGCCAGTTACTGCCACTGCTACTACAGGGAATCATCTGACTCCTCTCCCACTCATGCTATCAGCGCTTGTGCACCGACACGTCTACTACAACTACTAATTCCTGCTTTTAGTGTTTTATACAGATAATGCTTCTACTAGTATAATTACTATCTAAACATGAATTTCCCCTAGGGTATAAATAAAGTATCTATCTATCTATCTATCTATCTATCTATCTATCTATCTATCTATCTATCTATCTATCTATCTATCTATCTATTACTTATGTAAATGCTGCTACCATTAGTATCTGAACAGAAGTCATCACTGCAACTGTTAGTGCTTGTAAAGCTGATACAACTTAAAAACTGTGACTGCTACTGTGGCCTCTTCTTCTACCACTACTACTACTCCTCCTCCTCCTCTAGTAATACTAATATTGATTCTAGAATTAATAATCAAACTACTGCTACTAATCCTGCTATGCCCTTTGTAACGACAACTATTCTGACAACTACTGGCCTCTAATAAGAGTCTTAGTGCTGCTCTGGTGAAACATTTACATTTAAAAGACTCTATTTCCATTGCTGCATTTTCTAGTAGCACTACTATTGCTGATAAACCTGCAATAACTGCTACTATTAGTACTAATACTGCGACTACTTCCACTACAGCTGTGGCTGTGGTACTACAGCCACTTTTACAAGTAATTTTGTGTTACTACTGATTCAATATTAATAGTTGTACTCCCATTGCTACTAATGCTGCCATTCCTTCTATTTCAACTACTAGTATTGTGAATACCACAGTACTTGTCCTTCCTCCTGAGCCTGTGGTCTATGATTCAGAGCATTTCAGTTGCCCGCTGCAGCTTTTGATGTCATCTATGCATAGACACACGTCACATCACAAAGGAGGGCCCCCCATAAAATAAAAAAAAAAAAGCCCACTCCCCAGTCCCCATTGACAGATGATATCCGCGTGTCCAACAGGCGAGAGAGGGAGGAGGAGGAGGGAGAAGAGAAGCCATATAAAGAAGCGACCGGTTGTCCCTCAAGAGCCCCCCTCACCAGATGAAGGCAAGCGCAGAGGAGCCCCGATCCAAACTCCTTCCAGACAAAAGCAATTATTTCTTGTAGAATATAGTGTGTTTTGTGCGTCCATCGCAGGAGGGGAGGGAGGTGTGCGTGGATTTGAGGGAGAGGTGAAAAATATGGCGCACGGCGGGCCTCATCAATAGCAATATGTTCTTTTTCCCTTCTGTAATACCTATCCTTTTATAACTACTCTGCAACCTGCTGTGTGTCTGCTTTGTCTGACATTGTGGGCTTATAGGCCATAGTGGACTTCTGATCAGTTACACAAAACGAAGAGACAGCAGTGTGAAAGGAACCCAGAATAGATTCTGCCTCTTACCTTTCAAAGCAAACCTGTTGTTTGTGAATCCAAACCGCTGTGTCAATTTACAACAGGATTTAAAAATGATTGATATTTCTGGTGATATTAGTAGAACAGCTGTTTTATTTATGGTTCATAATGAGATAACTGACACACCTGCACACATCTACACACCAATCTGTCTACATCTAAGATGGCTACACCCTTTAAAGTCTAAAATCATAGATACATGTTTAATATCACATTCGTTTTTCAGACAAATCAGTAGCTTTAAGGTTTTAGCTAAAATATATAATATATAATCGGAATAAGTGAACACATCCGTTTCACTACAACAAGTCTACTGCAGAATTAGATTATTACTCTTTATCTGTCTGCTGTGTGTGTGTGTATGTGTGCGTGACTATGTGTGTGTGTGTGTGTAAGAGAGAGAGAGTTCATTGTTAAATGGCAGTGTCATGTTGACAAACGAGTTGGTTGAATTAAATTCTCCCTCATCAATAACAAGAGGGGGCCAATCAATACCAGCTTACAATTATATCACTGCCTTCCCCTCCGCAACCACTGTAACCACACACACACACACACACACACTGAGAGATAGCGAATGAAAGGGAAGAATAATTACCTTGCTGTTACATGGGGCTAAATAAACACAATAAAATATTCACACACACACACACACACATACACACACACATTGAGGCAGAGAGAATTATTACTTTAGTGTTACATGGATTATTATAAACACATACAAACAGAAGGAATCATTCATGTAAGACCGACTAATAAACACACACACCTTCTCTGTACACACATTAGTTTTAGCTTCTGACATTTTATCTATTTTCAGCGTCTCTCTCTCTCTCTCTCTTTCTCTCTCTCATTCTCTGTCTATGTCTCTCTTCCTTTCCTCTCGCAGCCTGACTAAGTAATCAATGCTGACAGATTGTCAATAGGCCGGTCTGGGCCCTGCCAATACCTCTCCTACATATCCATTATTCCTCTTAAGGCCGCGGAGGACAAACACAGAAAAGAGTAAAACACGATGCTGTCGATACGCCACCTTGATACGATCATTGAGGCGGATCAATGCTCTTGCTTACAGCTCGTGAGCTCGCCTCGACCCAGAGCGTGCTGGAAATCACAGTTAGTGTGAAAATCCGTTTGTGAATATGCTTTTTTTTCTCCCACTGGATGTCTTCCCCTGTTCTTATCTTCATAGGCCGGGGATTTTTTTCATGTATATTCTCTTTTATTTCACGCATAATTTTATTCCCACTTTGAAGATATTTTTCCTCCTGTGAATTTCCCAGTGTTCATATTTCACACATGTTCTGCATCCTATTTCATCCTGGATTGGTTGTAATGGATTTAAGATGTAAAACGCAGGACAGCACTGAAGTGAGGGAGGGGTGAGGGGGGTGGATTGCAATATCGACTTTTTGCTGTCATTCCGGCTATCAGGTTCACACACAATCCTGTATACACAAACACTCACAAACACACACTCATCCATGTGCTGGCACACACATGGAAACAAATTGATGAACACGCTTAGCAGCACAAGCATGCAAACACGCCATAGCATGCAAGAAAGCACGGAACGCAAGATATTCACGTACATGCAATGATACTGTAATATGCATGAACGCACGAAAAGTGCACAATACACACATACACACATACACACCGCTGGTTCTTGTGCACAGAGAGGCCCAAACAGCTTAGCTTAGCACAAATGCAGCATCAAGGCTTGAGGTAATGCCAATGACATGGATAGAGCTTTCCAGCCCATGCAGCGTGGAGTGTGTGTGTGTGTGTGTGTGTGTGTGTGTGTGTGTCCGTTGCAGACGTGGGGGGAGATGAGAGCCTTAAACACTGAGAGGATCAGACCCAGCTCTCCTGGACACCATGGAATACGATCAAGTGTATGTGCACAAGAACACAGTAGCTGCAAAAAAAATACTACAAAAATAAGAAGTGAAAGGTGTTTTAAACACCGTCCTTCTCAAAGTATTCTGGTGCTGAAATAACATGTCACACAACTTCAGTTATTATATTCAAATTTAATTCCTTTCTAAACCAACAACATCTAAACCAATAAAATAGATTTTTTAAGTCAAATTTAATATAAAATTCTTGTAAAAATGAGGCGGAAATTGTTGTCTGAGCCACAGATGTAGAACTATTTATATCAAACCTTTTTTAGACAATGACATCCACCGAATCTTGTGTCCTGACACACACTCACATTAATCTTTCTGTAGTTGTGTTGACATCTCTTTGACTTCATTGCATTCCCAAGCCTCTTAAACCTAAGTTTAAGTCTTAACCCTCAAACATCTCCAGAAACGTCCTCACAATGATGGTTTCAAACAACCACAGAAAGACACATTACACACACACACACACACACACACACACACACACACACACATCTCCTCTGAGATGTACATTGTATTCACACAAATGTTATAATCCCTTTTTCTGTACGACATAAACACCATCGACTACACTCTTAAATATCTTTTTGCTCTCTACCTGCCTCCCTCTCCCTCCATCTTTCATTCACTAGCTCTCTCTCTCTCTCACTCACACACATACACCCAGACACACACACATGTTCATGCTTGGCCTGCGTGGTGTTTGTGGAGAGAAAGAGAGACAGACACCGGGTGTGTGTGTGTGTGTGTGTGTGTGTGTGTGGGCAGATTTAGAAGCGGGGATCAATGAGAAATGTAGAAATCAATGCACTTAGCAGTGGGAAATCAATGGGGCCTAATCGGGATGCCAATGGCACAAGTCAAAACAATTAAGAAGGAAGAAAAATGTTTAACAACCCCCCAATCCCACCCCACCCCAGTGCTTACACAGACGCCGAGGAGAGATGGAGGGAGCGGAGGGAAGAAAGAAAAAGACAGCGCAGAAATAATACAGGGGATGTTGGGATTGTTGAGCGGAAGATATCAATGATGTTTGGATGAGCTTAAGGGTTGACAGAATTAAACACAATTTGTAATCTGTCTGAGAAGTTGCAGGTTTGAATCCAGGTCATCAGCACAGATTACCCCTTGTAGCACTCTAAAGACAAGGACAGGCATTTTTTTGCCTTTTTTTGACAGGACAGTAGAGATTGCCAGAAAATTCAGGGAAAGAGAGCAGGGGAATGAAGTGCAGCAAAGATTCCAGCCAGCTGGGAGTCGTCGTGCGCCCATTTGGTATGCACCCTAACTGCTCGGCTATCAGGTCGCCCAATTCACGGGGTCGTGGATGTGGATGTGAGGCGGTAATAATAATAATAATGAGGTTTTATTTAAAACTAGGAAATTCTAAATTAGAATTGCATTTTCACAAAAAATGGGTCAATTCATCTCCCAGGAAAGAATATTAATTTTCCAGGACAGTCGCTCAAAAAAGGGAACAATCCCAGGAAGACCGGGATGCACAGCAACCCTGCAATACTCTGTCAAAAAGAGGGAAAAGGACTCGTGGGATAAAGAAGGAACAAAATTCAGAAGAAAGACACTGAGACAAAAGAACAGATATGATTCACATATCAAATTGTTAATAAATTACCTCATGGATGTAAATAGATTCAGCTATGAACGTTGCTAAAATCTAAGAAACTGGTAGGTCAAAACAAGTTTATCAAAGGATTTATGGCCCTGTTCAGACCCGGTATTAACATCCATCCTGAGTGATCTGATTACAAGTGGTCAGCTCTAAGTTCAGGTGCGAACGCATCCAAGACGCATTGAGGACACTTTTGAGTTCTGATCACTCAGACCACATTCGGAGGCGGTCTGGGCCACATGTTGACACATTCTTTTAGCAGTGTGAGTGAAAATGCGTCCTGGACCACACTGAAGGACCAACTACTCAGCTGACGTCCTCTGTCACAGTCTGATTAGTCCCAACACAGCTTCATAATGAACGGAAACTATTTCATAATATTGAATTATAAAATATTTTACTATTTCAAATGGAAAAAAACTTTATATCACTGTAAGATCTGTGTGCAGCACATTGATTCGCTTACCCCTCTGTGTCCCACTCACTCGCTCTTTCTCTCTCTCTCTCTCTCACTCACACACAAATATACAAGCACATTGACAACAGACCCATCTGCAATTGGTTAAAAACAACAACGCATACCTGTTTATTTGCATATAACGTAGGAAGTGAGATCCGATTACAAGTGGTCAATCAAGACGCATTTTAAAGCAGGTGTGAACTGACGAATTTAGAGCTGACCACTTGTGATCGGATCACTGAAGACGCATGTTAATCCCAGGTCTGAACAGGGCCCATGGTAAACTGAAATACATATATTTTGATCAAAACTGGCTCATGAAGGTTAATAACTTGATAAAAACAAGGACTTTGCAGCTTTGCATTCAGAATGAGAATAATTTTGTCAAGCCTCCATTCAGTTTTCTTTGCTAGTCACACTATGCACCAGATGTTCTTCTCTCCATCCATGATCTCCAGTTCTTCCTGGGGGATCCTGAGGTATTTCCAGGCCAGGTGGAAGCATGGAGCTCATTCTTCATCGATAAGACCTTAAGATACTTGGAACAACAAAGAATCTCACTGCCACCCAGAGATGATAACCTTCTCTTTTGTGGCAGTACATGCAGGAGGTTACGCTCTGATGAAACCAGCTGAACTAAATTATTCTAAAGCCCAAAGACGCAATCCTCACCAGTCACCAAACCAAACTGAGCTGAGCTGCTGCAAGTTCTGACAAGTCCTCTGACTCTACTGGTACCTCCACATGCCTGTGTGCTGATTTAAGAGGTCTCTGGGATAATAAAGCCCCGAAAGTAGTCCCTCTTCAGGTTATCTTCACTTCAGGTGTCCAACAGCAGCAGATTCTGGAGTTGACTGACAATTTTCTGGCAACCATGCTGAGCAGGCAGTTAGGGATCATTAGTAATTCCACACTCATTAATCTGGTGACTTTCCACCTGGGAAGCTCTGAGAAAGGATAGTTGGTGAGGAGTCCAACTAGAAGTAGTTGGTGCTGCTCAAAATCCTTCCTGAATGGTTGCATTGCGCATCCCAAAAGCCCGTTTTCATCATCACAGATCAATCCACCAAAGCCCCTGCCTTTCATTGCCACCTGACGCAACACACTAGACCGCTTCACCCAACCATCAACCTCCGAGGCTGAAAAAATGAAGCCAACACTGAAGTGTCAAAACCTGCAGTTCCTCTAATGACCACTAGAGTCTGGCTCCCACAGTGAATCCCCATAGACTCCCATGTTAAAATGTCCAACTTTACAGCAGAAATAAACATGTTTACAGCCCGGAACAAAAAACAGTTTTGGTCTCTAGTGCTAATTTCCTCCTTCATGACACCTGTTTATATAACTCACCTGTTTACATTTTATCAAGGCTTAAAGTTATGGAGAACTGAGGATGTGGTCTCTTTGAGTGACAGGTGGGTGAGCGTATGCTTGCCACAAACTGGCATGAACCAAAGTCTGAGCTCCACACACGCCCCTCCTCTTTGACCATTTTTGACTGGGAGTTAGGGGCGGAGTCAGACATTGCCAAGATGGCAACGGTGGAGCAGCTCACTCTGAGCTTCAAAACCGCTCTTCAGAAACCTGTGAGTGATGTCACAGAGGCTATGTCCATCTTTATTTACAGTCTATGCCTACACAGGTGGGGGTCTCATATGGTAGTGGGGCTATGTTGCTTCTTGAGGCCGAGTCTAAGAATCAGACTCCTAGTGTACAGGCCCAGTCATCAGGTGCTTTCCTGTGAGCTCCCATATGAGGCCTGACTCCAGGAGGGGGGCCAGTTTCGCAAATGAGGTCACTCCTACCTGAAGACGTGTAGAGAGGGGCTTAGTCTGGCCCCTCACCTAAGACCAGTATGTCTTGGGAGAACCTACCAGGAGCTACAGCCCCCGAGAACACAACTCTCATGCTCACAAGGGCACAGGGAGTCTGACAAACATACTTTAGCCACATAAAATGTACAAAGCAAAGTGATTCTACACACCCATATGCTACCTTTTAACCATTAAATCATACCTTCAGTACTATTGAAAGTTTGATGTAAAAGCTGTTTGGTTTTTGCCTTCACAAAAAACAGCAGCTGTGATCTTGAATTATAATAACTTACATTAAATTCAAATAATCACAAGATGTAATTTTGTCCTCTGTGAAACATCCACTGTAACCAACAATTTAACCTGACCGCAGCTGCTTTCTCTGTGAAGAATGAAAACTACAAATATTTCTGCAGCCACCTTTCAAGTCTACAGGAGGTTTTTGGTACTCAAAAGATTTTGGGTGGAGTATCACTTTAATGAGCTGACAGAGATGAAAGGATATGAAAGTATTGGCAGTGGGGCAAAGCAGGTGAAGAGGGAGAGGGAGAGAGAGAAGCACTTTTGTTAGATGCCTCCTGCAACTCATAAAATCTGTCAATAAAAATATTTCTCTCTAAAAAATGACTGATGGAGATGACAGTGCAACATGACACAAATATACCCAATGGCACACTTGAAAAGAGAGGAGGTGGACAGGTAGCAAGAGGAGAGCCATACAAACAAAGAGAGGGGAACTATCTAAAGGTATGGTCAGACTGCATGCCATAGGACTGCGGCTGGGTTTGTGTGTGTGTGTGTGTGTGTGTGTGTGTGTGTGTGTGTGTGTGTGTGTGTGTTTGTGTTACAGGGAGGTGGTGGTGGTGGTGGGGTTGATCTGGGGCCAATCAATAGCAGCAGGCTCTCTTACGACCCCTGAGTTCCTCCTGGCTTGGCTGGCAGGCTGGAAATCAATGGGCCGGGCCAATAATTCAAGATGGTGTGTGGATTAGTGAACTGTCAACTAATCAGAGAGTTACTGAATCTGACACCACAGCTATTAACCTATCGATATGACACTTGGCACTGACACACACTCACACACGTGGATACGTATTGATGAACACACACGCACATGGAATCATGTATGTGAGGGCCTGAAGGTGGCTAGTACACCTCCACACACGTGGACTGACACGCAGAACAGTTGTGGATGAATCCATATTAACTTACATACACACACACTTTGTGGATATATGTACACTTGCAGTGACCTGCACAGTATGTGTACTCAAACAGACATATGCAAATGTATATTGGATGGTTGGAAGCATTAAAAAGACTCACAAGTTCTCACGCATTAATACTACTTCATCATATGCATACACAGGACAGACACACTAGTGGTAAAACAATCTGGAACAAAAGACAATAAATCAAAGCAAAATCTGTCAATAACTAAAAACATTCAGTTAAGTGACAGAAAACATGGTCACACTTTACTTTAACTCTATTTATTTAGCATTTCTAACCAGTAGCGCAACATTTTATTAATGTTTTATAACACACTATAATATCATTGTAGGCAGATTTAAATGTTTATTAATGTGTTGTAACTATAACTTCTCCTGTGGACACCTATAAGTGGAGGCTGATGTATAAACCGGTATTGAATGATGATATAGTAAAACACGGCTGCAATAATATAGAATATGTTTTCATATACTTTATATTAATTAACACTTAAAATATTGTATATCTGTGTACAACTACATAATAATTTATTATTGACCATTTATTAAATGTTTATATACTGCTTATAAATGCCAAATAAGGAGATTTAAAGTAAAGTGTCACCACAAAGTATTACTGCAAATAGAAACTGTGTTCACAGTACAGACACACAGACACACACACACACACACACACACACACACACACACACACACACACACACACACACATAACTGTAGTAAAAAGATTTGGAATGAACGAGTGTAAATTAGAGCAAGATTCACCAATAAATACTAACTAATTAACTAACTCAATTAACTGATTATTTGTGACTTGTAATTCATTAATTTATACTGCATATAGAAAAAATAGTTAATACAATCAATATGTGAAAATATGTAAATAAGTTTTTAATATTTATTTGGATTATATTCTTAAATCTACATCACTAAGGCCTGAATAATCAATAGACTCAGAAAAGGCTCAGAACTAACAGCTAAGATAACACTGATGAGCAGAAGAGACAAAGATAGAATTACACTATAAAGAACAACAGTTCTCGTGCTTCTCAAACACCTACCTTGAATAAAAACACACTTCAAATACACAGAACATGCACTGACCCCTACTCAGTAGTCACAGTTCATTTAAGGCTAATTTGAGACAGCCATCAGTCAGTTTTACTACATGTATTAAGTGAGCGCCGCTGCTTTGACCCTTGACCTCCAGGCCACTAATGCCTCTGAAATTTGGTGAACCAGAAATTTCAGTGTATTCCACCATTATACGTCTCCATATCTCAACTGTGCTGACGATGACTAAGCCTTGTTTGCTGCACACTACATTTATATCCATTTGTTAACGCTTTAAAGTGAACAACCACTGATATTAACATAAACTGTGATTTCATCAAATATAGCTCTGCCTTGTGTGGTTCAGCTAACATTCAATGCATCACAAATGCAAGGCCTGAACATTTCTGTCGGGTTAAAAAGGTGAGTAATCTCTACATGAAAAGCAGGGTAAGCTGAGTTTAGGTGGCTCTACCCTGCACTACACCTCTGCTTTTATCCACAATTCATATCAGGATTCCTTGGTGCTTCGTTAATATGTAGACTCTCTGATCTTTTCATATTCTCATGTTCCTCGAGTGTGGAACTACAGGCTTATACTGTGTCAAGGGTGCTGGTTCATTTTACATTATTCGCCTCTATTCTTCTGTCCTTTTCTACTTTTTCTGGGGAGCAAAAGGAGATTATTTTGGGGGGTAATTCCATTGAAACTGCTCTGAAATAACTTGACTTGGCATGTGCCTATACAAGGCTCCACAAAAGGCTCCTGGAATACTATTCAGTAATGGGGTAAAGCAAAGGGAAGAAGCAGGACAAAAAGCCTGTGCGTGTGAGTGCATGTGGGTGTGTGTGTGTGTGTGTGTGTGTGTGTGTGTGTGTGTGTGTGTGTGTGTGTGTGCTACAAGAGCAACTGAAATGAGGGAGAAGAGAGAGAACAAAATCACCTGAGAGAAAATAAGACAGCTAGGGGCAAGAAAAAAAAGGATGAATGAGCAGCAAAGAAACTAGTGGAAAATAATCAAGTGTTGAGAAGAAGAAAGGGAACACTAGTTTGATATCCTACAAAAATAAGACATAATAAGAATAAGAATAAGAACAAGAACAATTTTTATAACTAATTTGTGTATTCATAATCTTGCCAGCATTAAATTTTGGGTAATCTTTTTATAAATTGAGATTTATCTATCCACAGATTCTGCTATTTTTCATTGATATGTATAATAGTACGTATAATAATGAATATTCCAAGAGAATTGGCTACAAAAAGAGAAGAGGAGAGAGAAAAAACAAAACAGGCAACATAAGAAGAAGAGAAAATGCAAGAAATGAACAAAAACAAAACACGAGAGGCAGAAATCAGCAGGTGAAGAGATGGCGTTGGGCGGGGACAGGCTGCTCCACACTGCTGTCTAATGATAAGAGCTGCAGGAAGAAAGACAGAGACAGAGTCCAGGGCTAAAAGAAAGAGGAATGGACGCAGGTTACAGCATTATAGTCGCCAAGAGAAAGGCAAGGGTGGGTGGGTGGGTGAGTGGGTGGGGAGGGGTAGGATCATGGGCCTCCCACACACACTCCGGATTAGGAAACATATGCAGTGGAGCAGCGAGGGATTAGGGGGTGAACGAGAGCTGCAAGAAGGAGAAGAATGTTTTTTGGGGAGGAGAGGAGGGGTGACGGGGAGGGCTGGAAACACAAGTGCTCGGCCAGGCGTATTTCCACCCCGCTTTCATCCTCCATCCCCTCCTCTGCCCTCCTCCTCCTCCACCCACCTACTCACCTTCATCTTTCAACCTCTGGGATGACGAGATTGGTGTGCAAGGACTCTGAGAGACGCGTGAGGAGGCCGCTTTCTGGCACCATCCTTTGATTGGAGTTATTTGCTGCAAACACAAGTAATAGTAAAAACATTGTAAAAAATGTGAGAATAAGTGAAAACCTTGAACTTAATTCCTTTTAGTTTCCATACAACATGACCACTGACATGGTGTTGAACTGAGTGCTAAGAGTTTTCATTCACAGGAAAAGAACGAACAGAAAGAATTTTGATTTTTTTTCAGGTTAAAATTTAACAGACAGACTAAATAAAAGATGAGTTAAAAATCACTCACTTCTTCACCACTCAGCATTTTGCTCCGTAGTGAGCAGTAAGCTGAGATTTCACACACCTACAAATCGTTGTCATTTTACATAACTGACAAATGTAGAGTAACACAACTGTAATTTTTCTATCTGTAAAATATGCGAAGAATTGCACTGTGGGATTGTTAGCAGAAAATAGTACAAAATATACCATGGACATGACACTGTGGGAATATGAGGGTAATATACTGTATAAAGCATGAACCTGACACATAGAATTCAGACACTCAAATAAAAAGGTAACTTAGAAAGATGGTTAAATGATGAGTTCAACGTGAGCCAACCAGCACTACCCATGGAAAGGATGATGTCAAAATATAAATATAAAACTAACAGTGCATAGACATGTTTTTTAAGAATTTAACTATATTCAGTTAGATTATATTCAAGTTTTCTGATTACTGCAACTTTCTGGGAAACATCTTCACCTGGTTAACAGACTTTCTGTCGAGTATTTTGACTGATTTTTACCTTGTTTTGACAAGGTAAAAATCTATGTCAACATTTAAAAGTACTGGATTTCTTCTCAGTCTTTTAAATGATTGTTTTACACTTACACACAAAATTACTTTAAACTCTATGGTCTCGATTTTCACTATGTGCTTATTCTGCATGTAAATAAGTCTAAACTCACAGCGTGTAGTGTGAGTTTAGACTTATTTACATGCAGAATAAGCACATAGTGAAAATTTAAGGGTAAATTCATAGAAGAGAAAAACATTAAACATAAAACACCTTGTTTTTCCTTGTAGTTTCATGTGGGCTACCACACAATATACCAGACTCAAACGCAAATATTGAACAAATCTTGCAAACTTCAATCAAACTAATATTTTACCCTGATTAATCACAGTTGAGTTATGACATGCACTTAAACATAGTGAATGATCTTTGACCATATACCAATATCTGAAGAAATATATTCTTAAAAATTATAGTTGACATTCAACTCAGTCAGTATGACAATGCACATACAATAAAAATCTTCTTAAGTCAAAAATATATTCTGCAAATTAAAGAACTTGCTGCGTCTGGCTACAACAACATGTGTTTGAGGATGTTCACTTGAATGTAGACTGTTTTTTCTGTGTGAGCTGATGCTTGTGTGTGTTTAATGCCTGAATGTGTATTTCTGTGAGTGTGTGTGTGTGTGTGCACATGTGTGTTTGGGGTGTTACAGGGGGTCACGAGTCAAGGTCAGGTGATAATTCGCCTGAAAGCCGCAGAGAGATGAACGGATGGAGGGACAGAGGAGCAGAGGGAGAGAAAGGGAAAAGTAAAAGAGAGGAATGAAATGATGGCAAAGTGATACGAAGAACGAATAGAAGGCCATTCACCAAGTAAGAGGAAAACCTGTAACTACAACTATCCACCAATCTGTCATTGTTCTCTTCTGGCCAGTTTCCCTCAGCTTGTCTTTTGTTTGGTCTTTGTAATTTTACTACCTTTCTCATTTCATCCCCTTTTTGTCTTTTTCACATCTCTCACTTTCATTGGTTGGAGAAAAAACATGCCAGTTTCAATGGGACAGTGTGAGACTATAAGA
The DNA here is from genome assembly GCF_002260705.1 of Seriola dumerili. Lineage (NCBI taxonomy): Eukaryota > Metazoa > Chordata > Actinopteri > Carangiformes > Carangidae > Seriola > Seriola dumerili. The sequence goes on from NW_019174333.1 coordinate 858,121, forward strand.
CAACATTTGGTATAAAAATGTGAATTAACACACAATAAACTTGTTTTTGCAAATTAAAATCATCAACATCTTAAAATCCTGACATCCTCCGCTCCTGCCACACACACCAATTTTTATACTAAACATTTGTGCTTTATCTTTTACAATTTTTTTCTGTCCTTCTCTTCCTCCATAAATACCTCCCTCTTTCTATCCTTGCACAGACGCACACAAACACACACTCCTGGCCCAGAGAGGTCAACCTTTGGTGGATGAGGTCAGGCGTCTGGGATGAAGTTGACCTTTGACCAGCAGGGCGTGATCTCCCGCTTGCATCCTAACCAGCTGGACAATGAACCAGCCGTCCAACTATCACTGTGTCTGTTTATGTGTCTGTGTGTGTTTGGAATAGTGCATGGTCACATATGTGTATCTATAATTTTTTCTGTTAGTGTGTGTTTTGGTGATGTGTGTGTTAATGCTATGATGTCTGTAAATGTATGTTCTAATGTATGTGGTTGACCGTGTATGTGTGTGGGTGTGTGTGTGTGTGTGTACTGAGAAATTGGATTCACCTCCTCAGTTTCAGAGGGACGGGGTCGTGCTGCTTGTTACCGCCGTCGAATAACAAAACAATATTGATCAAGCCGAGGTCATCCATTGACGAATCCTGTCTTTGAGTCTTTCCCACAAAAGCTCATCACTTCCTGTCTTCTTCCGTATTCGAGGTTAATATCTCATTAACGGCTATTATCTCCACACCAGTCACCACGGCAACACCATCGGGACATGAGCTGAAAATTCCCCGTAGCCTGCATCCTGTGGATCAGACAGGCAATGACCAGATTATTGGAAATCAATCCGGGCAAGTTACTGTTTCCCTGACCTCCCAAGCTTCATTTCCACTATTTATTGAGGAACGCTGGTCAAATGTCGACTATTGTGGGGTTTACACAGATGTCAATACATGCAGTGACGAAAATCGATATGCAATGCCTGTTATGGTTGTGGTTAATCATTTTGAGGTTCATAAATCAGATGTTAGCTGGAAGCTATTTGATGTCAAAAAAAAGGAGTTAGTCATGTGGTTTGAAAAGATTTTAGATTTTTAGATTATTTATCAGCTGTGGTTATTTCTTTTACGCTGATTGCAATATTTTAAAAACATTTTCAATACAGTAAAATATCAAGCTGAAATTAAAAATATACACATAGATGTTATCAGTAAATTTGGAATAAATTCATTTGAGACTACAGAGTTTCACAGAGCTGACAGTGAAGCAAGGGGGTAGGAGCAGGTCTATATATGAGGGGCTTTTCTTCCTTATCAGTCACTAGACAGTCCTGATCCTTATTTTCCACAGAGCAATAGAGGAAGTATTATTTAACAGCCTACAGTTTGAGCTTGGCTACACAACAAACATTACTGCTGCAGTATTCTGATGATTACACAACTCATTCATAATTGTTGGTATAATGATCTGTTTTTAATATGAATTACATTAATATATTGTATATTAACTTTGGAAGCCATTTAACATTCCCTATATACCAAAATTATATAAATGCAATCATAAGAAAAGCAAATCAGATTCAACAATAATTATGAAAGAGTTGTATAGTCATGAAAATACTGGGACAATAAAGTAGATTTTTTTTGTAGCCAAGACAAACTGTAGGCTGTTAAATAATGTTTATCATTTTTATTTTATTCTTTATTTTATTTAAAGCATCAGCAAAAAATGGACAATAACATTTATTTCAGTGCATTATTGCAGAAGTTAGCTACATACTTAGAATTCATCCATAATGACTGGATTGTTTGTGAATCGTCCTACTTCATATTTACATTCAGGTATATAGCTGACCAAGCCTAGAGAACCTTACTAGTTTAGTCTATATGCTTATAGCCTATTAGCCTACAGGCTAAACTAGTATGTTAGTATGTTACTGTAAGCAGTATACTGCATGGAAAATTAAGGGAATTAGCATTTCAGTTAGCTTTGCAGTAACGGTGTAACGTTTTACATCATTTTATATGTGACTGAAGCAGGTCTAACTAGACTAAAGCTGATTTACTTCAACCCAATATGAGTAACTTATTTACAGTGATATCCTGCTAACTAACACATACGAGTAGCCTAGCATAGATAGCTTGTTTTGGTCGATGTCATTAAAAAGACACGGCCTAAACACACGCTGTTCTGTTGCTTACACGTTGTGTGTTTTGAGGAGTTTACAACAGAGAACCCTCATAGACAACTTCCGGTCTTAACTTACGCATATCTGGGTGAAATTGCCCGGTGAACCTTGGTTGCGTAGCTAAAGCTTTTCTACATATCACTCATACTTGTGTGTCGCTTAGCAACAACGTGTGTCTTGCCATGTCGTTCTAGAATGGTGACGTAGTAGAACGGTGCTGCTACAGGCGGAGGGATTAATACAAACTAAAAACTTCAGCTAACGGTTGAGTTTAGGATTTCTCCACAATGTGTAACTAACTGTTTACTGCAGTACACTTTTCCTCGTGGTAGTTTATAGGGAAATATGAGTTATTACTGGGCCTACAGGCTACTTACCCATTATTAAAACCGAGCGAGGTCCGCCTGGTATGTTTGCAGTAATGGCAGAGTGGCCGGCTGACCTTTGACCTAGGGGTCAGGGCGGCGGGTCTGGCTCGTGGGGCCACAGTGACAGACGCTGCCGCAAATTGATGAAAAAAGCAGAGTCTGTAATAAAAACCAAGCAGCCACAGTCACCAAATAATCACATAATAACCTCAGTGACAATAATTATGTTATGTTTTTACGGGTTTCTTTTTTCCTGGAGAATTTATATTTACAATTATTCCTGTAAATGAGGTCATTTGAGGAGGTTGTGTTTATGATTCAAGTTCAGCGACAGTTTTTTTTCCTTTCATAAAAGCCAATACATAACACACATAGCATTTTCTTCCCCTTTTGTTTTCCTACATTTAAAACTGAATCTGGAGGCCTGAACTGGCTTCATGAGATTCATAATGTCATAAACCAGACCAAGAACCAGGAAGTCCAGTTTAGATTATTTAATCTCGATCATGTGTTACATAAAATGATGACAAAACGTTTATAATTTGACGTAGAAACGTTTGTCAACATGAGGGGACATATGACTCTGCAGATATGAATCTGTGGTTATTAATCATCAATTCAAATGAAAGTCAAACTGTCGAGTTTTTGATGGAAAATCGATCGATAACAAATAGACGTTTGAGAGCTTTGGTTCATTTTCAGCCATTATGAAGAAATATTCCTTTTCGGCCGTCATTCTCAGTCTTGATCTTTTCTCACAAAACAATATTAAAATCTATTCAATGGACCTGATGCATATTATTTAAATACATTTTCATTTATGCAAAATGAATAAATTAAACAGGCTATCATAAAATGTGAATGAAACAGATGCTTCCCTTTTATTCCGGGATATTTTTTTTTAATTCGTTTAGATAATTTATTCATACGTTTAATTTCGTTTACTCTCACTTTGCTGCTTTTAATAAAATATTTTCCTCACAGATTTTGAATATTTTTCTGTCACAAATATTCAAACTTCTGTCAGTTCTTACAGCAACAGGCCATTTGCATCCAATGCATAAATCAAAACGCCCCTAAAATAAATGCAAATATGTGCAGATTTAATAGCTACTGTGTGCAATATTGTTATTTGGCATTTATTGCAATTACTAATAGCAAAAAAATATGTCTTTTACACCACTGTGGCTCATTTGCATATAAACAAATATATTCAAATTCATAGAATACTCACGAAGCTTCTTGTAATTTATTTGAATTCGACAAAGTTAGCCTGCAATTTAATAACCAAAACGAAAAATAATCATATTTAAATGAACACGTTTAACACACTTGGAAGAATTTTGAACAATAAAAAACAGAGATTTAAAGAGAAAGGAAAAACAGCATCATTAGTTTTCTTTAATTTATCAAAAGTCAAATGTACTTGTTTTAGACTACAATAAAAATTTGCTATTTCTGATCAGAATTTTCTGATTTTTCTGATACATCAGTCAAACATGAAACAGTAAAGAAAACCTGTGCTGGTTTCTGCAGTGATCTAATGATTCCACTGCGATCAGACACAGTAAAGACGTCATTATGTGGTGGCAAGACTGTTTTGATTTTACAATTAAAGTATATTAGAATAATTTAGGTAAGCCAAGTTGGGTTTTTTTTTTTTTTTTTTTTTAACTTTCTGCAAAAATGACTTTAGTGGGTAAAAGAGTGTGTCACCAAGAACAGCAGAGGGCCTGAGGTAAATTCTAACATTAGAAAAGCATAGCTAGAGAACATATTGGCAATATTTTAATTCTATTATATGTAAATTAAATTAGAATTTGGGGCTGGATTTAGCGAATCAAGTATTTGAAACAAATACCTGCTGGCTACAGGAAGTGTGTGCAAAATGTGCATGGCAATGAACTGATTACTGCCTGAGCAATTCATTGATCTGGAATTATATATAATTCCCGATGTATTAGAGGGATCAATAGCTCATATAACGCGCGTGTCCCTTTCCATGCGGGGTTCAGATGGGCAGCGGATTTTGGACCACGTGTGTTTACCCTGCGACTCAAGATCAGGGTGAAAATCCCATTGACCTGTGTGTGTGTGTGTGTGTGTGTGTGCGTGCGCCCGTGCGTGCGTGCGTGCGTGTGTGTGTTCACGTCCCTGACTGATAGGATTTCCATTAATTTACCTGCAGCCTCGGAGTTTTCGGAGGAAAACCAAACACATGTTACGGATGGATCTGTGTGTCTGCGGGATGTTCCTCAGAAAACAGTGAAGAGGGAGAGAAAGGGATTTTGTTTGATGTCAATTGCTGTCAAGTGTGTGCACGTGTGTGTGTGTGTTTTAAAGAGATAGAGAAAGAAAAACCTGGATCATAAAAGAAACTGATATGGGAGCTCGTATAGAAAATGCTTTCCCTTTTCTTTTAGAAGAAAGGACCAAGTGAAAGTCAGAGGACATCACCTCCTTCCTCTATGTGTCTCCCCAATCCCCCTCTTCCCCCTTTTAATTGATTTCTCATAATTAACTCAGTGTTCATCGATTTCCCTGCGACCGCCCAACACCGCCTCGAGATCGGCAACCTCATTATTTCCACGTTAACCCGAATAATCCCGAATAAATACGGAGCACATTCAATAACAATTAGACTCAGACTGCACTAAATAATCCCGTTTCTTCAGGCTGACCCGGGCTGGAGGGCAGGATGCTCTCAAATAACAGGAGAAAAGTTGGTAAAAATATGAGAAGAGAAAGAGATTCAGAGCTGAAATCTGATGAATGCAGCATCTTAGAAATTTAGGGAAAAGTGTCGAAAGAGCCTCAGTAGCAAAATAAAGTAAAACCTATTTAAACATATTGTAGATCTTGAGAAAAATAAATAATACAAAATCAGCCCTGAAACCTGTAAAGGCTCCGTCTGTAATGCTCTCCGCCATTTAACCAATTGACCTAATTAAATCCTGTTACACACCAGCTCAGCCAATTAAAAGGCCTGCTGGGCACATCAGTCACTTTGACTCTGGGCAGTGTGTGAAATGTCAAGCTGTAGCATCTCCGTCAGGTTCAGTAGCTTTGTAAGAGGAGGAGGAGGAGGAGGAGGAGGTCAAACAAGCCTGCAGGCAGCAGTTCAACCAGGCAGTCAGCTCCCACTCCTGCCTCCCTCCCTCCTCCTGCAGGTTCTCCTCCTGAAAAACACCCAGCACATTTCTCCTCTGTCTGTCTCTGTTTGGAAAATGAGCATGTTTTCAAACAATTTTGTATCACTGTCTCCTAATGTATAACTTTATGTAGTTCACTTTGCATGTAAAGTTTTTACATAGGAACCTGGTTTGAATAAAGTGGTTGAACATGAGTTTTCTGCAGGTTTTGCTCTAAACGTGGCAAAGAAAAGTCCTTTCTTCTTTTATATTCTTGCCACCAAAATCACCAATTTCTTAAATGTCATGCAGCCAAGATTCCTACTTTTATATGTATGGATTTCAAATGTGTTGTGTCACGTGAAAGATTGAGATTTGCTGTTTAATTAATGTGCGTTGTCTCTGATAAATAAACAAATAAAGTAAAGCAGGAAATAAAAATAAATAAAAGTTGATAAAAACAAAAAAAGGTTCTGTAGCTTTTAATAGAATTACAAAATCTCCATCAGCAGATGCAGGTTGCTCAGGTTACTGAATAAAATGGACCAATTTGTTTAATAAAAATTCAGTTTATCAAATAAAAACTACAGATACGATGCAGTTTCTGTGTAGAACAGGAGTGAGCAAAACAGTTTTATATATTAAAAAAAAGTACAATACAATTTAGCAGAGAACATGAGAACACAGAAAGAATCAGAAAGAACAGAGCAGAATAGAAAAATGACCCGCAGAAAAACAGAAGAGAACAGAAAGATCAGGTAAAAAAATAGAAGAAGCTGCATGAAACTTGACAAAAATAGAACAAAGCAGAGCAGAGAGGAGCAGGACAGAAGAGAGAAGAGTGTAACTGAGGAGGAGATAATAGAGTAGAATAGAGGGGGCCAGGAAGGACAGAAAGCAGAAAGAGAGTGAGCGGGGAGGGAGGGAGGTGATGGTGTTGGTCACGGGGGGTTAAAGGAAGGAGGCGTCCAAAGCTTGTGAATTAAACGCTGTGAGGCCCTGTGTCCTCGGCACGTGCACCGGGCCTCGAGAATAAAAGGAGCTCTGGCCCATCTGGCTTTTTAGAGGCAGGGAGAAAGGGGAGAGACAGAGAGAGAGAGAGAGAGGCCGGGAGACATAGGCAGAAAGCAGGTGAGAGAGCAAAAGAGAGAGAGAGAGAGAGAGAGACAGCGAGACAGGGGTCCCGTGTTATTCAATAGAGAAACACAGCCAGGTGTTTAGGGTGCTTGATTCCCTCTAGGGGGTCACCAATGGTGAAAAAAAAAAAAAAAAATAGGCCCTCATTGTGATGTAAGGTGCTTTTTAGTGAATGTGTGCTCTGAAAGGTTTGAGGTCGGTGTCAGAGTGAGCAGGTGAGGCAGAGGAAACACAAAAAAAGCAGAGGATGAGGACGACAAGGACGAAGAACTGAGGCCAAAGAGGCCAAAGATTTTTCGAGCAAATGTAGACGAGGCAGAGAAAAGTGAAAGATTCCTGTTTGTGTGCAAAACCATTCAGAAATCACTCAGTGTAATGAGGTATACAGCGTCAAAGTGTGTGTGTGACCAGAATGTGAGGGAAATGGCGTCAATAAAACAGGCTCACCTTTAGTCTTTACATGTCCTTCAGAAGATTTTTCTATACCTTCACAGCCTCTCTCTCTCTCACACACACCCCTTACCTCTTCTGCACTCGGCATCTTTGCTGTTTCCATGGCGACGGAGTTGAGACTGCAGCCAGAAAAGGGGGGCATGCCTGTGTGTGTGTGTGTGTGTGTGTGTGGACAGCAGCAGCAGCAGCAGCAGCAGCAGCAGCAGCAGCAGCAGCAGGTGATGAGGCTCAGCTCATGGCACAGCGCTTCAGCATCTGGGAAAGTGATTTTTCTCCCATCTAATAAAAGTTATATTGAGGTCACAGAAAAAGAAAAAAGCGACGCTGTAGACCATCATTAGAGGAGAAAACAGAGCTCTGCAGTATAAGTAGTAAAGTGAGCACAAGTGAAACATCAGAAAAACATAATTACAGTCGTTTCATTTTCCACATGATTTTACTTCATTTTCCACATATGCAGTTACACTTCAACTAATTTATCATGAAACTGCATCTGTCCAGTTTTTTTTCTGTTTGTTACAGAACTTTTATCAAAGTAAATTTGGGACTTTTCATTCAAATCTTGCACTGCTGTGAATACACTGTTATTTTTACCCCCCTGTTATTCTACTTTATTCAATCAAATCTTATTTTTAGTTTGTCTTCTATGTAATTTTAATGTTTTTTACTCCTCTTTATGTTGTCTTGCATTTCTTTTACTGGATACCTATTAATGCCTGATCACGTCTTATGTAATGTACTTTAAATTGCCTCGTTGGTAAAGACACTATTGACTATAGATTGACACATTAAAACACCTCGATAAAGGCCCTGCGTCAAAGCGTGTTACATTATGAACAGACTTTTGCAGTGAGTCAGTTTGTTTTGAATTTTCTAATACGTCATCTCATTAACCACACCCAGGAAGTTGTATAACCCCACCCTTCTGTCTGCAAAGCCCTTTCCATCCAAACAAAGAGAACCACCGTGAGTCGATGTTATGTCATTTTATTTGGTTAGTAGTTATTTGATGACTTCTGAATGTTTATTGGTATTATGTTTCATTAGTTTTCTGTTTAATACCCTGAAAGTGAAGAAAGAGATAGTAGAAGTGGAAGTAACGTCAGCTTGATTTATTTAAGTTTATTATTGTAAGTGCTGACATTTTAAGTTGATATGTAATTGTACTTATTTTGTCTTGGTTTTAATATCTCATGTACAGAAAAACCATCCATCCACCCGTTCATCCTTTAACCATCGACCTCAGCATCTTGAATTGTGAAAAGAAAAATGACTGGAACAGCTTCTGAATCCTGTGATTAAATGTGCACTCCACCTCAGATGTTCAGTTCGACAACACCACCTGCTTCATTGTAGTTTTTTCATTTACAGTAGCTATTTAGTTACTTTAGCACATTGTTGAACGGTCACTTTCTTTCTATGAATAAAAGCTGCAATTATTATCTGTTGATTTATATGTTTCATTTATTTGTTGGTCATCAGACAGCAGCCAGCAGCAGAGAGATGTCAGGAAATGTGCAAGCAGCTTATTACGACCCATAGTTACGTTTTACGACCCTCTAGTGGCCGGAGTAATTATGACGGGAGCGGAGGAGGAAGTCCCGTGACTGAAGCGTTAAGAGCAACAAAGTCTTTGTAACAAAACACAGGATTTTCATACAGGAGTTTGTTTCCCATGTGAAATCAACAATCAATGTTGCTTCTGTCATCCATGATGAGTTTATTTTTGTAACCACGACAACAGAGGTCTTCTTACATTGAGGAAGTAGGCTACTTATTTTCACCGAAACCACGATTTTTAATTCCAAAACTTAACCAAATAATGAACTGAACTTCGATCGTTGACAACTTTAGCCATGTGTTTATTAGTATTACCATGACGATGAAGGTTCAATACATTTCTGTGGGTCTTATCAGGGACAAACGACCTACAAGGCTGGTTAGACTGAAAGGACTTGTTGGTCATCACATTGAGTCATCATACACAAAACCAGGAGCCTGAAGCCTGAACGCAGCATCATTCATTTTCCTTCTGTTATCATCCACTAATAATTTACTTGGTCTGCACGTCTATGGTAACTCCTCTAATCAAAAGTTGCTGTTATTGTTGATGTTGTTTTACAGGTTTCCAGTTTAATGAATTAAGCACTGAATTTAAAAATCTGACTGATTGAGGTGTTAAGTGTATTTTTCACACATTTGCAGAGTTTACATGCACATGCGTGTAGCTAACACTAAAGACACTGACTGTGGTTATTATCAAAATTTGTCTGCTTTTAAGCCAATGATGAATGAATAAATAAAGGATTTCCTCATCAGAACTTTACTGCTGAAAGGACTTTGAACCTATCTGAATGATTTACAGCTTCAAGTTGGGAAATGTGAAAAATACTTAAAAAAAATAAAGTAATTACAGACATTTTTTCAGATTTGAGTTTAGTTTAGTTAGTTTATCATTAGTGGCTGCTCACATTCTTCTACCAGTGTGTCTCTAAATCATGGCTATTTTATTATATATTTATTTTATTATCTGTAATTTTCCACACATTTGCCATATCATATACAGGCCTATTAATATTCCTATGGATATTGTGATTAAACCTCACACTGTAGCCTCCCCTCAGGTGATCTGGGACAGGTTCACTCTGTGCTGAGGCAGCTTTTAGTTTCTGTGCTCCTCACCTGTGGAACATGCTTCCTGAACACCTGAGATCAGCTCAGTTAAATCAGCGCTTAAAATTTTACCAATAAATCACATACAAAACTTTTAATCTTGTGCATTTAAATGTCTTTTATCACCAGCACTCCTTTTAAAATGGTGTCCTAAATTTGCTACCTGATCTTACGTATTCAAATATTTTCATTTATTTATCTTTAAAAGCTTTTTTTGATTTTTAAAAAAAATGTATTTCCATGCCTCTGTAAAGCACTTTGAATTGCCTTTTGTCTGAATGGTGCTGTAGAAATAAACTTGCTTTACCATCAGATGATTCTGTGCTTGACATAAATTCGTTGTTTAGAAAGCAGCTTCAAATTGAGAACTCGTGAAATTCCTTTTTCTTTTCTTTTTGTTTCCTTTCGTCTCCTTTTCTCCTCCCACTGTGCCCCAAGTGGGCAGAAACTTCTCGGAAAGCAGGTTGTCAATGAGGAAACTGTAACCCGGAAAACTGAGCTAACACAAAGCTTTGTGCTGTTTTGCCTCCACCTGAAAATGAAGAGAGAAGCTGGATAAAACGTCAGACAGTGGATTGTACAATGGATTGTAATTTGCAGGATTATAAAGGGGAGATGATAATCTCTAAAAACGAGAAAGGAGCTCTAAAGGTCGTCCGGCATTATAACCTCGGGTACGTGAACGTGACACTGAGCCAAACATCGCTGCGATATTCCTGTTATATTCCTTTGGGCTCATACAGCTGCTGGTGAACCCACCTGTATATTAGGTGAATTTATCACCTGTTTCTATAAAACATTAGATTCCCATTAGAACTAAATGATAATGTGTGACTTTTTTTCTTGTGCAGTCCCTGAGAATTAAACAGGATCCAAATAATAAAGACTATATTAAAACTGAAATGTTTAATTTGACTGAATTCAAAACTCTCAGCTGTAAAAGCTTTGATTTGAATACAGCTGACTGCTTCACTTCCCCCGTGCAGGGCCTTGCTCACACTGCTGCGGGCGGAGGACTCAGCGCGCCACCGTGTGGATACATGGTGGCACTACAGTCCAATTCCAACCCAGGGCGCCCTGAACGACCCGTTCAACCGTTCCCTGAAGGTCCTCTTCCTCATGATCATCGGTTGGGGTGTAATAAAGTAAACTCATTTAATCATTGTTCAGTTACACCAGCTTCATGAACAGTTATTTAGCTGTGAATAAACTGCAGTAAAATAAATATTACAGTAGATATTTTAATTTACTACATAGAGTTGGTTAATTCATTCATTGAGTTTCAGAAGATTTAAAATCTTTTCTTCACCCTGATACCACTTTAGTAGAACCATCTCTTTAATGATCAATTGATTAGTTAATTAATTGTTTGATCTATAAAATGCACGAAAAGAGAAAATACCTGTTATGATGTGAGAGTGCAAGCTAATGTATTTAAATTGATTATTTTCTCCATGTTTCCTTGAAATGATTTTATTTCTAGATTATACGACTTTTCTTTGCTTATTATGATCTACTATATTTTATGTTTTAACAGCATAAATCCTTTCAGTCCTACCTTATAAACGCAGAGAAACTTTATTCCATTATAACATAAACTGAGTCAACCCTTTTACACATAGTGGTTACTACCATGGACAGCTATTCAAAAGCCAATTTCTTGTATATGCCTAGTTTGCATGGAGAAGTTGCATATCAGTCACTTCAGTGGACAGTCCTTGAACACCCCATAGACTGCCACCTAGTTGCAACCAAATGTAAGTGCAGTTAAAAACCCTAACATCCAAGATGGCCGACAAAACATCAGGTATGCTAAGCACCTCAGGAATATCTGTCCAGTCCCTCTATAAAAGAAGACTCTTGCGGGTAAAAAAAAATATGGTGATAACAAGTAACAGCTAAGGAACAATATTACTAATAGATTTGTCAAATACTGATTTTGTACAAGCTGAAAATTACTATTAATCATATGTCTACTAAAGTGGACATCATGTTTTACCGGTTACGATTTACCGTACAAAATCACTAAAACTTTACAGAATTTTGTCTACAGTAACATTTTCTCACTAAATAAATGAATATCTATTAGAATTATGTAATTTGCAGGGTGTTTGCAACAAAGACGATATTTTGTGATAATTAAGTCTATTGTGTTACAATCATCATTTTGTATGTCCAGAAATTCACTCAATCAAATGTAATGTGGTAAAATTTGTTTTTTTCACTCAACCAGCCAAAACTCAATGATATTGAGTTTACTATCAGATACATAAAAACAAAGTATTAAATCCTCACGCCTTCGATTATTAGATTATTAGATAGTAGATTAGATAGTTATTAGATAGATAGTGAATATGGAGGACTAGGGATGTCAGAGGAAAAGTAATCAAGCAACTGTCATTGAAATGAACCATTTATAAATACTTCTCTTAAAGAAAGAGTGTCACAGAGAGGCTAAAAGGAGAAGCTAAATGACTAAGCTAAAGGACTAGCTAACAGGAAAAGGAAAAGCAGCTGGAAAACAGAAATGCAAATTGAAGAGGGAATCCAGGAATGTATTAGCATTTTTAAAATGCCCTTTCAGAAAGTTTTTCAAATTCTATTATTAATTCATGAATTAATAAATGTATTGATAAATGTTTATTTAATGATTGTTTTATTCTGTTTTTGTAAATCCATTTCAAACCTGAAGTATTTATTGATGATTAATCGTTAATTTATAAATTCCTTTTACAATTCCTATTTTTAATGCCTATTAAAATATGAAATTATGGAAATGCTTTATTACTTTTCCTCTGACATCCCTGATCCTCCATAACCTGAATAATGTTTTCATCAGCTAATTGATTTATGGATTAATAATTGCAGCTTTAGATATTATTTTTATTTATTTATTTTTAGGGAAATCAATTTTAGTAATGTTTACAAAACAATAGTCAGAACTAAATCATACAGAGAAAATATATTGTCAAAATCTGACATGCTAGAGTTTAGGCTGTTTTTCCATAGCCAAGTATATGTTAAAATATGGAGAAAAACTGATAAATTGACATTTAAGATTGACAGTTTTCACAAAATACAGTGTTCTATTTATCACACCGTTATTGCATATGAATAAACATTGAAATTTAAATGCATAGACATGTCAACAACTTAATTCAAATTCAAAATATTCATGTCTAATGAGGTACAAAACCACAGAGGAAAGACATCCTGACACAGGCTTTCATAATTCATGCATGAAAGGGTGGATTTACTCTGTGTTATATCATTTTGTATATAAATCTGTTTCCTCCTTCTTTTCTCAAAAGCATCCTAATACAGCACTTGATTGAACCGCAGCTGTTTCAGTCTTCTCGGATCTGTAAGACGGAAGCTGTTCTACTGATACTCTTTGGTGAGGTTCTAACTTATGCTGTTTACACCTGGATTTGTTTTCATTTCCTGCCACAAAGTTTCCTTAAACAAACACAGAGCAAACAGAAACAGTAGCGCTGAAATGTATCTGAAATCAGTCACGCAGATGTAGTCGTCCAAGCTGCACAGGGACTGTTTGATAACCCTGCAGTGGTAATGCAGGATATTGGAGGGGAAGGGGCCGGGGGTCTGCAGTGCTGAGAGATTGGCTTTGCACGGACGCCTTGTGACTTTAAGATCCTATTTGGCCCACTGGCTTAAAAATCTAAAAAAAGGAAATCTTGGTACTAAGGTGCTTTTGACCAGATAAGTCAAGCTGGATGTGAATTTATATTCTGAACCACAGCCTGGCAACATTTTTCACTTCTCTAAACACTGAAGCTTCCTGTGTTACATTTAACAGAACTGAGCACAGTCAGGCTGAAAACTGGAAAATACACGGGGTGGACACAATATCATGAACACCTGTATAATCTGATCCAGTCCAACAGTTCTGCAATGAATTCTACCTTTGAGAAGCTTTTAAAGTGTATTTTTTTTTTGTTAAAGTGTGAGAGGGTTTTTGTCTGGCTTCAGTTATGTTTTAAGAATTGTCTTCTTGGCTTTGGTTATATTGTGAGGAGTTTTCGTTCTCCGTGCCACATCAGAACATAAATGGGACGTGTGGACAACCTCTCTATCATCTCAACAACTGTGAAAACCGCTGACGAATAAGTTGTAGTGTATGAATAAGTTCAAAAAGGTCATATTTATTGCACAGCATTTCTGTTTGATTGCATTGGATTTGAACTGTGCTGGTCTGGCAACGCAGGACCAGAGAATCTCACCTGGATTTCTTCTTCTTGTGTCCTGTAGCTGCTGTCATTCTTGTCGCAGTATTTGTGAAGATGATGATGAGGAAGAAGAAGATCGGTTCAGCGCTGCAGAGGAAAGAAGAAGTGAAAACAATCTCTGCTCTCGTCCAACACGTTTAATGAAACACAACGTCACTGTAAACACAAGAGGATCGTTCTGCCATGGAAACAGGACGGGGAGGTTTTGTGTGTTCTCACCAGGTGGTCTCACATGTGACAGAAGCTTGAGCTCCAAACCGGTTGAATCTGCACCAAAACATGAATTTTTAACTGATACACATTTGATGATGGTTTTGCTCTACATTTCCATCGGCATTGGTCCTACATGTAGTTACTTTAAAAAAAAGTCCCATGATTCATTTAAGCGCAGCAGATAACTGCATATTTCAGGGAAATCTTTCAAATGTTGGTACAAATGCTAAAAATTGCACAAATCCTTCTTTTCATAAAACACGTTAGCCACTTGAAAATTCGAGATGGCCACCATTTCCAGCATTTTTTGCAATTAGTTCCTCCAATATTTTCTCAAATCAAACATTTTAACAATGTAGGAGGTGAAATTTAGTACACTGTAAAAACTGAAATGAAAGTATAATTCAGCAAAACGACATTACTCACAAAAAGAGCTTGCTAACTAGCCTAGCGCTAACGAGTTAGCCCAGTGAGCAAGTAAAGTCTTACAGAACTTTTGGCTCATCATTCATACTAAAAGGTTTGCAAATACATAGTGTTTTATGCAGAATTTTTCACATTACAAAAATTGCACAAATAAAGCTCCGGGGAAATGTAAGAGTTTTGAATTTTCTAATATCATTCCAAAAATCATTTAAATCTGTCCCTTTGGTAAAATTCTGTGGTGAAGTATATGTTCCCTATGCCAGACATGGTGGCCATCTTGAAATTGTGAA
Source organism: Seriola dumerili (assembly GCF_002260705.1). Classification (NCBI taxonomy): domain Eukaryota; kingdom Metazoa; phylum Chordata; class Actinopteri; order Carangiformes; family Carangidae; genus Seriola; species Seriola dumerili. Next base: position 873,243 of record NW_019174333.1, read on the forward strand.
ATTTCAACTGGCCAATGGGATTTTTCAAATTAATGGCCCCAGAGGGATAAACATACCAGTTGTTGCTTGTTTCCACATTTGAAAGATTATTGCAGTTATCTGCTGCACTGTTTGGGATTTGTTCTCAGTGAAAGACACGCTGGCCTTTTTGGGGATTTTTAAATCGACCAATTAGTCATAAAAAATAAAATTAATAAAAACTTACATTGGCACAGTTAACGAAAAAGAAAAATACTGAGTTCCAGCAAAGAGAATCTAATTGTAAAAACTGAAAATACATTTATATATTTTAAGGAAAAGTTTATATTTTGAGATTTTTTTTAAACAATGCAGAATCACAGCCACATCACTCTCCAGATGTGTGTGATGCGAAGAAACACAGTGTATAAGACGTTAGAGGTGTTTTATTTCATTATAAACAAAATATCGACACCATGTGAATGTGTGTGTGGTAAATATAGGAAACATTACTGTCAAATGAAATAACAGAAAGTTAGTTACATTGATCTTGCTGCATGTTTAACAGCACTACACTATATTCAACATTTTATCTGTTTTCCAACTGATGTATTTGAATCTACATTCAAACACCAATCACTGCTGTCTTTTTTTTTTGAAAGCTTATTTTTAAATAAAAAGATGAATAAACTGAACTTGAACTGAGCTGCTTCATATATTACTGCGACACAAACACAGACACACACACACTCAGAGGATGAGAGAGACACAGATGGAGGGAGAGAGAAAGAGACAGCGACCACATACAACACCATTCATTATTAACACACCCAATATAGCTGGACTGGACACCTCTCTCGCCTCCACACCCAACCCCTCCCTTCCTATTAACACACACACACACACACACACACACACACACACACACACACACACACATATATATATATATATACAGGCAGAGAATGAGAGCCCTCCAGGACCCTCCCCCTGACCCTGCGACCTAGGCGTCATGGTAACCCTCTGACCCATCCTGCAGTTGCTGTGGTAACAACCTTGGAGCATGTCTGACCATTGCACCCCCCCCCCCCCCCCCTCTAAACACACACACACACACACACACACACACACACTCCCTATAGCCCTAGAGCCGCCCCCTCCTCCTGCTCCACGCCGAGCCGAGGCAAACCGATCGATATTCTATCACACAGAACAGTGGAGCGAGAGAGAGGAGGCCACGGGCCAGCCAGATTACTTGGAGGAGGGGGGAGGGAGGGGGAGGATAGGGGAGAATGGGGGGGGGTGTCAGTGGTTGACAAAAAGAGAGCTTGTGTGTGTGTGTGTGTGTGTGTGTGTGTGTTGGAGGAAACGAAAAGGGTTTTAGGGAAGGTAGGAGATGAGTGTGTTGGGGAGGTGTGCAAAAAGGGGTTTTAGTGTGCGGGTGTAATCGGGTAGAAGATTGAGAGAAGGTGTGTGTGTGTGTGTGTGTGTGTGTGTGTGAGATTTGGAAGAAAGAGGCAGTGGGAGGGGGCTGAGAGTGTAAGTGGGTAGAAGATTGAGAGAAAGTATGTGTGTGTGTCAACGGAAAGATGTTTTAGCGTGGTTGTTATGGTGGATAAGAAAGGGGTGTGTGTGTGTGTGTGTGTGTGTGTGTGTCATAATGAGTGGAGTGGAGCGCCACCATGATGAGGAATCTCCTCTCTGTTTTAGTCAGACAGATATTTGTACGTGGATTCCTCACTGTTTGTGCTTGAGTGAATTTAGTTTTTTCTTAGATGTTTATGTGAATAGTGAGGAGTACAGAGCCAGCACCCAGGGCTTTAGAGCTGAGGGTATTTTTCTTGATTTCTACATTATTTCATGAGGTACTTGCATATAACATAATACACAAGTGTTTTATATCACAATTTTCAGAACAAGCTCTTTGTATAATGAGGCACCTTTTTTTTTCCCTCAGCGCTGTGCAAACAGATCATTTGGCCCCAATGCTGAAAAACTGAAGCCCAGTTTTTGGAAATTCTTGAAATATCTTGTGAAAACAAACCTTTACTGATGTGGATGAATTGTTTTGCTGCTTGAAATTGATTTACCAAAGTCTATAGGTGCCCCTCTATAGGTGAAAAGTGTTGTCTTTCACTCTACTTTAACCAAATTTTAGGGGCCTTCTAGCTCCGCCTATGAATCCCATACATCTCGAAGAATATGTAAGGGAAAGTGGAGAGTCTGCAGACTCTAACATTTAAACCATATTTCTATGCTGTATTATCGCAAAGATATGAATAGAAACATCCATCGACCTCAGAGGGTTAAAATTCATAAAAGTCAACAATGAAGTTAATTGAGCCTCAAAACACAACAATATATACGTATATCAAAGCACAAAACAATAGAAAACGACAAGCTCCATATCATCATGACCACATGACTGACCCTGCTTTAAAAACTGTTGCAGTTTGAGTCTAAATGATCCCATGTTCCACTTGTTATAAGCTGTTTATCCAAATACAGATTTAGGAAACGGGACCTTACCCAGTAGATGAATGTTCTGTTCCAAGTGTCATAGACCTGAGGGGGCCCAGCCCACACGGGTTTATAAGATCCTGCTTGAATTACACACAGAGAGGTGAGAGAGAACGAAAAGAAAACACAAAACAAGATAATGTGTCTGTTCAGAAACAAGCACTGCACTGATGTGTTGACGCATTTTACAAAAACTGATTTAAATCAAATTCCTTGTCTGTACTGTTGTTTACATTCATCTGTCATGTCACGCTGCAGTGACAGGCACTTTTAGGAAAATATTAATAAATTAATATAGAATTGGTGATTCTATATTCTCCCCAAAACCATCAATTAATTGATCCTATTGATAAATATTGCATCAGTAATTATCCAAAACCCTGATGTGTCTAATATCTCTGTGCCACAGAGCTCCACTGTCACTGGCTGACTCGCTCCTTCATTACTATAAACACATACACTGTAGTTTATTTTGAGTCAGTCCCATTTAGATTCATATTCCAGTACAAACACTCACTTGAAGACCAGGGGGAAGTTGCATAAAACAAGTTCACATTTTCCTGAGTTTTGGTTTCTGAAAAAATAAAAACAGCTGCATAAAACAACCTGAAGTCTTCTCCTTAAGTTTTCCTTAAAATGTTCTTTTATATTTAAGGTTTTCTTCTTATCTTAAGCTAATAGGCCTACATGAGGACTCACTTAAAAGTCAGTTAAACCGTTGAACAAAAGACTTAAGCAACCAAAGTTCACCATGGTGAAGGGTCCCTCAAAACAACAGGAGCATAACATTAACAGGTATCATAAGTGCTAATGGCAGTCTCCATGGAAACAGTAAAATTTTACAGCTGTAAAATCTCTCATTGATGAAAATGCTTTTTCTTTTCTTAATTAAGGAAACATTTCAAGAGATTTTGTTCAGCACCCTTAAGTAACTCTCTCAGCTAAGGAGAAATTAAACCTTAAGTGCCAGACTTAGGTAGAAAACTAGGGTTGTGCAACTGGCCCAAGATGTGTATTCATTTGTAGATGAAAATCTTCCCTTACAAATGCACTATGTACTCCTCTTTGGTAACATTTGCTAAAAACTACAATGTCCAGCTTTATTAAAAAAAACAAACAAACAAAAAAAAAACATGTCTGTGAACTGTTTGTGTCCACAACATGGTGGTAAGACCAATCTCACTCTTTAAAAACTTAAACACCCAGCTTTTGTATGTTGATTAGAAACCTTTAATAAGAAATGCCTTGTGTGTAAACATGTAATGTAATCTACATGAATGTGTCATGTCCAGCAGAGTGGGATGCTTGACTCAAAGATCATTATAGAAAGAGCCGCAGAATATAAAACTCTCAGCCTCAACCACATCACTCAGCAGGTGACACTTTCTTAATCATGTGTTTAATCAGACAACATACTCTGTTTTGGTTCACTCAACATTTCCTCTGACCATCTTTTCTTTCAGAGTTTTATGTTACACTGCAAGAGTATCTATTTCTATACAGTATATACTGTAAATAAACGTAAATAAAACTCAGTTAGATTAGAGTTAGACAGGTATTAGTACAATCTCAGTACAAGATTTATTCAGTCTAAGGACAGACATGTTATTTATCCTGTTAACCGAACTTTATGATCTTCTGCAAGTTTTTTCATATAGATGCTCCTTTTTGTTTGTGTGTGTGTGTGTGTGTGTGTACATGGCATATTCTACCTATATTGTGGTACTTACTCCTCCAAGCCTTATTTTATTGTGTTTTACTAGACATGAGGCTGATACAGATGTTTTGTTTACATGTTGATTCATTATACAGTGAGGATGTTTGTGACAGCTGCTGTGATAGTTGTAATGAGGACCAGCTGTTATTCAGAGACGACAGCCTGTAGACCACAGGTTAATGTTATTGACCTGCTGGTAATTTAACAGAATAATAATGTATCTGTGTGAAGGAGAAAAGCGATTAATTGTAGTTAATGAACAACAGGAAAGTGTTTAAACAAGCTGCATGAAACAACTGAGAGAAAGAAACAAGAGAAGAAAACAATGAGCTCACAAAAGAGGTGACCTATACCCCTGGGTTACAACTGTGTGTGTGTGTGTGTGTGTGTGTGTGTCTAGTGGGCAGCACTCATTTGCTCTGCGAGCCTTGTAATAGTATTCATGAAACATGGACACTGTTTCACTCAGTCACACAAACATAAAGAATCATCTGTTCACAAGTGGAAGCATGAAACGATCAAACAAACCAAACAGGCTGTTTGCTAGGTTTTTTTTTGTTGAAGGGTTTTATATATTTACATATATAACATACATGAATGAATACACAGTATGTACACATACTGTGTATTCATTTTGTCATTTTTTAAAGGCTAAAGATGAGGTCAAGTATAGATTTGGAAGGTGCTCATCTTATATCTCATAGATTTTTTAATTAAAGTTATTGTCTGTAACCACTGTAACATAAATAGGTTGTTATTATCCCAGTATTAATGTACAAAGAGTATGTAAACTCACCCTGTCTATTCTTCCAAAATACTTCATTTAAAACAATGTGGTGTAAAAATGTTATAGGAGGATCATTTGGACAAAAAATTAAAGCTTGTAATTATTATCAAATCAGGCAAGGAAGCCTTAAAGAAACTCAGTGTGGCTATTTACACTCACTCATCTGTTAGATGCTTTTATCCAAAGGGACTTACAAGTGAGGGACATCAGTAAAGCTTCAGTGCTGTAGGAAACCTTGGCATAAGCACTAAGTGCTACGTCTATTTAATAAGTGCAGGATTATTCAGTGAGATATTTAGAAACTATAACAGTATTTTCAACTATTTCAGACCTCAATCCCTGCTTTTTTTTTTTTTTTTTTTTTACACACAACATACAGTTAAGGAAAAAGTGTGGGTGTTAGGAGAGAATAATGCAGGCTAATGAGAGCTTATTAATACAGGTATAGGGTGATAATACAGCAGTACCTTCCTGTCTATAATGTATCATATATCAGCAAACAATCCGTGGTGCCGATATTTAGGACATTTATACTTGTCACACACTCTGCTGATGAATTTTCATTAGGTCCTAACTTCATGTCACTGGTGGTTCTATAATATAATAATGTAATATCATTTTTTTTTTTTACAATCATTTGGGGCATTTTACAACTGATTATGGAGCAGATTCACTTTCCCACCACATTTACTAGTTCAAATTTCTCATGGATTGTTAGTTGGTCATTATGTGATCCACTGCCTAATGCAGGGTGGAGCCACATAATTTCCATGGCGCTTTATGATGGTTACAGTCTTTTAACATGACGATGTTCTTAGTGTCTTTATCAGGAGACTAACAAACAAACCAAAAGGTTTAAAGTGATAAGAAATGTGGAAATCTGAACATCTGGCCACACAGAGGAAGATCATGTGATACACCCACTAAATGGACCTTGTGGTGAAACATTTTTTCCTGCTATGTTACAATGCTCATTTTGTTGTAAATTGATACCTGTTAGGTTGTGGAGGTCCCCAGGTGACTGTGAGATCAGTGAGGCTGTTTCCATCATGGACTGATCGTCACATGTAGAACCGGGTCTCTTCAGTTCTGCTTTCTTCATCTTCTTCCAGTGAATTTTCATAAACTTGAGCCACAATATTTCTATCACACTATGTCGACTAAATGGTGTGTTAAAGGTAGAAAACAGATGACTTGACACTACTGCCGTAAATAAGAGTTGGTCACAGCATTTATTTCCATTTTCTGACAAAACTCCACACAAAAACAAACTGGAGACCAAACTGAAAAAAGAGAGATCCTTCTATTTTATTTCATTTTCTTTTTTTTTTGCTGCTGTTTTGCAAGTTAAGGTACAGTGCCTTAGTACATATTTCCACTGATTTAAATAATGAAATTGGAGAGAAATCTCTTTTTCCGAGGACACAGAAAGATTGTTTTTTTTTTTTTAACAGAGGTGGGGTTGAGGGGGTGGGGGTGGGGTAAGTTGCGGGCAGGGCAAAGGATGGGAGAATAAGAGGAGGCAGGCAGTGAGAATAGGTGGAGGTTTACAAGGACGGAGGGTTTGCACGGTGTTCACAAACAGACAGACAAACGGGGACAGATGGGTGGGGGGTTGGGGGGTAGTTGGAGCCGGTTAAAGGAGGATTGTGAAACGAGAGAGAAGAGAGGAAGAGGAGGGAGAGACAGTGGGCTTTGTCATGTCCGAATGAAAACAAGCAGCTCTCAGACCCACTCCAAACTTAAAAAAAAAAAAAACATAAAACTTTAATGAACAATTTGTTTTTAAAAAACACCCAGTCGTCTATTAGAAAACAACAACACAAGCAGAGAAAAACACAGGGGGAAGAGGAGGATGGAGGGAGGGAGGGAGGAAGGGAGGGAGGCAGGGAGAGGAAGTGACCTTTTTTTTTTGAGTGCTTCGGTTTTATGGTGAGATTGATTCTTTATTAATAGGGGAGGAGGAAGAGGAGGAGGAAGAGGAGAGAGAACGGCAGTAGAAGATTGGCAGTGAGAAAATAGAAATAGAGAGAAGTAAAATAGGCGAATGGCAGGAAATGGCAGTGATTAGAGAGCTGGATCCGGGGGGCTTTTCTCTGGCAGGAAACAAAAACCTAACAAAAAAAGTAATGCCACCCACCCGCTCAAATCGCCTGTTGGGAGTCTAGACGGGAGCTGCCGTGTTGTTGTCCTGCTTGGCAGGATCGCAAGTGGAACAGTCAAGTTTTTGCCTTTATTCCTCTCGTTCTAATCTTTATTCAGTTCCATGTCTTGCTGTAGTTTAAGCACATATGAAGAGAGGCTGCTGCTAACAGTGTAGTAATAATGAGCATCGGCACAAACAGTGTTACTGGCAGACTAATGCTGTTTACTTTGGATAGAAAAAAGGGGACAGAGGGAGAGAGAGAGGACAGGGAAGGTTTTAAACCCACCCTCTCCCCCATCCTCTCCTCCTCTGTCATTGGTCCTCTTGTTGTCTTGGCGTTTGTTTTTGTTTTTCTTTCTTTAGGAGATGAGGATGGAGAGGATGGAGAGGAAGGAGAGGAGGAGTAAACATAGTTTTCTTGTACAGTTTGCGTATGTTGAGAGGAGAGGAGGGACGGATGGAGGGAAGGATGGAAGAGAAAGAGAAGGGGGGGTAGAGAAGGAGGGATGAGTTAAGGGGAGGACAGGGTGAGAAGTAAATGATGCTTTGATAATTTAATAGTACGTCTCTTTTTCCACCCAGCCTGCAGAGGTGAAGAGGAGAGGGAAAGAGGGAAACAAGAAAAAAGAGAAAGAGAAAATAGTTACCTTTCAAAGGATTTCATTTACTCATAAACATTGGTGCAAAAAAATTATTTATACTACATTCAAGTCCAATGTGAAATTATTCTGCACAAACTAGTGATTGTCCTGCACTTTTTTTTCATTTCTTCTCCTGTTCACCCTTTGAAAAATGATACTTACATCTCATGAAAATTAGTGTAATATTACTCTTAATGATATGACTACAAATGTGTATATATATATATATGTATAGAAGTTTTATGTCAACAGAATGAGTAGATTAAAACTCTGTTTTGTACTTAAACATGAGCAACCTGCTGTTTTTCTCCACACCAGTACCAGAACAGGTGCAGACAAAAATGCTTCATACACCAAGGAAAGCAGCTCCTGTGACAGTGAAACAGAACGTGCACGTATTTGTGTTTGTGTGTTGGCATACCTCCAGGGTTTCGGCGAAGGATGAGTTTTCGGATCTCATCGTAAACAAAGATGAGGAAACTGTATGGGAATGCACAGAACCACCAGCTGGGCCTGAGAGAGAATGGGAGGGGTGATGGACAGAGTGAGAGTGCTGGAAGAAAAACTCAACAAGGTATTTAAACACAATGCAGTTCTTACAGTGCTGATTAAAGAGAAAAAAATCTGTATTATGTTTATTACTGACTAATAAAGATTGTGATCTTTGTTATTGTGCATAGGCTAAAAACCTTACATGACTTCATAGCAGGAGAGGATAATGTAATCCACTATAACTGACATGTTCTTCACCCCCGAAAATAAATATGAAATATGAATATGACTCAACAGTGTGTGATGTGACTTACTTGAGTGGGTACATCCGTAGTGCCAAGTCCATGCCAGGGCAGTAGGACAGGAAAGCAGCCAGAGCTGTTTCCTCAAACAGGCCAAAGATCAAAATCTTATTCCTGCAAGAAAAGAAAGAAAGAGAGAAAGAGAGAAAGAAATAAGACAAAGTCAGCAAAGTAACAGATGTGCAGATGGTGAGGAAATGCTAAAAAAAAGATAGTGATGTGAGGAATCCACAGCAAAGGGATCAATGTGCCCTGTGACTGGAAAGGGTTATCTAAGATTTCAGGTTCTGAAGTGCTCTTGATGACAGCTGATGACAAAGCACGTGTGACATATGCTGATCTGTGTTGGAGTCAGCTGAGGTCTAACACCTCAGACACCAGAGGATGGTCAGGTCTTCTGGTGATGTCACCAACAGTAACAGGCTATAATACACAGATATAATACTATGACACCAAACTGTTCAGTTTAGAAAAAACAACACCTCTTCGGGTCATTTTGACCTGGTAAGGCTCAGGAAGAGAGAGCAGGAGACTGAATATCTAAGGATAGTTTTTTTATTTGTCTGCGAGAGATTGAACGTCTGCTTGACTTGTGTAATCTGAAGCGCCCGTGGTGGTTTCTACACTGTACAAGACGGAACTGTTACTGGGAAGATCAGAATCAGTTTGTTTGTATACACGCTTGTTGTAAATAAACTTGCATTGAGTGAAACTCTCAGAATCTCAGTGTGCTAAATGAGTCCTCGTCTACGGTTGATTCCAGTTCACCTTATCAGAGGGTTTCTGTGGAACCTCAAACAGTCAGATTTGGGACCCGATTTAGTTTCAGTTGTAAGAGGTGCAGCTTTAAAACCTGAAGTTTGTTTTTTTTTGATTTTTGTTTGATTTTAGACCTCTGATGTAATCACCTTATCACTTATTTAATGATTTATTATTTCATTTATTATTTCTTTGTCTATTTCTTTGTTGTTAAGTACTTTGAGCTACATTTCTTGTATGAAAGGTGCTGTACAAATAAAGTTTATTATGATTCTTCTTATTATTATTGTTATTATATTACAAACTGATCCTGACTCTTTGTGGTACCAGACTACTTGCTCTTTAAAGTGATAGTTCGGGTTATTTGACGCGGGGTTGTGTGAGGCGCCGAACTGAATGTACTGCAGGTAATACACTGACCATGCATGAGTACCTCACACAGCCCCACCTCAAATAACCTCAACTATCACTTTAAGCAAAAGGTAAAGTTAACATGCCTCATTTATGTTTAAAGACAAAGAAGTTTAAATGTTATAGAATAAGACAATGCGTTTGCTGATGTTTAGTATATTAGATCAAAAGCAGACATTAGCTTCAGGCATCAAGAGCAATCTTTTATTAATTTGGTTCAGCATCATCTAGATTTCATGTTCAGATCCTTCTGTACTTACTTCATGCCCTGCTGGAACACAGAGTTACGTCTGGTCTTGCAGATAATGACATCTGCCCACTGCACCACCACAATACTGACGAAGAAGGCTGTGTGGCAGGTGAACTCCACAATCTTACGCTGCTCATAGGTCTTCATGGAGAGAGAGAGAGAGAGAGGAGAAAGATAAAGAATATATATGACTTTCAGACTGTCTGTGATGGACCTTGTATGTTTGATGAACGCTGGAACAAAATGTTGAGTCCAGGAAGAAGCTGTTGCCCTTTGATTTACAGTTGTTATCATTAATCTACATTAATGTTTCTCATTATTCAGAGATTACCGCTATTAAACTCTTTTTTTTATGCTGGAAATGTTTTGGGATGTATGTGTATGTATGACTGACCTGGGACAGTATCCCTACACACAATAGACGAGCCACATAAACATAAAATATTAACTTTTCATCCTACAAACATGTATTTCCATTTATGAAGTGAGATTAGATCGCCAAAATCTACCTGAATGTTTTCAACAATATTTGTGTAATAATTCTTACAACTACTACTACTACTACTACTACTACTACTACTACTTACTAATTAATACTTCCTACATCCATTCTTACACAAAGAGACAATCAAATTATCTGCAGCTCCCTTTTCCATCACACCAATAGAGGGCAGTATTCAATTAAATATAGAGGTGCACAACTGCGGAACACCAACTTGCACCTGGTAGACACCTCGCCCTCACTACCTGATTTTAAAAGAAAATTCCGGTTGATAGAACCATTTAAATATCTCGATCCCTTCTACTGTATATATTCTTTCTTTCTGTCTTTCTCATTTAGTATAATGTAATTTTTAATTTACGTTAAGGTGAAGTTTAACAGTCCTTGATGGGTTTCTTACCTCACCTGCACATTCCCTCCATTAAAAAACATTTACAACGTATTTGTAATATTCTATGTGTGCAAATAAATACAATCAAAAATCTCAATCAAATAGGAGACTATAACAACAGAGAAAGTGACGTCCACCTATTCTGCATCAGGCAACACGGTTCCTCAAAGCAAGTGAATATAACAGAACCAGAAAAGACTAGTGTTGTCTCAGGTCACTCATACCCATTGCTGTCCGTAGCTGTCCTCGAGGTCATTGGTGGAGCGATCGTCCCAGTTGAGCCGGATGCCGACGAGCACAGATGGCAGGAAACCATTTTCAGCCATGATGACAAAATAGGCAAAGAAACCACCAAGAGCTTGGATCATACCTGCAGAAACACACACGCACGCACGCACGCATGCACACACACACACACACAAACACACATTGATCAGGAACCGATAAGGTTAATCTGATAAGGAATAATCCTATACCCCCTACAGAAACACAGAATAATGTCATGTGACTTTGTGGGAAGAGAGAGAGGAAGGGAGAAGGAATCTTCTCACTGACTCGACTAATGGGCACTGGCCAACATTTACTGTAAATTATTATATTTATTAGATTAAAATGTGCTGATCAGAAGAAGAGACCATAAGATCTCACCACACATTTACATTTACTCATTTGACAGATGCTTTTATCTAAAGCGACTTACAAGTGAGGGACATCACTAAAGCTTCAGTGCTGTAGGAGACCTTGCTGTAAGAACTAGGTTCTACAGCTATTCACCACACGGACTCCAGATGGTGCTGCTGACTGCTGCTGAACAATGTCAGCACCATGAAGCAGTTAGACACTGTCAGACTGCATCACAATACTGACATTGCGTCTAGGAGTATTCTGGTGTGGGACAGATTTGGGGCCAGTAAAAGATTTCTGACATGGTTTAACATGTTGACAATACCAATACTGCACTACTGATAGACTAAATGTGTGTCAGTAGTGTGTGTGTGTGTGTGTGTGTGTGTGTGTGTGTGTGTGTGTGTGTGGTCGTGCGTGCGTGGTAAATAACAAACATGGCACCTACCAATTTGTCCATAGGCGATACTGATGAGTCTCTCATTGACCAGTTTGTCCCTCAGTGGGTTTCTGGGCTGGCGCTTCATGATGTCACTCTCTGCTGCTTCATAGGCAAGAGAGATGGCTGGTACCTGACAGACGAGACAGCCACAAAGAGGCAGGTACGTTGTTGTTATACAGTACATATATTTCATGTTCACACTGTGTGTAACGGGAATATTTTGCTTTGGATTATTTCATTTTAGCTATCAGATGTAAAAATCCTTCTTGTTGAAGAGCTCTCAGACAGATTTCAATTATTAGGAAACATTAAAATTTCTCTTTCCATATAAATTCTGTCAGACCAGGAGACCTAAGCTCATATTCAACTTAGATACTGAGAAAGTAAAGACACAAATGAACTAAAAGGGAAAATAACTCTTTATTCGCAGATCTCATCTCCACAACAAAGACTTTCTTTTCTTTGTCCTTTCTTTTTCATGGAGTCCCTGTATTCTCTGCCTCTCTATAATGTTTCCCGTGGTCCCTTGTTGCATTTAAATAACTCAAACTGTCCCAAACTTTGCACATTTCAGTCTATTTGTTGAACCCATTTACTCTGAGAAAGCTTCTTTTCAGTGGTGGTCCCACACTGCCACCCAGTGTTCTTTTTGCATACTGTATCTACTGTTTAGACAGAACCTTGAACTTGACCTCAGTGCTGTGTTTAATGGATTGTTTTGCACTTTGCAATATACAAATGGCTCATCATAAAACTGTTTTTTAAAATTAATGGTGAGGAAGTTATTCCTGCCTTGTTTGTAACCAGATTCTGTCCCAGTAAACAAATTAATATTCTTACATTGTGTTTAGTATCAGAGGTTCTATTTGATTATTTCATTAACCACAGCACTGGTTTCTTTCCTCCAATTCATTTTGTATAGCTGTGTTACTTACAAATGGCAGTGATGACCATTGTTGCATTGTGTCCTGAACATTCATGCATGTTGCCCTGATGATAATCATCAAGCATTACTGTTTATGTTTTGCCACCTGGGTACCTGTCTGAAATGGATCTATACATTTCACATGTTTGTGTACAGCTAATGTTTCCTGGTTCACTGTGCATGCATGAGTGTTCAAAGATCAAGTGCACACAAGCATCGAAAAAAGCTGTGTGTGTGTGTCTGTGTGTGGTGAATTCAGACATGCTGACTTCTGCTTCTTAATGTGTGATTGGACATAAACACATCAGATCTGCATGCTACCATACATGAGTGTGTCTGGTGTCTGACTGTGTCGCTGCCTTGTTAACGGGTACGTTTGTTTCCCTCACCATGTCAGTTCCCAGGTCGATGCAGAGGATGGTGATGGTGCCCAGAGGCAGTGGGATGTTGACCAAGATGAAGAACAGGAAGGGGGTGATCTCTGGGATGTTGCTGGTCAGAGTGTAGGCGATGGACTTCTTCAGGTTGTCAAAGATGAGACGGCCTGTCGGGCGGAGGTTGTGTGTAAATAAGTACAGGCTCTTGAACAGACCAATACTCAGTGTGAGGGAGAGCCTGCACCTATGTCAACACAGCTAGCTTTTTAAATATAGCATGTAGGACAGTGATTTGAAATAGAATAGTGTTTAATACTGGTTAATTCTAAAATTAAATCTATACTCATTTTTCACCGTACAACCTATCATTTTTGTTAAAAATAGTGTTAAAAGAAACCAAAACCAAAAATGAGGGTCCAAAGACACAGAATTTCTTTATCTGACCATATTGACAAATATGTTCCTCCTCTGAATCACAACCTGCTTAATATGTAGTGTAACAAAATGAAGTGAACTGTTTATTGTATGCATATGTGCTGTCAAATGTGCTGATTTTCATCTGAAAACCTTTTGGCATTTTCTGTTTAGGCATGACCCCCCCCCCATTATTTCAAACTTTCCCTCTTTACAGCCTTTTTCCTTTTTTGTTTTTCCTTCACCTTCTTCTACTCCTGTGACAATGGAGGCAAAGTTGTCATCCAGCAGGATCATGTCGGCAGCTTGTTTGGACACGTCTGAGCCAGAGATTCCCATGGCAACACCGATGTCAGCCTTCTTCAGGGCGGGAGAGTCGTTCACACCATCACCTGTCACAGCCACAATGGCTCCCTGACAGAAAAATTAGGGTTTAGAGATTTTATTCCATTTCAGACCACAAATTGCTAAAATGGACTTCTTTTTTTCTACTACAAGCACTAGTCTGCATGTGCATATATTCATTTACCTATGTCTACCTGTTTATGACAGTGTGTTAAGTATAGTACCTGTCTCTGGCAGCCTTCTACAATGATTAGTTTCTGCTGTGGGGAAGTTCTGGCAAAGACGATCTCTGTGTGGTTCCTCAAAATATCGTCCATCTGGTCCTGACTGAGGTCCTTCAGGTCTGTGCCGTGGATCACACAGGCCTTGGCATCCCTACACAATACAGACAAAGCAGATCAATAAGGTCTTTGTAACAAATGAAAGTAACTATTGTCATATAAACACCTTTTACATGCTTGGTGTTCTACAGCCTTAACTCTTACGGCTGAATTAAAATATCTGGTGAGGCTACATGAATACCTGTTGTAGTTTATGTTTACTGTCTTACCTGGGGTTGACCTGACTGACAGGGATGTTAAGGCGTGCAGCAATATCTTCGACTGTCTCGTTGCCCTCGGAGATGATGCCGACACCCTTAGCAATGGCCTTGGCTGTGATTGGGTGGTCACCAGTCACCATAATGACCTGAAAAATAAGAGGAGGAACAAGATGAAGAGGCAGGAGATGAAAGGGATGGAAAATCAGACAAGAAAACAGGAACAGGTAAGAAGAGGGAAGGGCAACAGTAGAAGAAGAATGGCAGGAACATAAATAGGTAAAGGAGAGAAAATACTATTTTTCCAGAAATGTCTGTGACATTCATCCACAGTCTTCATATCTAAAGTCTTTTAAATGTCAGATTTAGAAAGTGCCCACCTTGATGCCAGCGGACCGGCATTTGCCCACAGCGTCAGGCACGGCAGCACGGGGAGGGTCGATCATGGACATCAGGCCCACGAAGCAAAGGTTGTCTGTCTGGAAGTTGACGTCATCTGTGTCAAAGGCGAAACCTTTGGGGTACTTGTCTTCTGGCAGGAAGACGTGGCAGAAACCTGGAGGAATTAGGAAAGTGGTAAGAAGTATGAATGAATTGTACATATAGGATGATACAGGATATATCAAAGTTTATTTCTAAACTCTTCCAAATTCCCCAAAATTCCAAACTGTGGCCTTTTGTTAAATTACCACTGTTTTCTATCTTCTATCCTTACCCAGTACTCTCTCTCCCAGTCCTCCCAGTTCCAGATAGGCGTTCTGGAAAGCCTCCTTCATCTCATCGTCCATGGGCTGCTCCTTGCCTTGCATCATGATGGTGGAGCAGCGGTCAAGGATCCTCTCTGGAGCTCCCTTCATCACCAGCAGGTACTGATTGTTGTTTTCATCCTCAGTTTCGTGTATTGAGAGCTGAAGGGAAAAGATTTAAAAGTCAGTATCATAACCATTAAAGATCTATAAATCTTCTGGTTTCAGTTCATGTTATTTTGAGCTGGTGTGGTCTGTTTGTAATCGTATATATTCTTTCTCCAGTTGCACAAGTAAACAGAGGGGGACAGACCTGATACTTGTTGGTGGAGTTGAAGGGGATCTCGGCCACCTTCTTGTTCTTGTCCCTCATGGTCTTGACGCCGCCACATGACAGCTCAATACATTTCAGCAGGGCTGACTCTGAGGCATCTCCGGCAACATCACGCTTCAGGATGGGCAAAGATTCCTGGCCGGCCTTGAACGCGGCGCGGTTGCACAGGGCAGCGATGCGGGCCAAGGACACCCATGTTGTGGAGCTCTTGTCGAAGGAGGAGCCTAGAAAATGAAATTTATTCACAAGTATCTCAGCCACATCTTCTTTTCCCACTTATATCACAGCTGACAAACCACTCTTCTTTTCTAGTCTGTGGTTTCAAATCAACACTTCATGTATCTAAACATGAATTACAACAGAATGCAGTTTCGTCCACCAACCAAGCAGGAAGGCTGTTTGATACACGTTTTACTTTGATTTAATTGGTGGTCAGAGCTAATGTGCGATGTTTAGAAAAGGAAAAGCATAACAACAGGTTAAGACCAATGATTTGATAAAAACAAAACAGCACTGATCAGTGTTTGAGGTCTCAACCTAACACATATTCTATAAGCATTTGGTTCTTGGCAGATAATCATGTTGGGTGCTGGCCATTAGTTTATGCTGCCATGGAGAAACCAAGGGCATAATATTCTTACTATTTTTCAGGAAGACGGTAATTTAGCAGGACAGAGTAAAATCTCACCAGACTGGTCCTCAGTGGTGTCGGCCTCATGGATCTGGTTGTCGAACCACATGTGGGCCACGGTCATCCTGTTCTGGGTCAGGGTGCCCGTCTTGTCAGAGCAGATGGTGGAGGTGGAGCCGAGAGTTTCAACGGCCTCTAAGTTCTTCACCAGGCAGTTCTTACGCGCCATTCGTTTAGCAGTAAGTGTCAGACACACCTGAGAGAGGAAACATGAACAGCAGAGGGAGGAAGGAGAGGCAGGAGGAGAGAAGTTGTCGACAATAGAATAAGACAAAAGGAGAGAATGGAAACAAACCAAAGGAGAAAGAGAAAAAATTATTAGCATCTATGTGAGACAACTAACAGCAAAGATGAACATCTCCAGGCACAAAACAAACTTCTGCCAATAGGCAGACACATTAATGCCATACTGTGCTTCAAATAATTAACCACACCTGAGAGCTAAACCACCCGCACTCCTGGAGATGTTAATCCTGCTCATCACAATGTCCATCTCTAGCAAAATGCACTAAAAACCTCCTTCCAAAAATAAAAACACAGCCCAACGAGCGATGCAGAAAGAACATGAGGCATGAACGAGTGAAGCGGTGAAGCAGAGCAGCGGTGCATTATGTCATCATGCCAAGTACGGCAAGAACCATGGGCCAAACAGAACTAGCCAAGGCCAAGCAGAGGAGGCCGAATTCATTAGTCATTAGCCTTATGTCATTACATTAGCTAGCCGTTGTCATTGCAGACAGCACCGCGACTGGCCTGGAAAAGAGAGAGAGAGAGAGAGACACACAAAGAGGAAGATGGAGAGAGAGAAACAGATACACAAACGCATATGGGGCTGCCTTGGGAAAGAGAGATGGAAAGAGACACACAAACAGAGACAAAACACCACCTTCACCACACAAACTGATACTGACACAGAGAATGTTAAAGCACAAAAATACACACACACACACACACACACACACACACACACACACACACACACACACACACACACACACAAACACACACACACACACACAACACACACACACACACACACACACACAAATGCACACAGACATACAGCAACATCACAAACCATAGGAAACACACAAGCACAAAGAAAAGAGAAGCAGGGTCAAAGACAAACAGCAACACAATGAGACAACATCAGCCACAACACTGTACACAACACAAAATATCCACATTTACACCAACACATACAGAGAGCACACAATCAAGCTTCAGGGAATCTGATGAGTGATATGTAACATTAGTAGTGCGAGATCAGTCTCTTAATCACAAAATGTACAAAAAGTGTAGCTCATTTATGGGATGAAACTAACTATAAATAATGTCTAGTTTTAATGTCAGTGGACTTGAGTTGGTTGCTGTTTGAATAGATAAAGGGTCCTCTAGTGTTAAGTGTTTCATGTCATTTAAAACATATGAAAGCTGTTTTGGAAAGATGTCACTGTATCAAAAATAATGCTAGAGGACCCTTTATCTATTCAAACAGCAACCAACTCAAGTCCACTGACATTTAAAACTAGACATTATTTATAGTTAGTTTCATCCATAAATGAGCTACACTTTTTGTACTTTTGTGATTAAGAGACTGATCTCGCACTACTAATGTTACATAACTCATCAGATTCCCTGAAGCTTGATTGTGTGCTCTCTGTATGTGTTGGTGAAATGTGGATATTTTGTGTTGTGTACAGTGTTGTGGCTGATGTTGTCTCATTGTGTTGCTGTTTGTCTTTGACGCCTGCTTTCTTTTCTTTGTGCTTGTGTGTTTCCTATGGTTTGTGATGTTGCTGTATGTCTGTGTGCATTTGTGTGTGTGTGTGTGTGTGTTGTTGTGTGTGGTGTGTGTGTGTGTGTGTGTGTGTGTGTTGTGTGTGTGTGTGTGTGTGTGTGTGTGTTTGTGTGTTTGTTGTGTGTGTGTGTGTGTTGTGTGTGTGTGTTGTGGTGTGTGTGGTGTATTTTTGTGCTTTACATTCTCTGTGTCAGTATCAGTTTTGTGTGGTGAAGGGTGGTGTTTTGTCTCTGTTTGTGTGTCTTCTTTCCTCTTCTCTTTCCCAAGGCAGCCCCATATGCGTTTGTATCTTGTTTCCTCTCTCCATCTTCCTCTTTGTGTGTCTCTCTCTCTCTCTCTCTTTTCCAGGCCAGTCGCGGTGCTGTCTGCAATGACAACGGCTAGCTAATGTAATGCATCATAAGGCTAATGACTAATGAATTCGGGCCTCCTCTGCTTGGCCTTGGCTAGTTCTGTTTGGCCCATGGTTTTGCCGTACTTGGCATGATGAACATAATGCACCGCTGCTCTTCACCGCTTCACTCGTTTCATGCCTCATGTTCTTCTGCATCGCTCGTTGGGCTGTGTTTTTATTTTTGGAAGGAGGTTTTAGTGCATTTTGCTAGAGATGGACATTGTGATGAGCAGGATTAACATCTCCAGGAGTGCGGGTGGTTTAGCTTCTTGTGGTTAATTATTTGAAGCACAGTTATGGCATTAATGTGTGCCTA
Source organism: Seriola dumerili (assembly GCF_002260705.1). NCBI lineage: Eukaryota > Metazoa > Chordata > Actinopteri > Carangiformes > Carangidae > Seriola > Seriola dumerili. The sequence continues at coordinate 892,066 of NW_019174333.1, forward strand.
TATTGCAGAAGTTTGTTTTGTGCCTGGAGATGTTCATCTTTGCCTTCATCCACAATGTCCCATCTCTAACAAATGCACTTAAAAACTCCTTCCAAAAAATAAAAAACACAGCCCCACCATGAGCGATGCAGAGTAAGAACTATGTGAGGCTCCATGAACGAAGTCGAAGCAGATGGTGAGCAGAAACTAAGCAGCGGTGCACTTAATAGTCATCTATTGCCAAGTAGGCAAAACCAATGGGCCAAAACAGAACTAGGCCAAAGGCCAACATGAGGCCGGATATTCATTAGTCATAGCCTTATTCATTTACATTAAGCTAGCCGTGTCATTGCAGACAGCACCGCGGACTGGCCTGGAAAGAGAGAGAGAGAGAGAGCACAACAAAGAGGAAGATGGAAGAGAGAGAAACAGATACACAAAGCATATGGCGCTGCACTGGAAAGAGATGGAAAGAGACAACAAACAAGACAAAACACCACCTTCACCACACAAATGGATACTGACACAGAGATTGTTAAAGCAACAAAAAAATACAACACACACACACAACAACACACAACACACTACACACAACACACCACACAAACAAACACACATTAACACAACACAACACACACACAGTCACACACACACCACAACCAACACACCACACACAACACACACACACACA
>NW_019174333.1:892760-930327 GCF_002260705.1 Seriola dumerili
TAATGTATTTTTTCTGATTTTACATAGTTTCTTAGATTTCTCTAATAAATTAAGCAAATGAAAACAGGGTTTGACCCAAGTCCACACAAAACACGAGGAACTGGAGGAGAGAGAACATACAAAAAAAAAAAACACACAAAAAACCCCCCAAAAAAACCACACACACAAAAAAAACAACGAAAACAACAGCTAAGGAATCATACAAAATGAACAACAGCCTTGTAAACACAGACACACACTAGAACACTAACAGTTCAGTTCCTCTCACCAATTAAAAAAACTAAACTAAACACTATACTAGCTTCCTATTTCTCTGCCAACTCACAGTGACTGTGGCCAGCAGTCCCTCAGGCACATTAGCCACAATGATACGATGAGGAAGATGACAGCCTCCAGCCAGCTGTAACCGAGGATGATTGAGAGGACGAAGGAATCACACCGAGGAAGACGGCTACACCCGTGATGATGTGGATGAAGTGCTCAATCTCCTTGGCAATGGGCGTCTGAGGAGGAGAATACATATTTAGATTGACTGAAGTAATTCTGTTCTATTCTGTCTAAATAATTAGTTTACACTGAATGAAACAAAGAAACTAGAATTTACTAAAAAATCTTCTCACACACACACACACACACACACACAAATGCACACAGACATACAGCAACATCACAAACCATAGGAAACACACAAGCACAAAGAAAAGAGAAGCAGGGTCAAAGACAAACAGCAACACAATGAGACAACATCAGCCACAACACTGTACACAACACAAAATATCCACATTTACACCAACACATACAGAGAGCACACAATCAAGCTTCAGGGAATCTGATGAGTGATATGTAACATTAGTAGTGCGAGATCAGTCTCTTAATCACAAAATGTACAAAAAGTGTAGCTCATTTATGGGATGAAACTAACTATAAATAATGTCTAGTTTTAATGTCAGTGGACTTGAGTTGGTTGCTGTTTGAATAGATAAAGGGTCCTCTAGTGTTAAGTGTTTCATGTCATTTAAAACATATGAAAGCTGTTTTGGAAAGATGTCACTGTATCAAAAATAATGTATTTTTTCTGATTTTACATAGTTTCTTAGATTTCTCTAATAAATTAAGCAAATGAAAACAGGGTTTGACCCAAGTCCACACAAAACACGAGGAACTGAGGAGAGAGAACATACAAAAAAACACACAAAAAACCCCCCAAAAAAACCACACACACAAAAAAAACAACGAAAACAACAGCTTAAGGGAATCATACAAATGAACAACAGCCTTGTAAACACAGACACACACTAGAACACTAACAGTTCAGTTCCTCTCACCAATTAAAAAAACTAAACTAAACTACTATACTAGCTTCCTATTTCTCTGCCAACTCACAGTGACTGTGGCCAGCAGTCCCTCAGGCACATTAGCCACAATGATACCGATGAGGAAGATGACAGCCTCCAGCCAGCTGTAACCGAGGATGATTGAGAGGACGAAGAAGGTCACACCGAGGAAGACGGCTACACCCGTGATGATGTGGATGAAGTGCTCAATCTCCTTGGCAATGGGCGTCTGAGGAGGAGAATACATATTTAGATTGACTGAAGTAGATTCTGTTCTATTCTGTCTAAATAATTAGTTTACACTGAATGAAACAAAGAAACTAGAATTTACTAAAAACTCTAGACACTGAAGCTCAGGCACATGATATTTCCTTATGGTTTGGCAGCTATTAGTTGATCAGTTGATCCAGGACACTTATGTTAGAAAACTTCTTAGATAAGCTGTTGTCTTTACATTAAGCATTAAACAAAAATTAAACAAAAAAGCCTGTTTCTAGCAAGCAACCTCCATAATTTGGCCTGTAAAAGACACAAAAGACCACTGTCAGATAATTAATAATAATGAATGTCACCTTGCCAGTCTCCAGGCCTGAGGTGAGGGTGGCGATACGGCCCATCACTGTACGATCGCCGGTACACACAACGATACCACGAGCTGTTCCTGGAGGAAGAGAGCAGAGAGAGCAGGGTTTAAAAAATGATCTTTATGAGAAAATAAGAGGAAAACAGTGGCAGAAATAACAAGAATAAAATATAAAGATGGAGGGTAAAGATGAATGGATGCACAGGTTTGACTGAGCAATGATGGTTAGAAGGAGAGTGCAGGACTTGAGGGTCTTAATGTAATGTAACAGTGAGTCCATGAGGGGGCACCATATATCACTCTTTTCCAATCTACCACTGTGAGCAGCATAGTGTCAGTTATAAGGCCTTCCTGTCTTATCATGAACTGAACAGGCTGCATTGGAAAGACATAAGTACAAGTTTACATGAGGTCACACTTCAAGGCCTAGGGCTCTTCTGATGACCAGTGATGTCACTGATGCTCAGTCAGACCGAACACTTTCATGAAAGCTAATGTGTAGCGTCTTTGTTTGCCGAACTGTCTGAGCACTGAACCAGAACAATACAAACACACATATGAGTGAACACACACACACACAGACACACACACATATGAAATGTTTCTATGAGAAGAAAAGTTGAAGCCCAAACAGTGGATGATACGCACAGTGATGTTATAATAATGATTTGTGTTTGTGCAGCGACGATGGAGATGGTGACCTTACCCTCGACACAGTTGGTGGAGAAGAAAGCAATATTGCGGGTTTCCAGGGGGTTGTCATGGGTACAGTCAGGTGACCTGGTCTGGGGCTCTGATTCCCCGGTCAGGGATGAGTTGTCCACCTGGACAGAGTGACAAAGAAGATAAAGCAGTGAGTACCTGGTTCAGTGAATAGATGGTAAGACTACACACAAAGCCAGACAGAGAGACGGCTTGTGTGTATTTTCAGTGTTTTGATTTTCTTCATTCATACCTCCTGTGCTAATGAATAATGAATTCTTGTTTGTGGTGCTCTTTCTCGTGTTTTTATACACACATTACATTTCATAAAAATGTCTTTGGAGCAAACATTCAGAGACTGAATTAAAATTCATATAAGAACCTGCAGAAACACTGAAAGTTTGTATGAATTTAGCATAAAAGTAAACAACTCATCTGTTTATCTATAGCTTGTGAAGCACTGTGAAGATGACGTGCTTGTTTTAGTTAATAAATTATCAAACAACACATCAGGTGGATTTCCAAAGAGTTGACAGAAACTCATATTACTATTACTTACACATTCACTGACTTCTACTGTGCAATCACATTTTTACTCTTGGCCACTGAAAGTGAATGAGCTGAAACCTCATGTGTGATGAAATGAATCACTCTCACTCTGATTACTTGATGTTGAGACTGGAAACTTGATTCTCTAGAGACACCTTACTGCGGTTGTCTCCTTGGGTCTGTATAATTACTGGAGTGCATCTGTGCCTGCATCTCACCTTGCAGCCGTGGGAGGAGATGATGCGGAGGTCAGCGGGGATCCTGTCTCCTCCTTTCACCTCCACCAGATCTCCTGCCACCACCTGCTCAGCATTGATCTGCATCTTCTCTCCCTCACGGATCACCAGGGCTTGCTGAGAACAGAGAGAGAGAGAAAGAGAAGAAGAGAAACAGAGGGAGAGAGATTCTTTTTATGGGAATTACTTACTGTATATTTTAATACCTATCTTCTTGTTTTGTTTAACATTAAAAAATAGAAAAGAGCATAGCCAGCTATCACAGAGTTGAAGCCTTTTTCCAAAAATAACAAAAATATCTGTAAAGACACTATTTACAGAAAGGTCAGAGATGAAGTGGTAAAGAGTAAAAACTAAAGTAATTGAAAGGTGGATAAGGAAATCAGAGGAATAACATGAAAACTGTGACAGTATGATACTGTCATAAAAATAGAGCTTTCCACTTAAAAGACACCTGCATGACTTAGGAGCCCAATGTAAAAAAAACACCCTGCTTGCTTTCAAACCAGGAATGTTACTATTTTACCTTAGCCTAAAACCAACAACTCTGTCGTTGACATTTTCAAATGAGAAGATGAAGTAGAATAAGTTTCCTCTAAGGAGATTTCTACACACCTATAGGAATGTATGAGTGGAATATGTGTTCGTTTTATGTGTTGAACCACCATTACTGTAGATTTCATTCAAAATAAGATTTTTTTTATTACCATCTTCTATTATCGTGATACATGCCTTTTAACAATAATTGGAAATATTACATGCTTCTTTATGGGACTTTAAATCTTTCAGAATCATATCACAGTTAACTGATTTATTTTAATTTAATTTTAAAGGCTATACAAATCTAAAAACATTGTTTTCTTTTTCTATAACCTAAAAATTTCTTCTTCTACTTAGATTTTTTCATGTAGATTTTTTAATCAGCATTTTCACTAAAGATTATCACAACTGGGTTTCTGCAGGGTTCACAAAGTCAAATTCAAGACTTTTAAAGAGAATTTTAATACTACACAGGAATTTAAAACCTGGGTCATACCAGCCAAAGCATCAGTGAAAACCACGAGTGATGATCTGGCCAAGAATTATTTCCCAAGTGCATGAATTTACTGACATTTGTGTGACACCTCCCAGCAGTATATAACAATAATTTCTCATATTATCTTTAAACACAACCTGCATGGGAATATGACCGCAGAAAATGGATGGATAGATGGATTATCTAATGAAAAAAATATCTAATTAGTATAAGTGCCACATATTTTGTATAAGTTCAGGGTCTGGAACAATAATACTGGGAATTTTTCATCCAGTGTTTTGGCTAAAATCTCAAAAACATTTTATTACATTTTTTTAATTTTCTTTTTTTAAATTTAATTAAATATCACATAACAAGACCTTTGTATGACATTACGTTTAAAATACAAGTTTTCTTCTTTTTCTTTCTTTTTTTGAGGAAATTGAAATCAATGCCTTTCAATCACTGCTGAGGAATCTGACAAGGTGGACTTTGGTATCTTGTTAGTCCTTCTTGCAAAACCCTCTGTTGCCTTACAAAGCTGCAACTTTCTGTAATAACCCTTTAAAAAAAATTGGCACTTTTCGCAGAAATTGTCAGAAAAAATTCCCCATGATATCCTCGTGTAGGACTGTTAGGTGTCTGTTACCTGAGGGACCATGTTCTTAAAGGATTCCATGATCTTTGAGCTCTTAGCTTCCTGGAAGTAGGAGAAGCAGCCGGTGATGATGACGACAGCTGACAGCACAATACCCAAATACAACTACAGAGGCAGAGACAGAGACAGAGAGAGGAGGAAGAGAAAGGGATGAGACTTTCATATTTAATGCAGAAATTAATTAAGCGACTTCACCTTTATCTAAAAATGCATCACATGAGAGGAGGGAAAGAGAAAAATAGACCACAGGAGAGAGACGGAGAATAAATCATCAGTCAGATATTTTGACATGAAACACTGAACTTTAGACGGTGAGAGGTGAAGAAGATATTTCAGGAAGCTGATGCTCCTGTAAAGTTTAAACTCTAGAAACAAATCATCCAAGCCCTTCATTCCTGTTTCACATCCTGTAGCTGACAACCGCAATAGCAAGTGGTTTAATGTGGACTCAGTGACTTGGAGGCTGTCCGTCTGTTTGCTGTCTACATCTGTTAGTGGGTTTATGACTGTGCTGGTGTGTCTATCGTCTCATGTTTTAAAGGATCACCATTAGAGGGTCTAAATCCTGCAACACTCACTGTATGTCCTGTAACATCTGACATGACTGTGGCAGGTTATTGGAGTGTGAAGTTATTCTCTGGGTGTGTGTGATATAGTCTCCGTCACTCATGGTGACTCATCACTGTTGTTGTTTCACCCTGAGTCCTCCCCTGTGGTCCGGACCAAGTATTTTGTCCTTTGATGCTGCGTGTCTGAGCCGTTTAGCCTCAGTCCGCAGCTTTACTATGCTCTATGACCCGACATGAAACAGTGTTGACCCGTGAACGCCCTTCTCTTACCCTGCCATTACCGATGCCAGGAGTCATATGCTCCCTTTGGCGGGCCCAAAAATGATGCTAACAGGATGGTGTCTGTCACTCTAAAGATGAGTCTGCTGGCATGATTTGGACAAACAGCTGACACATCTTTTATCACTGACACAGCCTCATCCCTCAGGAGTAGTGACTCAGAAAATTGCTTTGTAAAGTGATTTGCTGGTGGACATGGAACACACAGACTACAAGAAATGCACCCTTCTCTATCCTCCTTCAGTGGTTTCTGATACCCAGCTTCTCAGAGGTACTGATCTTTTTATTTTAAGTAAATTCTATTTATATCTAGTAACTTTAGCAGCTCTGCTTCACTTCAAATCATCAAGCCTCGTCTGCAGCAGTGGTGGTGGACTGAGAATATATTCTATTCTATCATCATCCATCCATCCACTACGAACTTGCACTTACGTTATCCCCAGCAGGCTCGTCCTCTGTGGCTGCCTGGATGGCGTAGGCCAGAAAACAGAGGATGGCACCAATCCACAGCAGGATGGAGAAGCCACCGAACAGTTGGCGACAGAACTTGACCCACTCTGGGGTTGTGGGGGGTGGAGTCAGGGCGTTGGGGCCATCCCTGGCCAGGAACTCTGCTGCCTTAGCATTGGTCAAACCCTGAGAGGGAAAGAGGGAATGGACAGAAACAACGAGGGAGAAAAGATGGGTTAAAAGAGAAGTAAATGAGCAGATGCATGAGGGCAGTAGAAATGGAGGCAGGGATAGAGAAGAAGTTAAAGTAAAATTGTGTTCTGAATGGGACATATTTGTATAAAATGAAAACTACAAAATCTAAATAGATTTTTAAAAAAGGTGTAATGACAGGGATATATCAGTGTGAACTATTGAATCATTAGCATTGTGTTAAATCAGGGCAGAAACAATCCAATGAATCTCAGCTGATCAAAGAAAAGTTCAAAAACTCACCTGGACGATATCAGTGTTGTATTTCCTGCAAACCTCCTCAACAGACATTTTGTGTTCCGTCTACAACGAATGAAAAGAGAAAGTCAACTTAAAACTCAATTATCAAACCAAGTCAAAGTTATATTCAAACTAAATCATACATTATCTAAATATACTATCCAAAAATGTAAACATTTAAAATAATTTGAATTTTACTGCAAGCATTCTGGTATCATGTTTTAAATTCCAACATTATGTATTTATCATTTGCAAAACTGACAACAGAAAATGAATTGAAACCAAGAAATAAATGCAGATGACTGTTGATTACAGAACCCCACATTCTGTTCTGGGTCCTTGGTGGTGATAAGTTTAATAAAAATGAATGTTCTGTACTTTACAAATGTCCCTAAAAGAAGTTGTAGATTTTTTCAGGATTGATCTATGACATAATGGAAATCACTTTGTTTATCTGAACCAGCTCATATGATTTTATATCAAAGGGATATCCTGTGGGTTTGGCTTCCTGCCCCATGCAGGGGAAAATGGATTTCCACAACAGGATTAAATTGCTCTGGCATATTACCTCAAACCACACTGTACCACTACTGTGCACCAGCTGCTATGAAATAGGCCTACTACGTCTCTGTATTCTCCTTTTCAAACAGGGAGATTAGATTACAGCTGGATGCTAGCTCTTCGAAAGCTGGAGTGAAGCCAGGATGTACTATCTGTAGTATGTAGTATCTATGAACTCCTCACCACTCAGCTGGGACTTCGAGGCTTTTGTTGATTCTGTCTATGAAGACAACTAGTTGTGTTTTGAATTTAAATGAGGTTTTTCTGTACTCGTGTGCCCTCAAACTGGTAGATTCAAGACATATGAAACCACTATAGTGTTAAGCATTGGGGCAACTTGTTCAGTTTCAGGATATGTCAGTGAGGTCACAGAAGTAGGAGGCAGTGTACGTACAATGGGAACTTCCTTCTTGAGGTCATCCAGATCCTTGCCTCCCTTCTTCTTGGGTGACTCCTTCTCATCCTTGTCCTGCGTGGTGGCCACGCGGTAGCTGTCCGACCGTCCATACTGTCAACACACAAACACAGGATCACTGAGTGTCATCCTGTCATATAATAAATACATATACATGAACACATTACTTCATTTTTTTAACAGCTGACGCTCTTTATTATTCTCACTGCAGCACAAGAGGACGTCTTCCCGACACTCAGACACAGTCCAAACCAAGTCTATCTATTTTAGGGACTCATCACCTGAGAGAAAAGGCAAGAAAGTCGGGCCAAAGAATCCCTTCACTATCCTACTTGGAGCTGCAATAACAGTTTATCACTTAGGATTACCACTGATCAATAATACAATAATTGTAAGAACATGTTTCACTGCCTAAATCCCGTTTTTGCTTCCATATTTAGACCCAGTCAAAACATCTAGATTGAGATCCAAATTTAGATGTAATCCCCTGGTGTGAGGAGGGGAACTTGACACTTCCTGATTAGATGTGGCATCATTAGAGCACAGGCCCGTCTCAACAGCTCCACTTGAACTGCAATTTACACCACCGCTATTTAGGCTACTGACATTCACAGCACAGAGAACGCTGCTGTGTCTGAGAGGAGCAGGAAAAATAGCATCTGAAAACAAACAAATCTGAAAACTGTTAGGAGAGAGTTTGATCGAGGGAAATGGAAGGGCGAGAAGGTAGAGAGAGAGAGAGAGAGAGAGAGAGAGAGAGAGAGAGAGAGAGACAGAGAGAGAAAGGATCATTCAGGACACAGGATGGAAAAAAAAATATGCCAGTAACTGTGACGTGCATCTTGGGATATTCATAAACACCAATGTCCTACATTAGTGTGTAGTGTAAAGACTTTCTTTTAACACTGCATGAACACATGATGACATGTGTTCATGCAGTGTTAAAAACCTGTAGCTTTCTGTGATTATAATTTCACTATTCTGAGCAGCAGAGTTCCAAGATATCAGATGGGATGTCAACTCGTCAAGAAGAAAAATGTGAAGGGATTACATTAACTATTTGTAATTATTGAGTTTTAAGTTAAAGTTAAGTTAAAAAATCCTGCATACAGGCTTTTAACAACTTCAGTCCAAAATATGCAGATAACTGTGCATTTGTATTAGTGAGCTATAGCAGCAGGAAAGTAACTAAATATGAATAATTAAATATTGTTGCAAAGCTTCGAGTCTCTAGAATGATCAGATTAAATACTATTTTAGGAGGGTGAGAACAACTTCCTTGTCTTAATGTTGATCAGTGAGTGTGTATGAGGGTGATGTAGAGTAGCTTGAGCATTATGAGGGTGAACATCAGCCTAAAAATAATACTATGCTAAGCCTTCAAATAATCATACTGGAGTTGTTGTTGTTGTTGTTGGTTGGTGTGTGTGTGTGTGTGTGTGTGTGTGTGTGGTCCTTTCTTGTTTCTATGCTCCAGAATGAACATCCTGAGGGTTTCTAGCAAAGAAATAAAATGTCAGCCAGCTGCTCAGCTCACCACAACAGCTCCCATAGAAACAGGAGTATGTGAGAATGAAAGGCAGGATGTGAACCCACCCTCTTTTAAATCTACAAATCCTGCTGAGAGTACATGTTGTTTTTATTTCAATATTAAACTTTGCCACATAGGACTACACCCAACACTGATTTTTTTTTTGTTGAGGTTTCCACTAAGGCCCTGATGTAAACTTTTATTACTTTTACAGTGTTCCTGTGTGTTCCTATTTTTATTCTTTTACCTCCCAAAGGGAATTTATCAAACTCCCTGTCTGGAGGACTGTACCAAAAAATCTTTTTGTTGAACCAGTGGAAACCCAATGCATTGCAGAAAGTTATATTACCATAATAAGGCTTGCCAAATCATCAACTAAACTCAAATGGGAAAAATATAAAATTTGCATCACAACCAAAACTTTACATTGTTCAAACAAACCTAATGTGATGTCACAATAGTTTATCATGGGAAATTGCAATTTCTGTTTCAGCAACTTATGGTCACTTTTATCATTAACAGGAGTAGAGCATGAGGAGTTAACAGATGGACGCTAAAATGGCAACACACCTGATTTAATTAATAAGGGTTAGGGTTAATAAAATGCTGTGCAGACATATGAGCTTTGGGTGAATGGTGGAACCCTTGTTTTGCCCTCAAAATGACTGTGGGTTTCTTTCCACATTACTTGCAGTGTAATGGGAAGCTGGAGCTACATGTCTTTAAAATATAGTGACCAAGAATTCATGAATCATGCATCAGACAGCTGAATGTCTATATTTTCCTTGATTCCACTGCCCTTCCGTCAGACAAAGAAAAAGAAAGCAGTTTGGCAAAAAGACCAAGCAGACACAGGAAATCAATCGTAGCCCAGCAGGGAAACATGTAGATCTGAACAATGCAACCACAGATGAATGTGTTTTTAGAAGCACAGACACATTAAGACAACTTATTACATGCTAATTGGATTTAGGAAGCAGGGTGACTAAAGTGAAGTATGGGTAATTAAATGAATCCAGTGCTGGAGGGAAATCTTTTTCATCAGTTTTGAGAATTTAAACAGCCTGTTTAACCTTATGAAGTTCATTTTAATTTTACTTTAAGACTAAACTCAGACATTTCCGGGAGGCGTTTCCACGGTGTGCAGCTAAATGGGTGAAGACTTTCTACTGGCGACACATTAAGACTTGACATTTGTTCATCAGGCAGATGAACGCGTGTTGTGCATGAACGTTCAACACTTTCATATTTTTAGTGAACGCTGAACTGAACAAATCTGTTTACAAATGATGAACGTGAACATGACGTGAGAGTCACATTTTACGACAGTTTTATGGCGCGCCGCATGACGTCTCCATAGACACGGCCCAGCATGACTATATTTATATACGGATTTTAAATATAACTAATGTCTGTGTCAGTGGCATACAATGATTCATTTAGTTTGGGAGTGGCAATGATTTGGGGTTGGTGATGGATGGGTAGAAGGAAGTTCTATTGAAAAAGAATATCACCCTTTATTCATTTAAAAAAAATGGAACGAATGAACGTGAACTAGTTCGTTTTCAGCTGTATCAGCTGTATGTATAACTAGTTCTTTTTAAGCGTGAACTGGCACAACACTGTTCACCACCATGTAACCCTAATACAAATATAGTGTGGAAATAAACATATTGAGATTCAGATTCTGTTTAACTCTGCCTGATGAGCGGGGACTTATTTTGGGAAAGCTCTTATGTGGATTAGTTTAGACCAAGTGGTTTCACACTGATTTGATGACTGTTTTATGCTGCTTACTGTATGTTTTTTTTTTTCTCAGTGGATGAAAAGCTGGGTGAGTGATGGCTTGTTGACATCAACCAAACATACTGCCAGACTTGTTTTACATCCTCTTACCTATATAAATCTGTTTGTGTGCACTGGTCCTGTTTTACTTCAGAGCGTGTGCACATGAGAATTTTTATGAATGCCTATATGTAATCAACGTTTACATAAGTCATGAACTTTTCCTTATACATGTATGTGGAAAAATGTGAGTGCATGTTCAATATGCATTTTTCTTATGGATTCATTATATACATATGGTAATAAATAGACTCTTACTAATATCAAATTTTGGGCCTCTAATAGAAGATATATTAACCATTCACGTTATGTTCTTAGTACAATATGTTTTTTTCATAATGAATCTTCCATTTAACGCCAATTGTGTGTACCACAGCTCCTCCATCTCTGCCTTAGAAAAGTGCCTGTCACATTGTCACATGACCAATGTAACAAAGACTAGTCGAATGTTATAGGCATAAGGGTTGCTTTGGTCAAACAATCCCTCACTGTGACAACAACACTTGCCGGAAGACCATCAACACTAGTAATATGGCTGACAGCGACACGTCTATTCTGTGCTTGCTCCTGAACGATGAGCCTATTTGGACATTTTAGTTAAACCTGTGTTTTGACACCTTTGTGTGTGAACCTGCCACCGTTGCTCTACCTTCTTCGATCCTAAATGTTGCTTCTGTCTCTTAGCGTTCATAAATGACCAAAAGTGACTTTGTTTATTGATGCTGCTGATGTGTGAATTGCAGTTATATCCACGGGCACAGCGGTTAAACCACGGACTGGGCGAGCTGAGTCATAAAAATGTACATTCTGATTTACAGTGGATCGGTGGCGATTGGGTGAAACACTATAAAATGTATGAGGAATTTATCAAATGTGAACATATTTTAAGCTTCATTAGACTCCGTGTTTGGATTGCTGAACTTGTTATGTTTCATTATTCATTTTGGGCAGTGGCCAAACATCATTAGGAGCTTTTAAATTGTTTGTGTTCAGGAAGTAGCAGTGACATACAGAATTTTAGTTTGAATGGATTGAAAATGTCAGACTGTGTTCAGGTTATTGTGGAAATACTTTCTCATTTACTTTAAATAAATGTTTATGTATTTAAAATCATTATACTTCATTGTAGTATGTTCCCATAATCATCATGCGTAATATGCCACTGAGAAATAATGGTCATGTGTGATCAGGTGAGGGTCTCTAAATTAGGGAAAATAATTTACAAAATAATTTAGTTCCCAAGAACTTTGTTTTCGTGGCATCTTTGAAAAAATCCACAATGGTAGTTTTGTGTGTGTGCATTCACTGTTCACAGTGTATAATATGTGTATACAAACTTATAGACCCATACATGCTTTTTAGTGTTCCTCTGTGAAGAATACTTTTATTCCATCTGTCCACTTGTACACATGTTTATTTTCTGCTCGACTGAAAACGTGCGTGTAGTTGTGAAGCTGCATGCGCTGTATGTTTATGTGTGTTCATGTGTGTGTGTGTGTGTGTGTGTGTGTGTGTGTGAGTGTGGTGCCATCTGTTAGGAGGTTCACTGTTCCCCCGGGTAGTTGTGTCCAGTGGGCCATCAGATTACTGCTGTTTACTACACTGACAGATTAACCCAGTGAACAATAATAATCCCCTCTCAATCACTCTCTCTCTCTCTCCCATCTTTTCAACAGTCTCTCATTCATCCTTACTCATTCATGTAATTACAATTTCTGTATTTCTCTGGTACATCCACTGAATATATTCACACTAGGGCAATGACCAAGTCAGGGAAAATGATCAGATTTCTTTCTCTTTACACCCTCGCCTCACCTCACAGTGATTCCTGACAACACTTAATCACTATCACAATGTTAAACCAATCTAAATGAGGTAAACTAAAATCACCAAAAAGCATATTTGACTACAGAAAACTACGAAAATCCATCTCTAACCATCTCAACTCGTAGTCTGTCAGAGCAGAACCGTCAGAACTCTGCTTCCCTTCGGCTCTCCCTCTCCTCTGCTCACATGCTCATGAGCGCACGCATCCATTCAGGATGATGACTGCCGAGGCGACAAGGCCATTGACTCAAACACATCAACAGACCCCTTCAGTGCTGCAGCATCTTAAGATGTATGAAGTCAGCAGCACTTCCAAGAAGCCCAATACATCTGAACAAATACAGTGAACACATAATTTGTACTACTACACTTAGATTTGTTTAGACTTCAGTTTACTGCTAGAACGTATTATATAAGAGAGCTGTGCTATTTTACCCTCTGTGTCAATTTTGCTTTTATAATACTGACTTTTTTTCTGTGCTATAGTTTGTGTTGCATTTCTTCTTTAATGTATCTTCTGCCTAAGGCTACATACTTGGTTATTTCAACCTCTTTATTTTTTTTCCTAAAATGCACTGAAAAGAAAATCTCCTGGGCTCCACTGAATCACATACAGTCCCACAGGGGACACGTGTCACATTCACATATAAATATTTGACAACTTGGTGAAAGAAATATGAGCAGGGTGAAATGAAGAAAGTGAACTCCTAATTATCAAGGGCAACATATTCCCCCGCCAAATTTGATTTTACAGACATAATGTGACTTTCAAGGACATTTCTGAACCAAACCAGGACACGTATACAACTGCGCACCAACCTTTTGAGACAGGCTGACACGTTATATCATGACATATTATTTTATTGATATTGATTGCTTTCAATGTCACCCATGATTAAACTGAATTAATTTAAAGGATATTTTCCTCCATTTAATTTCCTTTGCTCAAGTATATCATGCCTGCTCTCTGTCTTGTTACAGGCTGTAAAACCTGAGGAGGTTTCAGCAGCATCCAGATGTTCCATACTGAGCTACAGGACAGATTGAGCATGCTGAACATGTGTAGTCTGTTCTGTCTGCTGGGATTCTGTATCCAGCCCGGCCTGCGGCGCTGGGGACCACAGGTCTGAGGAAGGCTGGATAAGCCATTTTTTAATCTGCTGAAATCACTGGTCAAATCTCAGACATCAAACAGGGACATTTTATCAGTGCTTCCTAGTTCCAGGATGAGTTAATTCATGTTGGGTTTGAAAAATAACAACAATTAATAAACTCTTCATTAATTAAAAGGTAGAGATCAGAACACAGATAAATATCTTCCAATGCACTGTAATGAGAAAAGGGGGCATTAATTATTAAGATCAGTATCTCCAAGATAGATTTCCTCATTAATTTCCATGATTGGATTTTAGTTAATGTTTAGTTTGTTTATCTTATTGGTCATTTTACATGAATGTGGCAGATTGCTGCTTGTTTGCAGGGCTTGTTTCTGCCCATTTTATGATTATTACTTAATTGTTTTGTCTACCTGGTGTCTATCTGGTTCTGTATCTTAATGCATATTTAAAATAATTTAAATGTAAATTCTGATCGCTGTTTATATAAACACATGTCCACTTGTATGAATACACATCTGAATGTAGGTATATTTAAATTGCTGAATATTTGTATTTCTGCTAATGATAGCTCTTTTTTGTTATCTATTTTATTTTTCTGTACTCAGGTCTCACTTGTAAATAAGATCTTGATATCAGTGTGACTTCCTGCTGATTAAATAAATTGTATATATATATATATATATATATAATATAGTATATTTATTTATAACCAGTTATAACTTGATCAGGGTTGACTACAAATATACACTCTACCAGCAGCCTCCATACTGTAACCATGGTGAAATATCCACCAGCTGGCACTAAACCATTTGGTATTTAGCCAAGCTCATCGTGTTGTATTTAACCTATTTTTTTTTTTAACTAAATCTGATGATGTTCCAGTGACTAAAATGTCACATTTTTATCTCAGATCTTTTGAATGGAGGATCTCGCTGCTACCTCCAGTGGAGTTTACACAAAGAAAAGGATTATCACATAGATCAGTGGGTCGACCGACCTAGAAAATACTGATAGACTGACTGGCAAACACACACGCATGCACGCACGCACGCACGCACACACATACAGAGTGTAAAAGGGTTCCTCCATCATCTATCCCTCCCTTCACCCTCCCACTTTGTTTACATTCTCCTCCCTCCAGGCTGTCCATCTGTTTCTCTTCTCTCTTGTACTGTGATCTACTCATCGTCACCGAGGTTTCATTATGAGGAGACAGTCTGTGCCACACTCTGCATGATGAGGAGGGATAAGAGATCAGTTTGTTTTTTATTTGATTCTGAAATGTGAAAAATTTGTGCAGTGAAAGTCTGGATGGCTGCCACAGTAGATTTCTAATAAACCAGACCAAAGATCTTGTGCTGTTCCCCACCATTTAACTATGTGTATCCTCATGCAGCGCAACATGTCTGAGAGTGCGACAGAAAATGGCAGTTGTTGACAGAATCAGATTGACAGCATCTACTTCCAATGGCATGATAGATAGGAGATGTAAGGTTTCCTAGCAACATCCAATCCGCTGGGTCCATCTAAATGATTGAAGTCAACTGTGGTGGAGAGGGGGGGGGTATTGGAATTTTTTAATGATGTACTTAATGTGAAAGTGTGTTATGTAATACTGCTGTAATGTTCAATGTGCAGGGTCCTCTCACTCTCTCACCCTCCCTGTCATTTCTGTACCGTAGTGTTGAAGAAGGCGTAGAAAGCCACCAGATATCATTTACACCTAAGTCACCCCTTGTTAGCCTGACAGACGGGAAGTGATGTCAAAATGACACCATAGTGCATTTGAAGTGAAACACAATCAGTGGCATTGGAAAACCATGATTGTAGTATGGATCCACGCTATTTCACACACACACACACACACACAACACACCCACTACACACACACACACACACACACACACACACACACACACACACACACAAATGGAAACTAGCGAGGGACAGGAGGGGAGAGCCTGCACGATATTGACAGACTGGAACAATTGTGCAACAAAGTCCATGTCCAAGAGAACATATATGGTGCAACTACAATCACATATGTAACGATGAACTGTGCATTTCAGCACATTTAAACTGCCAGGGCTGCTTGTTAGTGATGTCAAATGTCGAATCTGAGTCTGAGTAAACGGACTACACATTATTCCTGCCCCCAAGAGTCAGCTTACCATAAATATCAGTCAAATCCCTACAATCGCATACTGTACATACAGCTGCTTCGTTCCTGCATGTGTGTATTTATCTTAATGCATGCACTTCGAATTGCCCTTGAGTTCCAAAGCTACCATTTACTTGAGGCCCCCAGCAGGTGTTTCAGTTTTTATGGTCTTGAGCTAAAATGATGTCCATAGACCATAGATTACAGATATGGTCAGCAGATGAACCTACACGTTTCCAGAGCTTCACTGTTTGGTAACAGAATAAATGGCTGGTCAGATCATGATTTATAGACAGGACAACAGTTTAAGGGTCTGCACATCACTGACTGTTTTAATCTTTCAAGTCATTTTATGTGATTTAATGTTTCTTGTGATGGTTAAACCCAGACAAGAATAATCTGCCTCAAGAGTCAACCATGGGATTCAATTTAAAATTCAACATCCGCATCTGCAGTAAAGAAAATGGTTTTACCAGCAAACTATGATAAAAAAAAAGCTAAAAAATACAAAAAAAAACCTCTCATCATTAGATGAACTGCATGGTAAATTTCATTATGTACAAGAATAGTGTAAAGTGAAAGCTGATTTATCCCAACATTGGTGCTCATCAATTTACCATGATTGATTGATTTACCAAGATGGCACACCCTAAATCAACAACTGGTTAAACAAATGGAATAATTTCACATCAAAATCCACCAAATCTGAAAATGTTACAAACAGAGTCACTTAAAACTCAAACATTATCAGATTTAATTGGTAATGTTGCTAGAAACGTGCTTTTTCTCCTTTAGTTGTCACAACACAGTACCTTGATTCCTTAAGTGATAAAATGAGATGAGATATGATAAAATTAATCCAAATATTACAGCAGCACAGAGACAGGCGATGGTACGAAAACACATAAAGAACTATTTGAATGAAAATGGTTGAAATAACAAATTTAAGGAGGGAGATGACATAAATAAATGAATTAATGGATTAAATAAATGAATTATATAAATATTTGTACAAAAGAAGCCCAGTAGTGTAACTCTGGCAGCCATGATGTGTGAACATAATGTTATTAGGTTAATGAATGGTTAATACATTAAACTAAAATGTTTAACTGTGGATGGCCACAGCAGTTTTATATATTGTATTTTGCTGCTAGGTTGCCACTCTATTGATGGCTTCCTTTACTTTTCAATATTGGAGCTGAACAAACATTCATGATGATTTTAAATGTCTTCATAATTATTATTTACAGTATTAAGTGGATCATATTGAGATGCCTTCAGAGAGTGAAAAGCACATTCTCATATAGTGGTGAATGTTATGTTTAACAGATAATTATCATTCGGATTGAAATAGAGCCACTACAATTAAGAGATCTCATGATGTGGAGAGCGACGTCATGGATGGATTACACACTGTGAATGAGAAGAGAAGAGACCTCAGACACACAAAGTACACATAGAGCCACACCATGCACCATCCATCCTCCACAGCAATTGGCCCTCCCCCTGAAGCTTCCGCACCCAGTGCATTGTGGGATATCAGCAGATGAAGTCATCCTTGTATATTTCTTTTTCTCCCTCTCTATCTCAATGTTCATCTCTCCATTTTCTTCTCAAACTCCATCATTGTTCCCTCCTCTGTGTCACCACTGCACATTAGCAGCATCCCTGCATCTCTTCTTGCATTCCTCCACTCCTCCATCTTTCCCTGTATTCACCCTTCTCAAGGTGACTCACCACAAAGGCATCTCTCTGTCTCTCTACCGCCACCATTCACTGTAAATCACAGTATCTTGGTCAGTTTTCCTCCATGTGAGGCCTGAAGTGGCTGACCTTTGTTTCATCTCTGTCTTCTATCCTTTTAACCCCCAACCCGATCGTTGTTGCCTCCTGGAGCAACATCCCCTATCAATTGATTGGCCCAGATCAAATGGCCCCAGTTGCCTTGTCAACTGATTCCCCCCCCCCCACCTATTTCACCCGAATCCTCTCTTACTCCACCCATCCGGACAGCAAATCACAGCCTGAACACGGGAGTTTCCACTCCACTCCCCCATGCACACACACACCACCCTCCTCCTCCACTCTTTGACGCAGTAGTCAAGAGTTGTGTGCGGTTTCCCCCTCCAGCTATTTAGTGGACAGCATCACAAACCGTGACAGAGCGGCACCATTTCCACGACTCGGCCTGAATTACTCTCTACCCCCCACCCCCACCAAACACCCCCAAACCCGGATGTGGAGCAGAGGAGAAACCATTGCCTACTTCATTAGCAGAGATGGATCATGACCCTACCAAAGAAATGGAGCTAGTTAACCTACAGTTCACTTTAGCCTGATTTTAAAGACTTGATAATATAATGCAAATAAGACATGCTGCAGGAAATTATTACATTCCTTGAAGCAATATAGAGTTGTATTACCTCACTACTGACTATGTGGAGTGGATAATGCCTTATAATAATACTACAGGAATGTAACAGGGATTTATCAGTAGGAATGACATCATGGAGTCTATATTTAGTGGCTCGAACAGGATGTCCTTCATGACTTGACAGATCACTAAGGTTTTGAGAGATGAGACAGTGGAGGTGTTGGTTGTGTCTACCTTCATGGAGAGCATCTTCCATTGGGACCCATCTATCCATATTTTTAAGAGTGGGTGGGTGGGGTGGATGACCATTGCTGAGGAACCATTTTGACGCACTTGTCTGTGCCCATTTGGTACCCAGAGCTTAGCTGCATCTACATCCTTACCAAGCCGAGCACCAGTCAGTGACAGCGACAAGACACACCTTTGCATTATGTAATGTTTGATGAAAATGCACCAAATTGTTGGTGGAAGAGAGAGAAAAAAATGGATTCACAGCCGCCACCCTCTGTGGATCGTTTCCACTTCACACCCTCATACTCCACATATTTAAAATCCACGACTTTGCTTTTATCAGGAATAATTAACAACACACACACACACACACACACACACACACACACACACACACACACACACACACACACACACACACGATATACTGTATGTGATGATTAGGAGTTACTGCAGTCAGAGGAATGACAGGATATTCTGCAGTCCGGGCTGCGTTATTTTTTTTAACCACCAGCAGGTTATATATTCCAGTGAGTAACTGCGCCTTTCACCTGCATATTATTCTCAGACCATTTCATTTCTGCAGGGACTCCGTCTCATTATGCGGTCTGACTAATTGTGTATTTAGGAGCTGTGAATTTCCTCAATCCTCTGCAGCGGGTTCAGCATCTGGTGCCAGATGTTTCGTCGGTTTAATCTCGTTTTTTGGAAGCAGTAGATGCAGCAGTGCATCTCTCCGCCACTTTAAACACAAAAGCTTGTTTAAAAAAAAAAAAAAAAGCCTATTAATTTTTTCTAGTAAAAAGAAATGATGTTGGGCATACAGGGCTCCATTCTCTGATTCGGTTCAGTTCCTCGTTACATTAGGTTTGACGTTACGGCTTAAAATGAAAAAGTGTGTTTGCAGGAAACCAAACGGTCCATTTAGTGTGTTGGGTGATTAAACTGTGGAAATACACTCAATTGCTTCTCATCCAGATGCCTAAGAGTGACAGGCATCTGTATGTATATATGTATATATATGTATATATATATTTTTTGGTTGAAAGCTGAAGAGACTAAAATACCAACCGAGGACAATTACTGTAACGCGTTACCACCCTGCTACGGTTCTATCGCACCGGTCTGGAGTCTGGATGCGGCGGGTTGACTCACGAAAAATCTGGCGCATGTTCCTCAGAAGAAAAGACGGTGTCCAGCGCAACAGTCGTCCCCCTCTAATCACCCGTTAATCTCAGTCGTTATTGTGATTTGGTGTGATAAATGACAGTTAATGACAGACACCTAATGTGATGACTTTCTGAGAGAAATTACATCCGTTTGACTAGAAATGAAAATACATGCAGCAGGGCGGTTTAAACAGTAATAACTGTTACAGCTAGCTTAAACATGTCATAGGTACACCACCGTGTTCAATGTCATTCTAACATCATGCCTGTGCCTCCATACACCTTTAACCCTTTCCTCAAAGGACACACTGAACAGCCGTTAATACAAGGTTACTTTATCCAGACTGTACAGCTACCTTTGACACAGCTGACATTTTTTTCTACAACGTAATAGCGAAGTAAATCACAAGAAATTTAGCGCTTACCCCCATTTCGGCGCAGTTAGTCGGGTCTCCTCAGAAGATGAATCGCTTCTCGGCTTGATTCAACCAGAATAGCTGGCTTGAAGGCAGGGAGACGGGGCAGAAAACAGTCTCTGATAATGAGAAGGAAAAAAAATGGATCCCTTCAGTTGACAGCTATAGCGCTAATGACAAAATACAATTAACTAGCTAAGATAATATCCTAAAATATCTTTTTATCTAAGATGAACGGGCATAAGGTAAATTGACAAGGCAACGTTTCATCGAGCACCTCGGCAAAGATGCACCCCGCTCAGATGAAAGTCAATAGGGTTTATTTTTTACGGCATAAAATGTTGAGATTGTTCGCAGCCGTTGGTGATACTACACCAACCCTCTCCCTGTGAGACGCAAATGATACCGGTGGAAAGTAGACCCAGAGAGGAGGCTTCTTCTTCGGATGCTGTCTCCCTCCGCGGCTGCGCGCAGGCTGCCGCAGCACTCAGGGTTCCCTCGGTTATATTCCGCGGATGATACAAGGACCATATAAGTTCTTAATAGACCAGTACTGCGTTCATATGACAACAGAAAGATTAAACAAACAATAAAAGTAAATAAAATAAAAGCGTTCAGACGATAAATACTGATCAGAAGCAAGAACAGAAAATCACATTTCCTACTGTAGGCATATTTCAACACAGGTTGCATTAATTTTACCAGAATTATTACAAGACAAAAAAAGTGAGAACACTTGATGATCAATGTGAAATGTCTTGATAAGTTGAATCCCTGACTGAGGATAAATATTAGAAATGATGTCTGCACTATGTGTCTATTCTGTAATCTCTAAATTCCCATTAAATCCAGTGTAACCAGTACTCCAAAACTGGAATAATACTTAATCTGCGTCTGTTTATTGTTAAAACTATAAGTTTAATCATGGGGCACCTCTGCAAGAGAAAATTATCTAATGATGCAAGATCTGCCATAGTTGATATTAGGCTTTCGTTGAGCAAATTCCCTTCCAAATTTGCATTTAACTAATTTACCTGAACCACTGACAGATTGAATCAGGGGCTTTTGGGACCCATTGGAGTTTGGGGGCCTAGGAAAGTTGCCTGCAATACTGGGTCACTAATCCAGTCAAGCTTGTGCCACAAAGATGTATGCATGTAAGGGAGGAATTATTATAATGGAAGAATTTTCAGGCAGATGAAATTATGCATCTCCCTCCTGGGTTTTTGTTCAGTTGGCAGCAGCTGCTCTGACTGCGGCTTTTCTGTTGCTGTGAAAAAGACTAAAGCACAAACAAATTGCACATCTGCATCATCAGTGGCATCAGGGGGAAAAGACTTTCGCACAGTCTAGTCTGCAAATGCATTAGTATGGCAGCATTCAGCAAACAGACATGAGCAGCAGATTTTTTTTTCTTTTAGGGACTATGCTGACAATTAAGAGTAGAAAAGAAAGATGCGCAAGAGAAGAGAAGATTAGAGAACAGAGAAATAATCACAGTGAAAACATGGAGAAAAAAGGGAGGAATAGAAAGAGTGAGGCACAAAAGACAGAAGAACAGGCCTAAGCCACAATTTCACTGGCATCATGCTGGAACAAAGATGGCTTACACAGTGCTAATACAGGGAATGAAAACACCGGCCAGTGTACACAGAACAAACTGAAAACAGAGATCACATGGAAACAATGTGATGTTCTTGGTCGGTCAGAGCAAAGCTGTGGCTTCACATGCTTTATTTCTGTGTGCACCACCTGCTGTGGAAGATTAGACAATTACACTGTTGTTTTTAGAGCCTTCAAATGGAGCAGGAGGCTATGAATAGTGTGTAGCTGACATACACACATACACACACGCACCCATCCTGACTGATGTGATTCAAATGCTAACACCGAGTAAATGAATGGATGGGAGAGCATTTCATATTGCATAACACATGAACAAGCGAGACAATGATCAAGTAAGTGTGTGTGCATGTCTGGTTGTCGCTGCAAAGGCATGGGTGTGTTGCTATGCAAATGTTTGTGTTTGTGAATGCCTGTGAGACTGTGTGCAGGCTCGCTCGTATGAGTGCCTGCCTGTGTGTGTGTTTTGAGGTGGCCGCTGTGTCCAGATGGGATCAATACTCCCCTCTATTATAATTGAAGTGTGGCCTGGTTTCTGCACTGCTTTGTCATGCCTCCAGCATGCACCATCACTCATGGGTTCTTTTTCTAGCAAATTCTAAAAGTGAGCTGAAAAAAAATCTGTGTCATTACTCATACGTATGTTCAAAAAGGAATGTAAAAGAGGTGCAGCCACATGGACCACCTGTTTATTGGATGAGTGCAGTTAAATAGGAAATAATGAAAAGATATAGTAGTAGTGCAGTAGTGTATAAAATTGCACGATATTGATAGATGTTTACTAATGTGATATTTGTGTGTAATTTAAACTTTATATGTTATAGTTATATTTCCTATTCATTGTTCTCAGAGGATTGCAACAGTAAAGGTTGGTGTTCTTCAACCATTGAGATGACTTACCATTTGAAAACACATTTCGCTGTATTTTCCCTCGTAACCACCACCCATCTTTCATCTTTCCCCTTCCTCCTGTTCTTTCTTCCTCTCCATCAGTCCGAGTGTATTTTAAGGTCTGAGAGAAAAGCAGAGAAACCGGGGAGAGAGGAGAGAACAGAACAAAAACATTTCAGAAACCTGGTCACCATAGCAACAACTGTCAGGTAACCGTGGCTTCCAATCATCTAGCTGACACAAAACAAAATTGAGGAAATTGGAAACAGGATGAAGGGAAAGTGCAGACCTTAAAAGTCCTGTAATTGTCTTTGTTGAATTGTTGTTGAATTGTTGTTGATTAGGATGCAATCACCTGCAACAGACTGATTCAGATTAATGGATGTGGAATGATCCTGTGATGGAAAAAAAATGCTTTGTCACTGTTCTTACCAGAGACAAATGGGAGCGGTTTCATTTGTAATCACGAAGGATCTGAGGATTGATTTCTTAGCCGTGCTGAGTCCAGTCTGTCACACAGCAGGAGACAATCACTGCTGGTGAGAGACACATACACACACACACACACACACACACACACACACACACACACACACACACACACACACACACAGATGTTTTCTGGGCATTAACAGTTTACAAGTAGGCTAAGGGTAACATTTTAACCAGTCTGCGATGTCAGGAATCACCACACCCGGGTCCTTTACCTGCCCCCCTTGCAAAGCACCCGACCCCAATGCCTCTCCTTTTACGTGTTGGGACCACAGGGCAGCGGCTCCATGTTACTCTTTCAGACTGAGCCTGACTGGCTCCAAGAGGGGGCCACAGTTTCCCTTTTCTAGGCGAGGTACAACAGCTCAGTCAATGCCATTCCATTAGGGTTTTATGAACCACTGATAGTATGGCCACTCCCCTGGTACCAACTTGCTTTGGGAGACCCTACCAGGGGCTAAAACAGGTAGTCAGGAAGTCTCTCCACTAATGGAGTTGTATAGTTCTTTGACTCTGAAGAAGACACAGTACGTGTTGAAACGTTAGTCGTTTGTGCCTGATCATTAAACTGCTAAAATGAATCATGTGCTCCAGTATTTCATTTGGGTTCAGTCATTCAGAAGTGGCCCATTGTTCGTACTCCAGGGGCTATTGTCCCCAATAACACAGCTCCCAGGATCACTGCGACACACAAACCCTCCAACCCTCCCTCTGGCTTGTGGATCTTGGGGTCTGAAATGGAGCATGACATGGAGAGGTGCAATAATATTGCCATTGTACCAGACCACTGTAGTGAAATTTGTGGCAATTCATTCAATAGCTGAAGAGACATTTAAGTCTGGACCAACAACCCCAGTGACTAACTGGAGCTGATTCATGCTTTCTCATTACAAATAATGACATTATATTTTCTCCTAAATTAACTTCTATTTGTTATTAAAATGATTTAAGTTCATTCAGATGTGTGGATGTCCCCATACAACCACTTTCCTCTGAGCAGCTCTACTGAAGCAGCTGTGGGTTAAGTGCCTTGCTCAGGGGATCTCAGTGGTATTCACTGATGCAGTGGGGTGGGGGGTGGGGTGGGGTGTTACTTGCTCACTGCCCATGCCAAGACTTTCCCAGTATGTCTGGGGATTCAGGTCACAGGTTCTAACCTTTAGCTCACAGACTCTGTAAATGCCACTGTGTGAAAATCCTACTTATAGGTCTAATAGCTCTGGTGTTGGATCACCAGTCAGTAATTTTAGTTTAATAAAAATTCAGTCACCAAGAGAAAAACAAAACCCTTTAACAAGCTCTTCAACCCACTTGACATGTAAATGTTCACTGTAATGCTCCACAGATCTAAAATTGACACTATATGCTTGTCTTTACATTGAATATTAAAAATTTAAATGTGAAAAATTGACTCTGAACTGAGCTTACAAAGAACAATACGATGTATGTGAAGATGACATATTGTAACATTTTATAACATTTGTAAGAATATAAATACATATTCACAACTGAAGTTTCGCGATTTACCACTGTTGACAATAACCATGATATTTAAAAATTTAGACATTGACATTGTTAATAATACAAATATGATAATATTGTGATGACAGATGGTAGGCCTTGTGGATCATTTATATCAATTAATCTAGTTTCCTTTTCACTGATAAATTGATCTTTTTGTACGCTTTTGTACTGTTGTGGTTACAGACTCTCTCTCCACCTCTCTACACTTGTATTTGTGTCTAATTAATTTGAAAAAAGAGACAAAAACATAAACAACTAATAACATCTTTTTTTCTTTTTCAAAATTTCTATAGATATGTCATTAATAATGTTATCATGAATTCTTTTGGCCTAAAAAATCTGATATTGTGACAGCCCAAATTCGCAAATTAAGTAATTTAAATGATTAAGTAGTTTTAAAAAAGCACCCTGTTAGTACTGTTAGTACACTATATGCTTGAAAACATAATTGAGAAAACCATAAAAATGGCATGGGAATTTGGTCATTAATATACAACTGTCACCATGCACAGTTACTTCTACTACTACAAATACAGACACAGAATTTGAATAGGAAAATAACATTTAATAATAAAACAAAGATAATACAAATCATACACCACTTGTACAATGAAATGTGGGGAGAAAGTGAGAATCCTATTCCTAACCATCACAGTAATGGTACTTTTGTTTTTGTCAAAGGAGGCAAAACCAAGTACCAAGTGTGTGTGTGTGTGTGTGTGTGTGTGTATCAATGAGATAAAGTACCTGGAAATGGGCAGGATGCCATGCATGCTCTGATGAACATCATCACTGCATCACTGAGCACAGACATGCCCTGCAGATATAGACATGGAACACACACACCTGAGAGATAAATGAGCAGACACACCGCCATACTAATATGACAGGTGTTTGCATGGTACAAGTGTAATGATTGCACAGCCAGACATTCAGGCAGCAACGCACATGCACATGCACACGCACACGCACACATATATACACACAGCACACACACACACACACACACACACACACACACACACACACACACACACACACACACACACACACACACACACACACACACACCTGCTCACAGATCCTTTGCTGTGTGCTGTCTAATTCTCTTGCTATGTGAGAATAAGGGCCCCTTCTGGTCCCCTTAAGCTTGAAGTGGCTGGTGACTCTTGTAACACAGGGACAAACACACACACTCAAACTCAAACTAACACACACATACTGTATCAAAGACAGCAGAGCTAGTGACAGCCTGATATGCAAGTTAGCTCTCATTCTGTTGTTGGTCAGTTATGTAATGGTAGATTTGTACAATGTCATGATGATCAAAGGAAACTGAAAACAAAAATAGAATATATATATATAAATGTAGTATAGGTCTAGTCTATAGTTAGTATAGGAAAATCTGAAGTCCCAGTGTATGAAGAAAACACACACCACTACTATAATGGAGTAATTGAGTCTCCCAAATTCTGAACTTTAACTTCATAATCATCTTAAACAAAGAATGCTAACATCTCCTGCTAATTAGCATGAAACACAAAGTACAGCTGAGCCTTCTGGGATTACTATTAGTTTTGCAGGCATTTGGTATTCAGACATCCACTGGGGACAAGGAATGTTTGTACCAAATTTCATGTCAATCCATCCAGTAGTTGTGAAGATATTTTAATAAAAAAACAAACATGTCATTAATCATTAGAATTTATCCTCTAAGGACCATGAAAATCCTTTTCACAATTTCACAGTTATTCATTGAATGTCACCCTTCTGATGATGATGCCAGAGGAGTCAAAGGATCACCAAACTTAATAAGATTCATCCTCTGGGGACCATGAATGCAAAAAAAAATAAAAATAAATCATGGCAATTCATCCAATAGTTGTTGATATATTTCTGTTTTGTCCAAAATGGTGGCCTGGCCAACATTCATTCCATCCCTAGAACCCTGCTGCTAACATGACTAAATACATCAGGCCTATTAAATATACAAATATTAGTGAAAGTATTCAGTAACACTTGGAAGCTACTATATTTAACTCAAATGCAAACACTTTACCAAAAGCAGTGTAGCGGATTGGCTGAGAGCTTCCTGTGTATATCTATGGCAGCTATCCCCAGCAGCTCCAGGTTCAGCACCCTGGACAGCTCCCGTGGCCTCACCCTTCAGGAGGGGATCAACTGTTCTGTAAGTTAAACCAAAAAAGTCATACCAATTACAAAAAATTATACATTGAACCCAGAAAAAATATGGATGATGATTCATGGGCAAACATCCCAGAGACATTTGACTGTGACTCTGATTCAGTGACCTCTTTCGTTACACTTTGTTTCCTGCTTTTTTTCTTCTCCTCTGTTGTATGTTATCTGCCCCACAGCTGTTTGATCTCTCTCTTCACTTTCTTCTTCCTGGCTTAAAACTCCTCTCTCCTCTTTAGCATATCTCTTGTTGTTTTTACTTCAGAAGTCTGAGGCAGCAATTCTGGGGAGAAGATGATACTCTGAACAGCCAGAGATTTAAAACTCTTCTCTCGCTTTCTTTCTCCTTCCTTACTCCTCTGGCTGTGGTCATGGTGAGCTTTGCAGCCTTTTTCTCGTCCAATAGGAATAACACATACTGGATGGAGCCGCGCCTTACAACCAACAGGAGGACAAGATACTCCCCCCTTTGATCGACAAACATACACTCCTGATGGAGTGCTGGGTATCACACTTTTTGTAAGTGCTTCAATGCTGAATAAATAATTCAGTCACCTAGGGCAGTTTCTATTTGTGCGTTTGTATGTATGTGCATGTATATCTGTGTTCCTGAGTGTCCCTCTCTCCTGCCTATGCTTAGTGCTCTTTCTGCTTCAGTCAAAGCTCTGATCTTAGAATAGAAACACAAACTGTAACTACAGCGATGGTTGGATTTACACCAGGAATGTGTTTCTCCAGTGAGGAGAGAATGGTAATATGCACATCCCCCACATTGATCACTGATTTAGATTTTTAACATGGTATTAAAAATCTAAATCCAGCTGTTTATCCTTTTATTAACAATTTGCACAACATCCTTGCAAAAACTTTTTTTCTGTCTATGCAAAAATAAAGAAAGGAAAATAACATTATGGGGAACCCTGGAGACCCAGAAGTTAAAGCAGCACCCATGAACTACAACATACCTGGTTTGATTCCTTTATTACATGTCATTCCCCATTTCTACTCTAATTTCCTGTCATCTCTACTGTAATCTCTTCAAAAAGTTATAAAATGCCTTAAAAATGATCATACTGAGGCATAGAACAGAAGATAGTAAAGTAGTAAAGTATGAAGGCAGCACCAAAAACGTATAAACACAAACATTAACATAAAAACATAAAAAAAGGATAAGCTAAAGAAGATATCTGACCATTATATTATATAATTATTAATATTAATATTGATTAATATTGATTAATTAGCTATTACACCAAGTGCATAGTAAAAGAGCTCAGCATTTGCTGCACATTTTAATCAAATTTTGTTGTCTTTTTGTCATTCACCCTTCCTCCGGACTCTTTGTTTTGCAGTAAATGCCTTACTAATAATACTTGTATGGATTTATGTGTCTAAATTTCCTCCTTTTCTATCTATTGATGTTTGAAGGGGGTCCAGATTTTTCTTTGCTGACTATTCATCATTCCACGCAGCTAATTCCTGAAAAACAAGGAAAAGATTTTGTGTGTGTCTCCACTGGATTTTCTAACTGTTCACTTTGCAGAGTAAAAACAACCATTATCCTCCATAAAAGCTGTCATTGCCATTGTCAGCTGGCACCATTTCTGCCTCACTGTTTCAGATGCTCTGTGTTAAAAACAAAGTGTGCAGCCTGATAGAACTGTAGTGTGTTTCTCCCTCCTTTAACACAGACACAGTCTCAAAAGCAAATACAATCTCCAAAGACTGTCGTTTGTAATTTAAAACCCACTATGTCAGCTGATCTGTGCTCAAATACTGAATTTAAAAACACAACTGCTTCCAGACTACACATGGTGAGGATCTGTTTAACTCATGTCAGACAGTGTGTTGTACATTCAAGTGTTGTATCTATAAATGCACTGTGGTTTAAAACAAGTGATCAATAACTACTGAAGGGCATGAAGTCACTCTGATCTTGCTTTTCTGTTCAGAGGCTAAAACAGATCAACAAACAACAGCGCCAACTGCCAGTTCTTAATGCTATTTTATCTAACTGCTTCTGATAAATATTTCAGGAGGGGTAAAAGGCTTTTTGGGAAAATCCATGAGTGTGAGGCAAGAGTTGTCAAACTCAGTCACGCCTCCCCCAGCTGGTGCTGTGCTGTGGCAAAGATGGCTGCTGTCCGGGCAAAAAAAAGAGCTACGCTGCTGTCTCTTTAAGGCCCTGCTCTGCTGCGACAGCCAATCACAGGCCAGAAAATGTGGCTAGACCGTCCTTGTCAGTGACCTTGGTGGAAGAGGAGTGAAGGAACTGAGGATGTGTGACTGATGAATGAAGGAGGAAGACAGAGGGAGAGGTTTATAAAGGAGGATAACTCTCTCCCTTCCTTTCTCTCTTCTGCTAGTCATATATGGTCTAATCTCTCTCTCTTTCTCCATCCATCTATCCCCCCCCATCACAAAGCGACATATACACACACAGCCCACCCCATTCCTTGCTCTTGACAGCCCTGTAGAGTGTTGCATAATTCCCAGCGTGATGGAGGGAGGTGAGGAAGGGCGAGAGAGGCAGCACGGTGAATGACTCACGATGCAACATGCACTACAACACCACACTCAGCTGAACCACTGAAATCATCTAATATCACATAGTTTATCACCATATATACATTTTAGTAAAAGACCTTTAACTTTTCAGTTTTTGCACTTTTGCATTGAGCCATTAAGATGAATTATGTTGCATCTTTTCAGTGCATAAACAAGAATTTGACTAATGTAGCTACAAGTGATGCTGCTGCCACTAACCGAGGCTGCTTGGTTAGCATTCAGCTAATAGATAGTGATAGAGAATTTCTCCATAGTGACATGACTAACATAGATCATGAATAAGAGATGAGATGCCTGCTGTCACTGTGAAACCACATTATCCTTACATTATAGATATTAAACCTGAGGTGACTTATATCCTGAGTGCCTTCCATTATTCAAATGTGTAAATATTTCAAAGAAAAGTGACAGTATGTGGTTGGAGGGATGAACAATGAATACTTTAATATTGAAATTATTCACAATAGTAATTCCATATGGCAAAATATTTCCAATAACATCATACAAAAGGAATAAAATATAAATCTAATGCTATGATATGAATACGAAATAGTGTACATCTGTGACTTGTGATACTGAATTGTCTCAGATGCTTTGGAAAGTACCAGAACTTATTTTCACATCATAGCTCCAGCCCCCCCCATGATCCTAAAAGAATGAGTGGTTTGGCTAATGAATGATTTTCCTTTTTTCTCCTCCATATTCCCATGTTTTCTTGGACCGCAGTCCCTCTGACCAGCTCACCTGAGTAATGAAGCCCCCTCAGACATCCATCTCTCTCTCTTTCTCCTTATCTCCTATAATGCTGATGTTTCATTTGGCTTGCAAACAAATGCCATCTCTGTTTCCCTGGGAACCACACACACACACACACGCACACACGCACGCACACGCACACACTACATGCGGATGTTTAGAGGCGTCAGGATGACCTTGTAGAAGAAATCACTGGTCATTCATCATGCTACGGCTCCAGTGGTGCGAGGAGCAGATCTGATGAGACCTTGAGATAAAAATTGGTGGATTTTCTGCTGCATGGCCACACAGGGCTTAGCAGAACCTGGAGAAAGCTGTACACATTAAAGTAGCTATAGTACAGTACCTGTTACATTTCTCACACACTTAAAATGTCTTAAGAGGCTATGTGCATGGTGGTGGGACATTTATATAATCTTCTTACCTGTAATTCTAAGTATTACAATATTTCTGTGTGTTGCACAGACACTATAGGTAAATGTTAGTAGCAGTAGCTAACTTGTTTAATAGCTATATCTTGTTTCAGAGTTTTCTGAATTAGGTTCTGTAAAGCGTCTACGGATGAACTCTAATGTTAGCTAGTTTCTAACTTTAGACTTATGTTACAGTTTAGCTAACTAATGTAAGATAGTTTCTACGTTTAGCCACAGTTTAGCTAACTAATTTTGAGCTAGTTTCTAACTTTAACCCTAAGTTACAGTTTAGCTAATTAATTTAAACTTGTCATTTCATTACCAATACAAAATGTAATCTAATTTTAACAAACACTGTGGTGTGATTAAACAATGTTAAAATACACATGTGCCCAACATCTCGGTTCACTGAAGCATGTGCCTTTCACCCTGGATGAGTTGACCTCCCTGATTATACTTGGCACTCTGCTTGAATGGACACAAAGATATGAACATCAGTCTACCGTTACAGTAGATAAATGGCATTAGATGGGGTCAGTTAATTGACTGATCTGTATGCACTGAGTATGTTTGTATATAAATATGCAGAGTAAATATAAAATTGTTGTTTTATGTGACGGGACAGATTTCATGAGCTCTGACACTGCAGCAATATTATCGCTCCACACGTTTTATAGTGATGGTATGAGCAGTGCTTTACTGTGGGAGCATTAAGAATTTATATTAACAGTTCTGCGGTCAGTGTTGTGCATTTATCAGCATTTTATAATGGCTTTACATGTGACCGAGCCAGCTAGAGCCGTGCATGCTATTTATTATTAAATATCACTGAGGGTATCAGGGGCCATGATTGCAGATATAACCTACAAACATATTGAATGTAACTTATTTTTACTTTCAACAAGTAAGAACAATGGGCAGCATTTTATCTTTATTTTTAAAATGTATAACTTCTTTTTAATAGGCCTGCAAACAGCTACCGTTCTGATGTATTGATGTATTTAGATAAGTTCAAACAAATATGTGGCTGTTGAGGAACACATGGGCTCACGTAGCGATCAAATATGTGATGCTCAAGTTACAGGATTGTCTCTGCAAACACCTCACCCACCTGTCATGGCTTAACACTTCAGCAGCTGTGTTTCTTGCAGCTGGTAAACACAGAGACAGGGATGAGTTAGCCCTGGTTTGGCTCTGTTTGACCCTGTTGTAAAACTCAGAACTGCACAGTCTGATGAGGTCACTGCACCTTTTCTCCAGAGAAATGGAGGGAAGCAGTGGTGGGACAATAAGTAAATGTAAAGTAATGTCTGCACATTTGTCTTGTGTGATATGTTCATTAAATATACAGCAAATAATACCTTACAAATGAATTAATAGAGTGACACAGCATCAGCAGGTTGTGCTATTTGCTCAGCTGTACAGGTGATGCTGTCCCTGTGTTCACCCCCTGTATATTGGGCCTGAGTGGACCTGAGAGAGAAAGAATAAGACATAAGAGACGCATGAGAGACAACGATGAACCAGAGCTGCTGAAACCCGTTGTCATTTTGAATTGGAAGTAATTTTCAAAATGACAATGAGTGCTGTGACCCGGTGAAAAGCTTCTCTAATCAGCCTGGAATGAAGTCAGCTGTGAATCAGTGCAAACAGTCACGACAAAAGTCTCTCACCACAAACCTGAGAAGAAAAGCTGCAGCCTCGTAACAAAAGGACCACGACAGAACTCGCTCACATTCATTTCAGATGTACAAGCTGTAGCTCTTTCAAAAACATCTATTTATGGGTGTTATTCAAATTTCCTACATATAAATTCTGTCTATAAGTAAGCTTAGCTTGTTAATGGTATGTTTGCATTCTTTACTTCCATTACCTCGACTGATTTAGTGCAAAACCAGATTGGGTGATAAACAACAACAATAATGATAATAATGATAATAATGATAATAATAATGATGATGATAATAATAGCTTCTCTTACTTTTCATACAAGAGATGGAGCTCAATGTGCTTTACAATAAAAATATCAAATAGTACAATAGAATAAGGGCGAATAGAAGGACAATGCAAATAGACAATAGAAAGACAGCAGATGATAAAATATGTAAATGAAAATTAAAACAGAAACCAACAAGAACAGTAAAATATGAGAGAATGAATTAAAAGCCAAGTTAAATAGATAAGTTTTCAGCAGTTCTTGATCTTCTCATCCAACTCTCAGCAAGAACGTAAATGAGTGTTTTTTTCAAAAGGTCAAACTCTTCCTTTCAGACCATTTACCAGTTGATTTTTGAGGACCTTGCATCCTGTCCTGGAGTTCACTTTTAGCACCTTTTAGGATGCTGTGTGTTCATACAGTTCATTATAGGGAAGGTGGCATGTGCCCTTGTCTTTGCCTATATCTGCCTGTATCTCAGTAAACATCTCTCCATGTATATCTCTCTCCATCCTATTTTTCTACCTATTAGTTACCATCTCCTCCTGTCCCCACACATTTTTCACTCCACTTACCACTCCTGTCATCCTGTCATCCTGCAGCTCCCATCCATCCATTACAAGGAGAGCTGTGGTTACAGTCCGATGGGCTCTCCATTTTAACACCGGCTCCTGCACAGCACCGTCTAAAATGGTTCGCCTTTGCGGGACTCATGGGATGTAGAAGCTGCAGGGTGATTTAACTTTGCTCTGACAGGACCGTTAATGGAGGAAAGTCTATGATGTAGTGTTGTAAGGTTTGTGTTTTAAAGACTTTGTCGACAGGCAGCAAATCTCTGCTGCTTCATGAAATATAAATATGAAGATTAGATTTGAATAATGTGAATGCACTCTGCCTTTATATGCAAACAGTTACATATTACTGTGTAAATATGCAGCTGCACCTGATGATGTATAATGGCTCATATTTGAATATAAATTGAATGAATCTACATGGATTAGATAATATCTCACGACTGGATCGTCTTGTTTCTCACTCCCACACTCCTCATGCATCCTTGTCATCTTATCTCAGCTTTCTCCTCTCTGCATCTATGAATGAATCTGCCAGAGAAAGGAGTGAGCACAGAAAAAAGAGAGAGAGTGAGAGAGCTGGATATAGGAAGCGAGAGAGAGAGTGAGAGAGAGAAGGGGGGATTGCAAGTTTAATTTTAGACTCAACACGTAATTCCCCCTCTTTTGCTACAGCTTCTATAAATAAACTTCGCTCGCTCTCTTTCTCTCAACCCCCTCTCCACCCTCAAAATCACTGTTTGATGAGAGAGAGTGAGTGAGAGAGAGATGGAGGGACAGCGGGAGGGAGGATGTGAGTGTGTTTCCTAGCAACCATATCCTGGTTCAGCAAGTCATGTGATTGGGAGATGACTGGCACTGAATGTAGTAGTCACATACTTGTGCCTAGGAACAGGTCTCTCTCTCTCTCTCTCTCTCACACACACACACAGACCCACACACACACACACACAGACACACACAGACACACACACACACAGACACACACACACACACACACACACACGCACACACACGCACACACAGATGGATGCAGTATCTCCCAAATGCACGCACACACACCAATGGTGGAATGTAACTAAAGTACATTACCTCAAGTACTGAAGTTAATACAGTATTAAGGTACTTGTACTTTTTACTGCACTGCATAAAGCTTTGTTATAAATCAAACAACCCAACAGTCCATACAAGTAGAGGTGAAATGCGTAGTTGATGAATCAATTTGTCATTTGACAGAAAAAATGAACAACATGGCAACCACTCTGATAATGGTTCAAGTCCTTTTTCCTGTAAACTATATGAAATATGTGAATACATTTTGATACTTTCAGCTCTGCAAATATAAGAATTTGCAGCTTTCAACTATTTTAATAATTGTATATATTTTTTTTAAACACAAGTTTTGGACTATTAGATGTACAAGACAAGCAGTGTGAAGGCGTCACTTTGGCTCTGGATAATTGTGTAGCTGCCATTTCTCACTAATTTCTGAATTTTTTAAAACCAAACAATCCATTAATCAAGAGAATAATCAGCAGATGAATCCAGAAAGTAGAAACTTTTAATCATTAGTTGCAGTTCTTTACAAAGTAATTAGATCCATAGCTGCAACAGCAAACTCCTGCTATCAGGAGATTCAGTAAGTATCAGCGTTAATTATCTAATGATATCATATATAAACACATGAGACATTCTACTGTTGAGTACTTTTACTTTTGATACTTAAAGTAGATTTTCTTGATTATACTTACATACTTTTACTTAAATAAAGGTCTAATGCAGGATTTTTATTCATAATGGAGACTTTTACATTGTGGCATTTATAATTTTACTTAAGGAAAAAACCTGAATGTTTCACCGCTGATGCACAAACACGCACACAATCAGGCTCTGACACATAAGGAAACATGTAAATTATTTCACACACACATACCCATCCTCTTCCACATATACACATGAGACAGACAGCGTATAATGTGGTTTGTAGCCTGTATTCATACTATCATTATTAAGATGGCATTGATAATTCAGTGACATGCAGCAGCAGCAGACTGACACATCTGTCTGGACTGACTGATGCCTTCAAAGTCTGGTTTAACTGCAGCGTTATGTAATGAGTTGGGTGGGGGGACCTTAGGCTTTTAAGAGGAGGGATAATGGGTATGATGCTCCTTTAATGGACAACTGAGAGACTCCCCTGTACAGCACCTGAGCCTCTGAACACATAACTTCACTTATAGATTTAGAGGAGCTGTGTTTGAAAGCAGATTACCCTCCGACTCAAAGACACGATGAGAAATCTGTAATTCAGTAATCAGTAATTTGTCAGAATGACCCACTGAAGACAGGAGTTATGAAACACGAATTTCTGTGCTATTCTGTGGCTATTCAGTGCTTGTGGGTCAAATTAGGAAATACTTTTAAACTTATGAGGCTTTTCAAGATCTAGCGTTATGCCCTCCAATAATGTACTTATGCCATTTGAGGTTGCATTGACATAAAAGACTGATGTCAGCTTTAGTCAGTTACTATGATATATAAATTTATGTATAAAGCAACCTATATACTATATATAGGTATCTTTGTTTACAATGCGTAGAAAAGCAAAGAAGCAAATTTCAAATTCTAATCAGAATCAAAGGCTAGTAGAAAAAGATAAAATGTTGGGCAGTGAAACAACAAGCCACAAATGTTTTTGGCATTTGTTCCTGCAATGTGGCAGCCAGAATGAGTAAAGCTGAATTCACTGGTGTTGCAGTTTAACTCCAGGACATTTAGCAGGGTTGTTCGAGGATGTCTCTAGGGTGTTAAATATTATATCTGTACAAGCAAATCATCAAAGTACATAATTGCCCCTAAACCACCAAGTCTTTGTAAATGAGCTGCAGCAGTTTCAAAAAAGTGGTCAGAGATCTTACAGCTGGGGTGATATCTTTGTCTTGTTGTTGTTGCACATTGAAAATTAAAGACAATATTTTTACTCATTTGTTTCAACTTGGTGTTGTAAAACCAGAGGGATTCTAGGTAAACATGGTGAGTTAAAGGAGTTCGCTTAACATAGCGAACATTAGCAATTTAGCAGCTGTTTACTTCCCAGGTCTTGCCAAGAGCCTCAGCTGTTGGTTGTTATATTACAAGAAAATACGTTATAAGACGTCTCTGAGCAGAATTGGAAGGTTACAGTGGAACTTGTATCGGAAAGTGATGAGACGGGCCGGAGTTAGCTAGTTAAGCTGCCTAACTTCAGTTAGAAAAAAGACGTGAAAAAGAAAAGAGGTTAACATTTGGTACACTGTTGTGAGCAAAGGACTGAAGTTTGATGCTGAACTCACGCTTCTTTCTAGACAGGTAAAGTAAACAGCTGCTAAGTGCTAAACGTTAGCTATGTAGCAATAGCAAAAAATTTACCAAATAGGCCTAGTCCTTTAAGCAAA
This sequence comes from Seriola dumerili, assembly GCF_002260705.1. Classification (NCBI taxonomy): domain Eukaryota; kingdom Metazoa; phylum Chordata; class Actinopteri; order Carangiformes; family Carangidae; genus Seriola; species Seriola dumerili. The sequence continues at coordinate 929,684 of NW_019174333.1, forward strand.
TTTGAGTGAGGAACTAAACAGTTTATTGTGTAAAGGTTGAAGAAAAAGATGCTCCAGAGCCTGAGCCTTGGGCATCGAACACAAAGTTTCTTGTGTAAATTTTGATTAGAACAGTTTTGACTGGTTACTTGACGTCAACACATTTCGTTATCTGTGTGAAGTTATATTGTCACTCTTATAATGCAGCTTTGATGGGTAAATAGCCACTCTTTGTCTTCTTAATTTGCCTTATTCTGACTGATCGTCCTCTATGTTCCCAAGTGCACTTGAGATGTTTTTAATCATGTAATCCCACAGCTGCGGTGGCAGACAACTGACAGCTACTTGACTGCTGGACAAAGGTTTTATGATAATTAGATTGTTCATTCAACCCCTGCATTTTCCTAACTTGCTACTTTTTACCTTCATTTGTCCTTATGATCCCAAATGTTCCAACAGTGTGAATTGACAAGCTTGTCTACTTTTGTCTTTTTTTTCTGGATAGTGGTGTAAACACGAAAAGCTAATAATGGGAAATCATGAAAACACATTGATGACACATGTTCTTTATCTTCAGAGCCCAAGCTGGCGTTTACCTTTGTGGTACATCTGTGCTGCAAACTTCGAGAACAAAAGTTCCTACAAATTAATATCACAAAATAATA
>NW_019174333.1:930352-946133 GCF_002260705.1 Seriola dumerili
AAACCAGCAAGAGGAAAAAAACGTAAGACCAGGATATTGTGGAAGTAATTTGTCAGAATGACCCGCTGAAGACAGGAGTTATGAAACACGAATTTCTGTGCTATTCAGTGCTTCGTGCAAATTAGGAAATACTGTAATTTATGGGGCTTTTCAAGATCTATATGCATTATTTGCAGCGTTGCATTGACATAAAAGACTGATGTCAGCTTTAGTCAGTTACCTATGGAGTGATATAATTTAAGGTATAAGCACCTTATATAACCTATATATAGGTATTTTGTTTTACAATGCTCAGAAAAGCAAAGAAGCAATTTCAAGTCTAATCAGAATCAAAAATGGCTCAGTAGAAAAGATAAAATGTGGCAGTGAAACAACAAGCCACAAATGTTTTGGCAATTTGTTCCTGCAATGTGCAGCAGAATGAGTAAATGCTGATTCACTGTGTTGCAGTTTAACTCCAGGAACATTTAGCAGGGCTGTTCGAGGGATGTCTCTAGGGTGTTAAATATTATACTTGTACAAGCAAATCATCAAAGTACATAATCTGCCCCTAAACCACCAAGTCATTTGTAAATGAGCTGCAGCAGTTTCAAAAAAGTGCAGAGATCTTACAGCTGGGGTGATATCTTTGTCTTTGTTGTTGTTGCACATTGAAAATTAAAGACATATTACTCATTTGTTCAACTTGGTGTTGTAAAAACCCAGAGGGATTATAGTAACTGGTGAGTTAAAGGAGTTGCTACATAGCGAACATTAGCATTAGCAGCTGTTTACTTCCCAGTCTTGCCAAGAGCCTCAGCTGTTGTTGTTATATACAAGAAAATACGTTATAAGACGTCCTCTGAGCAGATTGGAGGTTACAGTGACTCTGTATCGGAAAGTGATGAGACGGGCCGGAGTTAGCTAGTTAGCATGCTAACTTCAGTAGAAGAAAAGACGTGAAAAAGAAAAAGAGGTTAACATTGGTACACTGTTGGTGAGCAAAGGACTGAAGTTTGATGCTGAACTCACGCTTCTTCTAGACAGGTAAGTAAACAGCTGCTAATGCTAACGTTAGCTATGTAGCAATAGCAAAACTTACAAATAGGCCTAGCTCCTTTAAGCAAATTTGAGTGAGGACTAAACAGTTTATTGTGTAAAGGTTGAAGAAAAGATGCTCCAGAGCTGAGCCTTGGGCATCGAACACAAAGTTCTTGTGTAAATTTGATTAGAACCAGTTTTGACTGGTACTTGACGGTCCAACACATTTCTATCTGTGTGAAGTTATATTGTCACTTGTCTTAAATGCAGCTTTGATGGTGTAATAGCCACTCTTTGTCTCTTAATTGCTTATTCTGACTGATCGTCTCTACTGTTCCCAAAGTGCACTGAGATGTTTAATCAATGTAATCCCACAGCTGCGGTGGCAGAACTGACAGCTACTTGAACTCTGGACAAAGTTTTATGATAATTAGATGTCAGTTTCACCCCTGACATTTTCCTAATTGGCTACTTTTTACCCTCATTGTCTATTGATCCCAGAATTTCACAGTGTGAATTGACAAGCTGTCTAACTTTTGTCTTTTTTTCTGGATAGTGGTGTAACACACTGAAAGCTAAATAATGGGATTCATGAAAACACATTGATGACACATGTTCTTTATCTTCAAGCCCAAGCTTGGCGATTTACGCTTTGTGTCCATCATGTGCTGCAACTCGAGAACAACAAGTCCTACAAATTAATAACAAAATATACTGGTCCATGGTCTCTATGACAAATCAACAGGAGGACATCACTGTTTTCTGATCTTACACAGCTGTGGTTAAGGTTTGCTTTTCACAAAAACAACTTGGTTCGGAATGATCTTGATGGTGTTTGTAAAATAATAAAACCCCTGGTTATGGTTACAGAACAATGGTGGACGTGATTATAAGAAACATGTAACTGTTGGTGGGAAACAGGAGACAATCTCCTAATAGTCATTAGTTAAAAAACAACATTGCCTCTGTCTATATTCTATATGACGATCACAAAATCAGCCATTTATCATCTAAAAAGCATTGCAAAAATTAAAGAATTTCTGTCTAAACAGGAAACAGAAAAACTTATTCATACATTTATTTTCAGCAGGCTGGACTATTGTAATGGTCTCTTCACAGGTCTTAGAAAAAATAAATCAACCAGACAGCTACAGATCATCCAGAATGCTGCTCCTCACTAACACACAGACAGTGGAGCACATCACACCGCTCCTGAAATCACTGCTCAGGCTTTCTGTGTGTCAAAGGACAGATTTTAAAATTCTTAAAATGCTTCTGTGCTCCTCACCTGTGGAATGAGCCTCCTGATCACTTCAGACCTGCTGAAACTGTCAGCTCAGTTAACGCAGGGTTTAAAACATCACTGTTTTCTACAGCTCAGCAATAAATCACATATGCAACATTTTTGTTAATGTCTTTTACAACACCTCTTTAAAAATGGTGTCCTTAGTTTCTTACTTGATCCTATGTCATGCTACATATAGCTACACTCTTCAAACACGCACATACATCACAAGTGCAAAGTGACATTGTAGGAACCGTGGTTGCTCCCAGAGCTTCCAGACAGATTGAACAGGATTCAATGAGCCTAGAATAAAGTCTCATTGGCTCTAATATGTATCATCCATCTTGTTAACTGGCAGCTGGTGCAACTATTTTCCCATTAGTCCATTAATTTAATTTCTCAAAGGTTTTGTTTTTTTTTACATTTCCAACCTGCCACCTTCTGCTCTCAAATTGCTCCACTTGTTTTAAAAGTGTAGTTTTCATTTAGAAATACATCTCTTTTCCACACTAAGATGCTGACATTCCCCAGTCCAACCAGGAAGTAAATGTTCCTGATCACGCCTCCTTTGGCATTCACCTTGAAGAGCCCACAAGCCCCCTCAACAACCCCCTCCCCTGTCTCTCTTATTGGATGAGAGAAGGAGCCAGAGCGGGCTCTGATTGGTTGCCAAGAGCCAGCCTGTTGCTGGGCTGTTTCCATGGAGATCACTATCACCGTTTTCTCTTGCCACATCCTCAGAAATATAGAGAGAACAAGAGAAAGCGAGAGAGAGAAATGATGACAATGAAAAGGGAGAATGATTAGATTAGGGTATGACGGTGTAATATGAGTTGTGTGTGTGTGTGTGTGTGTAAAGCCAGTGAAGCTGTAAGGGGATGAGTAGAGTAGGGGGACACAGGGTGATTAAATGGATAGGAATTCTGGGATTACAGCAGTTAAGATGGCGCATTTTTCTGAGATGATGTCTCACCCTGCATCTTAATTTTCCACTTGCAGAATCCAACATACACAGTCGGCTGCAGACATGATCTCACATACCAATTTTGTGTTCCTTAATCCAGGAAATCAGAAAATCAGAGCTCCCCTGCTCTTTTGTGACTCCCAGAGCACTGGGGAAAATGATTAGCAATCACTAAGCCTTGCAGGTCCATTCATAAGGTTCTTTCAAGAGGAGATGAATGAAGATGGTGCTGAAAATGAAGATTTGTATCTTGCTCATTGAGTTACTGTATAGAAGCATTTTAATGGCGTCAAGTCAGTTGAAGATGGGACCTAAAATCAAACCATGATTATTTCCTTCTTTGGTTTTAAACCTACAATAACACAGGTATTTAGCCACAAGCAGGAGGGATGGAGGCAGAGGGCAAAAGGCACTGGTCAATGATACACATGGAGAGGTGAGACAGAGAGAGAGAGAGAGAGCGCAAGACTGAAGGTGTAACAGAGAGGAGGAAGAGTCTATATTCACTGTCAGCAGTAAAAGTCTCGGCAGAGGTCTGATTTAGTGTCACTAAAACACACTGTCTTTCTAATTCACAGTTGAGTGCTGATTTATATGCTTGACATACAGTATAGTGTGTGTGATATCTGCGTCATGCTATAAATGTTATTTCCCTTTGAATGTAAGATGAGCCTTCCTTCACTTGTTGCCCTTTTGAACAGAATATGAAGCATCCATCAGGCCTTTGAATTCTGCTTTGTTAAAATACAGGCTCATGTTTAATTGCACGTGTTGAAGAGACATCGGGCAGCTCTCCTGCAGAGCCTTGCACACACAGACCTTGTTGGTGTTTGTTCTGTTGCTCATTCATTTTCTCTACCTGGACTTTAAAGCCGATGTGGAGATTTTTAACAGGAACAAGATTAAAAGTTTATAGGGATACTCGTGGAACTGTGAGCCTGTAATACTCACTGTACATTAGAAAAACAAAAATTGTTATATAGATTAAAAATAGAAAAAAAAACTTTTGACTATTCTGTGATTATTACAACTAAAGTTAGCATGTTAGCATGCTAACTTAAGACTGGGACCTAGAATCAAACCACAGTTGTTTTATTCTTTGGGTATAAACCTACAATAACAGGTTTTTTAGCCACTGGAAACGAGCTGAGTACAACACTGACATCTAATCACCTTTGAAGTTGATATGGCAAACATGTTAGCAAACAGCTGCCTATTTAAACATTTAGGAGATGCAGAAGTTGCATCATTAGCATTAATTTGAAGTCTTGTTAATAGTGACATGTCTGATATTCATAGACTCCAATATTCACTCTTTTCCTCCTGGTCTCCACTATTTCCTGAGGGAATTATTTGTCTCTTTAGCAGCTAAATGCTCCATGTGTCCATATGTTCACAAGCTGTTTGGTGCTGGGCAAGTAGTGAACAGTCAGATTTGATTACTTTTCTTTCCCTCTAAAAAACAGCTGCATGTTGCTGCCAAGATGATGTTATAAGAGGAGTGAGACTCAATCAAAACAGTAAAGATGCAAAGATGCAAAAAGCTTTGTAGAGCTGAGGGGAGCTGCAGAATCAGGTGATAATTCAATATTGGTTTGTCACTATGAGTTCCTCTTTTTACAATTAGTCACATGATCCATAATATAAAAATATTGATTATAGCCGCTTTGCAAGGTGGACTGAAAGTATTTGCATTTTAACCAAAGACATGAGTTTGGTCTTTGAAACACACACAGCTGATGTACAGTTGTATAAATATCTGAACTGTTATACTGTATGTCTGTTCCAGAGGAAGACTGCAAAAGATAAGATAAGATGAGATAAGATGTACCTTTAGTGATACTCTGTAAAGGGGAAATTCAAATTTGACACAGCAGCACAAATAAGTAGCAGCACAAGGAGAAAATGTAATAAGAAAGAAAATAAAAATAGAAACAGAATCTAAAATAAATGAGATAAAATAGAAATACTACATACAATAACAATATAGGCTACAATGCATTGTATGCTGTCCTGATCATGTGCAATATAGAAATGTAAAAATAAAAAAACAATAGAAAATAATAATAATAAAAAAAAGGAGAACAACCTGAATCAAGACTCCACAAAACAGTGAGCAATAAATAAATAAAGAATACATGGTTGATGCTCAACTATTGTTTTTCAGTCCGTCCAACAGAATATGATGAACCATTCAGCACTGAGTTCAGACAATACCAGACTACAGCTTTATTTGCATCTACAATTATGAGATTTATTAGATGCATGCTTAATTATAAAAGTGCATTTTTACGACCAATTTGAGAGATATCAACATCGCTTCATGATTTGCCTCAACGAGCATCAATTCCCAAATGTGCCTTATGCTTGTAACAATGTGAGTTAAATGTATTGCATAATGTCTTACATCACAAGGTGGAGCCATCACTTTGTTGCGCTGCAGAAAAATGTCGGGCTGTAGAAAGGAATTTAATTTTACAATCAAGCTTGTACTACTGTGAGATGTTCAGGCTCGGGCAGTGTGTAGTTAATACAGACTGAAATTACACTGATAGGAACAAGAGAGGAGGAGGGGGAGGAGAATCCCTCTTGTCCTTCCTGTTTGTGTATCTGTGACCTTCAGGTGTACCTGAAAAGTCATTCTCACTCACAGTTTGATGAGGTGTGAAGGAGCTCTCCCACGTTCCCTGCCCTTCCCCATGACCTGTCCCTCTGTCCTTCTCTTTGTGACACTCGTTCCCTCTGTCTCTTTCTTCCTAATGCTTCCTCTGTGTCTCCAGCTCAGATCTACTCAGCAGCTAACTGCCCTCTCTGCTGGACGACTGCTGAAACAACATCTTTAACCTCTAGATTACAGGAGGAAGTACAGGAGCAGAATGAAATGCATCTCTTCAATATATTAGAAATGTCACATAATCCTGAAACCAATTTTTATAATTTTATATTGGCCCAAGACTTTATGTCTCAGTTTCTGATGTGTTTTTTAGTTTCTAAATATTGACAAGGTGATGACAGATTAAATACAAAAATTAATAATAAAACATGTCTCACAATTTAAAGCTTCACTTTGAAACTTGATAAAACAGACATTTTGGGATGCGCACTTATCTCTCTTTCTTTTCATCCTGAGGGATAGATGATAAGATCAACACCAGTCTAACTTCTGTCCATTTGATTTGTAGCTGGAGTCAGCAGCTGGTTAGCTTAGCTTAGCATAAAGACTGAAAACAGGAGTAAACAGCTAACTTGGCTCTGTACACTTAAATCTTGACATAATCCCTTGTAAAAAAAAAAAAAAAAAGAAAATTGTCAATTTTACTCTTCTGCTTTCATACAGATAAAAAAACAAGATAATGTGTTAAATAGTTTAGCTTTAGAGATGCTGATATTTGTACTTGCAGACAGAGCCAGGCTAGCAGTTTCCCCCCTGTTTTCAGTCTTTGTGCTAAGCTAAGCTAACTTGCTGCCAGCTCCAGCAACAAATTGAACTGACAGATTTGAGACTTATGTTGATCATGTCATCGACCTCTCAGGAAGAAAGTGAATATACCAACAACAACTCCTCCTCCAACCTGAATGACCACACAGGTCGTTTGTGTTTCCTGAAATTGTGCCCCTACGGGGTAGGCATACTGGACCTTGGACCTTGGTTGTCATGGTTACAATAATATACATGGACTGTAGGCCTACCGACAGCGGCATACCTACCTTTGTTGCCATGGTTACTATAATAACAGCCATGGCCCATGGCTTGGTTAGGTTTAGGAAAAGATCATGATTTGGTTTAAAATAAGTACTTCCTCAACATTAGACAACCTTTGTTGTCATGGTGACAACAAAAACTGTTGGTTTCATATGAGAATTGAACACCACTGTATCATATTCATCCATCCACCACAACCTCCTCCTGACTTCTCCTCCTCTCTTTATACTATGTCAGCGGACTTTTCCCTTTACTTCACAGTTACTACGACCACTACATGTCGCCTAGCAACAAAACTTAACTATGGCTCATAATAATGTCTCAAATATGCGTAAAAACTATTGCCGGACTGGTTGTCGACAAACTATAATGACAAAACAAATACATTTGCTGATGGTAAGATATATTTGGAGATTTAGCTTTCTGAAATGTAACAGCATAGTGGCAACTGACCAGTTTGAGAACATCTATTTAAGGTAGGACATCTTAGTGCTTAGCATTGATGCTAAGTAAATAATTCTGCCTGTTGTTGCTGCAACCTGCGAACCAAGGTACATGGAGGAGGCATTTTTGTATTCCACACTTGATTTGTCACTTATTGGAGATTTCCCTCTGGTGATCAAACCTGACACCATCATATAATTCTGGAGGATATCCTACATTTACATTGTCACAGGAGCACTGGCTTTTTAAACTGAGGTTAACCATCATACAGCTGCAATTGTTTTCCTTTCTAAGTTCAGAAGTTTAACAGGCACTTAAACTGGAAGAGTCGGGAGGGGCAGGCTACAGAAATTCATTCCTTATGTGCAGCAGCGAAGTCAGTTTTAAAATGAATGGAAATTGCTGTCTGTCAGCTCTTACTGAGAGTTGTTACTAAGAAACTTCCTGCATGCATTATAGCTGCAATCTAAATTACTTTTTCACAATATGATTATTTCATTCAAGGCTGGATTAACTAATATAAATGCTCCTCTAACCTTGACATAGATTGTGAATTATTCCCTCCACAGCCCTTTACCCATGAGAGTCATTAAAGCAACTGTTTCAGGCAGAAAATCTAATTCATGAAATATACAGTCATCTTCCCTCTCATTTGAATACAGCTGACTGATTGGTTTACAGCTGAGTAACGGCTCAAGCAAGCAGACAGAATGTGAATTACTGTCGCTGCGATAATGACTCAAACTTTGAGATACGAAGAAGAAAAAACAGCGAGAGCAATTAACCCGCTGAAATTAGCAAACATGGAGGCATCAAGGGACTGTAATGGCTCTTAGATGACAGAGATGACAGTGCAGTAAAGCCTCAGAGATGAGAGACCGATCAGAAAACCCCAAACCTAACAGCCTGTGTGTCAAATGCCTGCCGTCGCCTGATCCAATAGGCACCAGTCAAAAAATTAATTTATGGAAATAACTACTGTTTAATGCTCAGTTTATGGTGTAGTAATGAGCTTTCAGTTATTTTATTTGATTTTGCAGATAATTCATCATGACTGTTGACACTGTGGATTATTGTCACATGCTGGGGACACTGGAATCTGATGAATTTTTAATTCATCTTGCAATAAAATACGATAATAACCAGTTTCAGGATCCATGTTCTTGTCACTGCTCTGACAGAGGCTGATGGCTAAAATCAATAGGAGTTGAGTTGGCTGCCACAAATAAATCAATATAGAAAGGAAACACAGCAGTTATTTGATCCAACATCAAATTATTGGACAAATTGAAGTTTTTACCTGAGGATGGAGCTGGATGTCAGGAGGTCAGGAGGTCACCAAAGTTAATAGAGTCCATCCTGAGGCGAGCACGTCCATCCAAAGGTTGTTGAGACATTTCACTCAAAAGCACAAAAATCGGTTGTGTTAACGTCTGCACAAAAATTTGCTGGCAATCTGTTTCATAGTTACAGTATATTGGATAGTATTTCAGTTTAGACCAATGAAGAACCAGCTGACCAGCCGATGTTGCCATGACTACAGCCACGCTGCTAGATAAATGGCTAAAATTAGAACTATACATGCGGCAGAAACAAGTCTGTGAGTCAAAATAACAACATATTTCTCTGTATGTCATAAGAAAGTGGAGCACATTAGCATGAATCTCTAGAGGGTGACTGCACTATCAGGAGAAGCAAACCAGGCTAATGCATGGGGTCCCCAAGGGGCAAAAGGGGCTCCTGATGGCCCCATGTATTGGCACATTTTGCAGCGACAACTAACCCCCCCCCCATGTGTGCTACCCATTCCCTGCACGTGAAGCGTTCAGGAGACATCTGTAAATTGTAGCATCTACCAATAGCCTGTGTGTGAGTCTAGGATTGGCACTGACTGCAGGAAACATCACATCACCTGACACTTCTCCACCAGTAGTTTCCCTCATTACTTTTCCACTTGCACTCAAAATCTAAAGTGTCAGGCCTCAACTTTCCCGGTAAAAGACACGATTCCTTCATTAGTCCCACAGTGTAAAATCTGCAGTGTTACAGCAGCAAAGTGACAGTACAAAGTAAGAAAAACTGCAAAATGACAATATCAAGTCCTTAAAAGAGATAATAAGATAATATAATATGTTTAATTACATATTTAAATATAAGAAAACACATGTCATAGTTCGTGTTATTTTTTCATTTCGTTAGCACTTTTAGAATTGTGGCTGAGATCCTGACACAGTCATACTACTGCTGTAATGTAAGATAAAATATTGTTTTATTGATGTTTGATTTAGACTCTCCGATGGCACCACAAAGAACATTATCACCTATTTCACCTGCAGAAAACCTTTGAGGTAGTTTCCTTAACACTAACTGCTTGTTATACAGAAAAGATATAGTGATAAAACTACCGTTGTATTCATATTTAATAACCTCTTATTATTTGTATTATTATTTTTACCTCTAGTGAGGCATACACTCTTCATGCTTGTTTTGCTCTACATTATGACTCAATAAAGTCCTATTATGAGCTACATTTCATTGATGGTTGATACACAAACAGTAATTCATAATTTTCTTTGCATCTTGTTGCTGCTGACTTGAATCTGGTTTGATCCTGTTTTTCCCAAAGAATAATTGATGATCACTATTTCCTTTAATCTCTCCTTTTGTTTTCTTTATTACTCCCTCTGTTTGCACGTTATGACACTTCAGTGTGATATAAACTTTAAACAGATTTGATTCAACAGCAGATTTAGATGTGAGGCGCCTCTGGGCGGTGGCCGCTCCCAGCTGCACTTCCTCAACCGTGACACAGGGTGGCAGTGGTACTACAGGTGGCTGATGAGAGGATTGACTGCCAATTACACACACACACACACACACACACACACACAGTCAATAATGTCTGTTGTGTTTGGGTCCATTATGGTGCCTGACAGCGCGTCACCCTTGTTCTCAAATTGCTCCTGCGGGAGAGAAAAGGGCCACAACCCGAGCTGTTTATCAACTGTGTATGTTAGGAGTGTGTGTGAATGTGTGTGTGTGTGTGTGTGTGTGTGTGTGCGTGGGTATTTGCATGTGCATGGGATAGTTTCTACATTGTGAATAAATCTGCTTTACTGAGTATGCGTGGCTGCTGTATGTGTGGGTAGGTGGAGTGTGTGTGTATTAAAGTGTACTTTTAAAGTGTGTGTGAATAAATGCTGTTAAGTGCATGAACGAGTGTGTGCACAAGTGTGTGCAGGGGTGTTAGGGGGAGTATTTGTGCGTTTATGAAAATGAATGATTTTATGCGAGTGTCTGAATGTCAACATGGCGTGTGTGTGTGTGTGTGTGTGTGTAAAAATTTCATGTGTTCTTCCTGCTGTGACAGACAGAACTAATCTACCTGGATTTGTCAGAGAGAAAAAAGAACACAGCATCCCAGTAGGTGATTACCATGCACACACATGCACATACACACACACACACACACACACACACACACACACACACACACACACACACAACTTGGCACCCACTGAATCAAATTATAATTTACAACAGGATTAAAACATTTAACACAAACATTCTGTCCTTTTTTTGGGGCGGGTTTCTAAATTCAACTTGAGTTTGAGCAGCTTCCTGATATTTTCCACACACAGACACACACACACACACACACACACACACACACACTTGCACAGAGCTAGTGGTACTTATGTCTCCAGACAGCTCTAATCCAGTGACATTCAAACAAAAAGGAAGACACACACACACACACTCTCGAGAGCAGTAGAGATGTAAGTAGATGCCTGACATGCTGTTTTTTGAAGTGGAGATTCACTGCACAAGCCACTGGGACTGACGGGTGTCTCACAAAAAAAAAAAAAAAAGACTAATCCAACAAATCACGACAGACTCCACAATCAATCATCGATTTTTACCTCTCAAATCATGAAGGGCAGATGTAAAGGCAGGAAGAGAGGGCTAAAAGGAGGACTCTGATAAAGATGGTGTCCTCCTCCGTCTGGGGACTGATGCAGCGATAGCATCTCTGCTGAGAAGTGGCCATTGTTCTGACAACAGCAGCGATTTCTCTCTCATTCGTCTCGTCAGTGTAGAGAGAGAGAAAATGTCAGCCAGCAAGTATGAATGTTACAGTTGATACCATTTCTAATGTGTTACGACCTGGCAAATTTTTAAGATGAGGCCATGGTCCCCAACAGCTGAGAACAGCTGAGGAGGCTGCAGCTCATGAATACTCTCAGTTAATCTACTGACTAGCTTTTCTTTGATTAATCACTTCTCTAATTTAAAACTGAAAGTGGATGAGAACAGGAAATATACCCAGAGGGAAAAGTAAGAACAATCAATACTTTAACACTAATCTACATCATGTTGCCTCCCCTATTTTGAGTCATGTATTTATCAATCAATGATAGAATTATCTGCCAAGTTTATCTCTCATTCACGCACCTTTAACCACGGTGGTGCTGATCCTCCGAGCATGGCACGGAGCCAATGCCGGCCAACATTGGGTGAGGGCGGGGAACACTGTGGACAGGTCGGCACATTCGCACCTTTGGGCAATATAGAGTCATCAGTATACCTAACCTGTGTGGGAGGACACCAGAGAAAATCCATGCATGCAAACTCCACACAGAAAGGCCGGCAGGTTCGATATGGACGAATCCGAAGGACATTGGTGATCTTTTGACTTTTCCTCAAGTGCCATTACCGGGTCAAATTTTCAATTTGTTTGGTTTCCAGCGGTCAGTGAGACTTCCCATCAGCCTCTGCTGCAGGGCTACTTTCTGTTTAGTACTAATTAATATGCTAAAGGTAATCACAGTAAACAATATACTTGCTAAAACATCAGCATGTTAGCATTGACATTTAAAGTTCCCCTCCTGACCAGTTTATAGTATCTAAAAATCCTCTGCTATGATTAATATTTAGTTTGCCATGGTTTTCCCACATAACAAGTGAATAAAGAAAAGGGGCTGGATGCACATCTATGTTTACTTCCTGACTGAGAAATTCTGGATCAGGCCTCGAGCCCCGCCCACTACCTGCTTGCTCCAGGTGGACAGGTGAAAGAGCAGAGAGTATCAAGATGGTTAGAGGAGGAAACATCAGGGAGACTCTGCCACATGTTTGAGCCTCAGTCAGACCCAGACTCAGAGGAGGAGTCTGAGACCAGAATCAGAGACTAGCAGACATATATGAATAATAAGTGTAGTTTATTGATTATCAGAGTGGTAGTCGATAGCCTATTCCTTTGTCAATGTCAAGAGGATATTCGCTCACTCCTAGCACAGTTAGCATCTTTTATTTGTTTATGTTGTTGCTTAATAGATAGATAGATAGACAGATAGACAGATAGATAGATAGATAGATAGATAGATAGATAGATAGATAGACGGTTAGATGGATAGATGGATAGATACTTCATTTATCTCCTAGGGGAAATTCATGTGTCCATTAGCTCATTGTTGATGAAAATAATAATAAGCCCCTGGAGCCCCAGTGCTGCTCATCACTGTCCCTGAGACACAGTTACCCAGACGTACTGTGGTAATCTTGTCAGGTAATCCACGATCGAGGACGTGAAGCAGGGATCCACCCCCATCCCTTCCAGCTTGTTTTTAAGGATGCTCTTGAAAAATCATAATCCTCATGTAACTACTTGACACATCCAAGTAAGAATGGGCAGGTGGAGCATGGAAAGGACGGCATCATCTACTCCAATATGTTCTTTGTAGGTGAACTGTAGGGGGTCTAGTGCATGTTCAACTTGTGGCCTCAGAAGGTGGAGAAGCAGCCACTCCAGGGTCTTCATGATGTGTGATGTGAGGGCCACCGGTCTGTAGTCATTTATCTCAGTCGTCCTACTTTAGGTACCGGAACAAGACATGATGTTTTCCACAGGACCGGGACCCTCCCTGTGTGAAGGCTTAAGTTAAAGGTTCTCTGGAGAGGCTCAGCCAGCTGGGCTGCACAGTCCTTTAACAGCATCGGACACACACCATCCGGGCCTGTTGCCTTTCCAGGACGTAGCTTCTTGAGCTCCGCCCTCACCTCCTCCGTTGTAAAGGACAGCAGACCTGACCCCAGTGTGGAGGGAGTTGCAGCTGCAGTGTCAGGTTGTGAAGGAAAATCCCCCGATTTTGCACTGAATGCATCAGGGTGCTGGGTCTGTACTCTCGCAACAGTCTCATGAATGATGCCACACACGACTGTAGGCTCTGCTCGTGGTTGAATGTAAACAACAATGGCGACAATGTGTGAGAACTGCCTCGGTACATAGTACGGTCTAAGACCAACTGCCAACAGTTCAACATCCAAACATCCAAATCTTCTCCTTCACTGTGATGTGACCGGGGTTGTACCATCTACTGTTCACAAGCAGAACCAGTCCTCCACCTTTATTCTTCCCACTTGCTCTGGTGTCTCTGTCCGCTCGTACTGCAGTGAAGCCGGGTAAATCCACACAACGGACGGGAGTGTTGTTGTTTAACCAGGTCTCCGTGAAACACATGAGACTACACTCATGACATGCTCGCTGGTTCTTCACAAGTGCCTCCAGTTCATCACACTTGGTAGCCAGGGAGTTGACATGTCCCATGAGGATCAATGGTAGAAAAGGCTTATATCTCCATCTCCTAGCCTTTAGCTTAGCCCTGGCTCTGCATCCACGGAGCAGCTTCTTCAGCTCAGCCGGTATGGGTTGTTGAACTCCATATCTGGTAAACTTTAAAGCCAGGAGTTCTTCCTTTGTGTACGTTATTTTCTCCATCGTCAGAGAAAACAATATAAATCAACAAAAAATATACTAATATATACAAATATATTGCAAAAAGCACACACAAACTATGAGCTACGCGGACTTGCTGCCACTTGTTGTCAGCACATGATATGTCTTGTATCATATATGGAACACCATATGGACACACTAACAAGCTTGAAAACTTTCTACAGCCTCACAGAGCTGCTGGTATGGCTGCAGACTCTTCAAGATATAAGCAAAGAAATAGTGTCTGATCTCACATATAACCCTGGCAGTGCCTGATACACAGAAGATATACTTTTGAGAAGACTTGGCAGATAAATGAGGTTGCATTAGAGGAATGAGTGAGCTGAGTCATCACTGATGAAATGCTGCCAGTTCCACAGGAGGAGGATGGAGAGATGGCAAAAGTTCAGTTGTGATGCTGCTGGTGAGAGTAGCAGCAGGAGATATACTACAGTACCGTTTAAACAATAGACCATCATGACTGGAGGGTGAATGTAATGTGATACTTAAAATACATTTTCTTCTTTGTTTGAACTACAACAAGGCTTCATTCTGGCTAAAAATCCAATAATGAAATGTAGGTTTAGTTACATTACAAGAATATATTGACTTTCCTAACTGTACATGTCATAGATCATTTCTCCTCATATGTGCTGAAAAATAGAGATATAATATAAAGAAATGATCAGTGAGTTCATTTACTGACATTTAGTTTGAGTTCTGCTGTGGACGTCGGCTGTCACTTTTTCAAAATGTGAAGTTCAAAAGAATGAGACCTAACACGCATTTGTTCAAATTAATTAAAACAAAACCCACTTGGTCTAATCCTCAATTACTGTAGTAATGTGATGTAAGGCATTTGGCATTTTAAGAGGCAGAACAGCCTCGTCTTTATCCATGATTTTGAAATCTAAAATGTCTCCACACAAAACATCTCCAATGGTTAGTTTACTGATTGCATAACTTAAAACACTGATCAAAGTGACAGTTTGTGAACGTCACCTGCTTGAGTACTAACCACAGCTGGTTGTGTTTATACATTGAATTTTGAATTCTAACTGGTCATTACATCTTTTTTTAAAATCAAGTGTTTAACCTTGTTAACGTCCATATGATGTTTTTATATAATACAAGACATATGATGAGTGAAATAATCATCAACACCATGAATGAGTGTTTCCACCTTGAACTGCAGTGAACCAATGACAGTCTCATAAAAACAGATTCAGACAGCCAGGGTTTCATATGTCACAAACCTAAGGAACCAATCCTGTCAACTTGTGGGGACAGGGGGCGGGGCTAAATAAACCTGTTACCTTGTCAGAACAGAGAGAGAGAGTTAGCATTAGCGCAACCACTAACACTGTGTCAGCCACTGCCAGTTACAAGCAGCATAAACATAAACAAATAAAAGATGCTAACTACGCTAACCGTTCTGATCCGTCTGCTAGTCTCTGATTCTGGTCTCAACAGACTCCTCATCTGAGTCTGCTAACTGTGCTAGGGTTACGCAAATATCGTTTTGACATTGACAAAGGAATAGGCTATCGACTATCGCTCTGATAATTGTCCTAAACTACACTTATTGTT